>NC_064408.1:121251875-121580000 GCF_023375975.1 Astyanax mexicanus
CTGAGGTAAATTTGTGGTAAAAAAATATCATTACTGAGGTAAATTTGTGGTAAAAATATCACGGCTGAGGTAAATTTGTGGTAAAAAATAGCATTACTGAGGTAAATTTTTTGTTAAAAAATTTCACGGCTGAGGTAAATGTGTGGGAAAATATCACTTATGTGATCCATTTATGGAAAATATCACTGCTGGGGTTAAAGTGTGGGGAAACATATCACTGCCTAGGTAAATTAAAGGCAAAAATATCACTGCTGAGGTAAATTTATGGTAAAAAATATCACTACTGTGGAAAGTTAGTGGTAAAAATATGACTGTTGAGGTTAATTTGTGGTAAACATATCACTGCTGAGGTAAATGTGTGGTAAAAATATCTTTGTTGAGGTAAATGTATAGTAAAAATATCACTGCTGTGGAAAATTTATGGTAAAAATATCACTGCTTTTGAAAATTTATGGTAAAAATATCACTGCCGAGGTAAGTTTGTGGTAAAAAATATCACTGCTGAGGTAATTGTGTGGTAAAAATATCACTGCTGAGGTAAACTTGTGGTAAAAATATCACTGCTGAGGTAAATTTGTGGTAAAAAAATATCACTGCTGAGGTAAATCAAATTTATTTGTATAGCGCTTTTTACAACTGGTGTTGTCACAAAGCAGCTTTACAGAAACATGATCACAGCAAGAATCAGGCAAAATATGTGTGGTAAAATATCACTGCTGAGGTAAATCTATGGTAAATATCACTGCAGAGGTAAATTTGTGGTACAAATATCACTGCTGAGGTAAATGTGTGAAAAAAATATCACTGCTGAGGTAAATGTGTGAAAAAATATCACTGCTGAGGTAAGTTTGTGGTAGGAATATCACTGCTGAGGTAAATGTGTGGTAGGAATATCACTGCTGAGGTAAGTGTGTGGTAAAAATATCTTTGTTGTGGTAAATGTATAGTAAAAATATCACTGCTGTGAAAACTTTGTGGTAAAAATGTTACTGTTAAGGTAACTTTATGGTAAAATATCACTGCTGAGGCTCAGTATATGAATCAAGAGTTTCAATATATTAGCTTAAGGACTCAAGGACATATGTTGTTCTCTTAATAAAATGTATATTTTATTTGGTCCTTAATATATTTTATATAATTTGAATTTGGGAATTTCTTATATTAGGTCAAAAATCTAAAAACAGACTTAAAGCAATAATAACTTACAGTGGACGTTCAGCTTGAGCTGCTCTGACTGACCCTCTCCAACAGAGTTAAACACAGTGCAGGAAACGGAGGTCTCCCGCTGGATATTTTTAAGGGTGTAGCGATGTTCTGCTCCACTGTACTTCTCAGTGGTGTCCATCTGAGAAACAGACCACTCGTAGCGAGAAGGTGGAGGTCTACTGGTAGCAGAACATGTGAGTGAGAGAGAACCACCCTCAACCACACTGATTCCTTCAGCCTGTATTCTCACATCTGAGGGGGCATCTGTAAAAAATACACTATATTTGTAATATATTTCTATATTTGTAAGATTTAAGACTCAATGCAGAAGTTTAAGTGAAGTTAAATAACGTAATTTTCGGAGATTGATCCACGCCCTTACACCTCCCATTCCCAGACCTATATAAACCGTCACTTCCTCTCTACCTGCTTGTCAAACAACCTCACATGTGGTGTTGGCTCCCGCTACTGATCCGCTATGGTCCTTCACCTATATGTCTCCTGCCTCCGGTCGTTCCCTTCCACCCCGGCTTCTCCTCCGCCACTGCTCCCAGCTGCATTCCCTGGTAATGGTGTGTTTTTTCCCAACTTTAGCGGCTGGCGTCTCCTCTCCTGGCTCCCGCGAGGTCGCCTTCAGACTTTGTCGACTCCTCCCCGCTGCCTCTCCTGGTGCGCACGCTCCTGCCTCCCGGCGTCCCTGTTTTCCCCCTCCAACCGGCATTCTTCCCCCTCCGCCTACCTGCGGCTTTACTGGGTACTTGAGCGTGGCCACTCCTCCTCTCTCTCCTATCAATGCACACTGTGCCTTTAGGCATCATCCAACCGCTCCCTCCATCTTCTAACTCCTCCCTCTCTCTCTCATTACTCGTAATCCAACCCCTCCCTCATCATCCAGCTCCTCTCTCTCTTATTACTCGACATCCAACCCCTCCCTCATCATCCAACCCCTCCCTCACCATCCAACTCCTCTCTCTCTTTCTCTCATTACTCGTCATCCAACCCCTCCCTCACATCCAACTCCTCTCTCTCTTTCTCTCATTACTCGTCATCCAACCCCTCCCTCGTCATCCAACCCCTCCCTCATCATCCAACCCCTCCCTCATCATCCAACCCCTCCCTCACATCCAACTCCTCTCTCTCTTTCTCTCATTACTCGTCATCCAACCCCTCCCACGTCATCCAACCCCTCCCTCATCATCCAACCCCTCCCTCATCATCCAACCCCTCCCTCACATCCAACTCCTCTCTCTCTTTCTCTCATTACTAGTCATCCAACCCCTCCCACGTCATCCAACCCGTCCCTCCGTCATCCCCCTCTTCCTCCCTCCGTCATCCAACTCCTCTCCCCCGTCATCCCAACTCCACCCCTAGTCATCCAGTCATCCCCATCATCCCTGCATCAGTCTGTCCGTCTTCCTGGCCCACCTCCCATCATCTCTCCCCGTGAGCCGTCTGCCCACCGTCCTCCCTCGGCTATGCCTCTGCCTTCTTCCTTCCTGAGCCACGCCCCGGCCCCTGCTGCCCTTCCAATAGCTTCCTGTCTGCCTTCTGTCTCCCACGTCATGCCTCTCCAGCAGCTCCTGCCCCTCTATCATCTTCGTCCTCGCCTTCATCATCCTCGCCTTCCTCTTCATCCTCACCCCCTTCATCGCATCCTCGCCACCTTCACCCTCGCCTTCATCACCTTACCATTGTCATCTTTGGCGCCATAATCGTCGCCCTCATTGTTTTCTCCACTATCACTGCCATCTTCATCATCATGGCCATCTTCATCACCATGGTCATCGCTGCCTGCGTCACCACCATCATCGCCGTTGCCTACGTCATTGCCTTCTTCATGGTCATCTTGGCCGTCTTCATCATCATCGTCATCACAGCCATCTCTGCCTACATCTCTGCCATCATCGTCATTGCCTTCATCACCGCCATCATCATCTTCATGAACATCTTAATCACCATCATCGCCACCATCTCTGCCCACATCACCACTATCATAGTCATTGCCTTCATCACCGCCATTGTCATCGCCATTACCATCATTGCCTTCGTCAACATAGCCATCGTTGCCATCATCATTGCCTGCATTACCGCACAAATTACCTTCGCCGTCATCTTTGTCGCCATCTACCGATATTCGTCACCATCAATGCCTTCATCGTCTTCGTCTTCATGATAGTCTTCGCCATGGTCTCCGTCCTCCGAACCATCATCGACCTACTTCTGTTCGCTTCTGTCAAGTTGGACTGCCATGGGCACCCCGTCTGCCTTCATTGGTTGCACCTGCTATGAGTCACGGAGCAGCGGCGTTCTCTTTGGGGCTTTTAAACTACACCACGCGCATCATTCCACAAGTCCTTTGACACCATATTCCACTTCAACCGATTCTGGCTCCCTGGACCTCATCCTCTATGCTACCCCCACACTGCCTTCATCGTCTTGCCAGCATTTGTTCTTACCCGTTCTTCCTTTATCTCTCTGCCTTAATTACCTCTCTGCCTTAATTCTTCCTCAACTGCTACTCTGATCTCCTCACCCTTTCCAACCACCACCTATTCTCTGTTCATCAGAGACGTCACCGAGAGCCACTTCTTCGCTTCTCATATTCTGTCATATTCTCCCTGCTGTCACAATCATCTGACAGATCTCACTATTATAGATAAGTAACTTTACCCTCAATCATACACAAATTCACCAGCTCGAATCAGGAGCCTCCCAAGGACTACCTGATCACACATTCCAAAATTCTCTAGCACTAGAGATCCCAAGCCTTCCACAGCTACAGACCTACTCACAATCTTCTTGCCGTACTCAAACTTCTGATCAAATTTTGGGGCTTCAGCTTCACACTTTTCCAGTATTTGTGGTAAAAATATCACTGCTGAGGTAAATTTGTGGTAAAAATATCACTGCTGAGGTAAGTTTGTGGTAAAATATCACTGCTGAGGTAAGTTTGTGGTAAAATATCACTGCTGAGGTAAACTATTGGTAAAAAATATCAGTGGTGAAGTAGAAGTGTAAAAAAAATATCACTTCTGTTGTAAATTTGTGGAAAAAATATCACTGCTGAGGTAAATTATGATGAAAATATCACTGCTGATTTAAATATTTTTAAATTGTAGGATTAGCATATGTTTTGTTTAAAAAAGGAAGACATTTAAATTAAATTTAAAAATAAACTATTTCTACATTTGCACTTGTTCCTCACCGCTTTCAGGCACATGTCACACTCTCACCCACAAACATTCACACATATTTCTCACACACTCACATTTTGTATCTTATTTAAAAATGCAGATTCACACATATATCTTTCACACTCACACATCTATTAATTGTGCCACTCGGCATCAAAGCCATCTATCTATCTGTATATCTGCTTCACCCTGTCAGGAATCATTGGGTTACACCTGCAATTATTGAGGTCTATTAATTGTGTCTAATATGTGTTTCATCATGTTTTTTTTTTTTGTATTTTTGTGCAGTGGTGTGAAAAAAGTGGTGTTTGCCCTCATGATTTCTTTTTTCTTTTTTTTTGTTGCATGTTTCTCACTCTTACAGTTTTTCTCAGTCGATTTAGTACATTTCTCACATCATGATTTACATTGGCATCACAACGAGTGCATTTCTCAAAACAGTTCAGTGCAAACAGCAAAACTCAATGAAATACCTGCAAACTGCAAAAGTAGGTAACTCTCTCAGAATTCTTTGTTTTTGCCTCAAAAGTAAATATTTATTTCGATTAACTCAAAGTATCAAAATAGGATTCAGATCAGGACTTTAACTAGGAAACTCCAAAGTTTTCACTTCGTTTTTCTTCAGCCATTCGTTGTGCTGTTCACACTACACGACTGGTTGTTGAGTTGTTGAGACTTTCACACTAAATGACTGATCAGAAACACAGGGTCACAAATTACACAATTTCTCACTGTGGGAAATTAGACTGTCCCTGCCTCCTTGCCTTCATCACCATATCCATCGTCGGCATTGCCTGCATTACCGCACTAATTACCTTCACTTTTCTAGCAAAGCTGCCCCGAACTCCTGCCCAATCATCTGAGTTCGCCCCCTTCTCTATTCCTTCTCCTTCAGTCAAGGTTGTGGGGAAATACTAGCAAAGTGGAGTTAAATAACGTAATTTTAGGAGTTTTATCCACGCCCTTACTCCTCCCATTCTCCTCCCTATATAAACCATTGCTTCCTCTCTACCTGTGCGCACCCACCTCCTCCCCATCTTCCTCCTTCATTTATTTACTCCCTTTCTCTCAATAAAAGCTAATGCACACTACAGTGGTGTACAAAAGTGTTTGCCCCCCTAAATTTCCTAATTTATTGCGTGGTGGTCACTCTTAAATCTTTCAAATCATCAAACAAACCTAAATATAAGTCAAAGACAACACAAGTAAAAACAAAGTGCAGTGTGGAAAAAATATCACTGCAAAAGTAAATTTGTGGAAACAATATCACTGCTGATGTAGCCGGTCTGCACTCTGCTGCTACCCTCTTCTGCGTTGTGTGTGTATGGAATAAAGCTCAGGACACCGGAATCAGCTTCAGTCTGTGTATTTGTTTCTCCTCTCTCAGTCAAGTTCTCTGCAGGCTCTCTCAGTCAAGTTCACTATATAAAAAGCCTATATAAAAAGCATATAGAGCAAAGTAGATACAGATTTTGGTCTCAATAGCTTCAACAGGGAATGCCTCTCTCAGTCAAGTTCACTGCAGACTCACAATACATGTGTATGAAAATAAAATACATATCTTTAAATACTATTAATAATAATAATAATAATAAAAAAATAATAATAATCATCATTATTATAAAATCACTTATTTACGACATTAATATCCCAAATGTCAACAAAAAACAATATTAAAATACCCTTATAATATTCAACACTTTAGTGATATGCTTATGCAATAATAAACTAATATTTATGTATATATATATATAGTTATAGTTTTATAGATTCAGTATTTATTTCAACACATGTAGCTACTACAACCACTTCTTGGTAATAAGTTCTGTTATTTCAAAATATATCAACTGAATTACTGAATGTTTTTTTTTTTCCATTTCTAGTACAAACAAAAAAAAAAAAAATAGAAGAAACAATAAAACAAAATGGCATCCTCCATTTTATATACACAGTACATCCACTAAAATCAACTAAAATGGCTATGGAAGTGCTCACCTATATAAAAAGCATATAGAGCAAAGTAGATACAGATTTTGGTCTCAATAGCTTCAACAGGGAATGCCTAACACGAAAAAAAAGCCAGCATAATAGTTAGGCTCAAAAGCTAGGAAGCTGTATTGCCAACAAACCAGTAGAGGGCGCATACTGCCCGCTAAACACAGTGCAACAGTGCATCTATCTATCTGTCTATCTATCTGTCTATCTATCTGTATATCTATCTGTATATCTGCTTCATTCTGGTCAGGAATCATTGGGTTACATCTGCAATTTTTCAGGTCTATTAATTGTGTCTAATATGTGTTGCATCATGTTTGTTTTTTTTTTTTTGTATTTTTCCAATTTTGTGCAGTGGTGTGAAAAAAGTGGTGTTTGCCCTCTTCATGATTTCTTGTTGTTTTCTTTTTTGCATGTTTGTCACTCTTACAGTTTTTCTCAGTTGATTTAGTACATTTCTCACATTATGATTTACATTGGCATCACAACGAGTGCATTTCTCAAAACAGTTCAGTGCAAACAGCAAAACTCAATGAAATACCTGCAAACTGCAAAAGCACGTAACTCCCTCAGAATTCTTTGTTTTTGCCTCAAAAATAAATATTTATTTCGATTAACTCAAAGCATCAAAATAGGATTCAGATCAGGACTTTAACTAGGAAACTCCAAAGTTTTCACTTTGTTTTTCTTCAGCCATTCAGAGGTGCACTTGCTAGTGTGTTTTGGGTCATTGTCCTGCTGCAGAACCCAAGTAACCTGAGCTTGAGGTCACAAACAGATGGTCGGACATTCTCGACATGAAGCAGCAAAGCAGCCCCAGACCATCACACTACCACCACCATGTTTAACATTCAGTATAATTCAGTTCTTTTTCTGAAATTATGTGTTTTATAGTTTTACACCAGATGTAATGGGACACACACCTTCAAAAAAGTTCCACTTTTGTCTTGTCCGTCAACAGAGCATTTTCCCAAAGTCCTGGGTACGGTGGCCCAGAAGGGCACATCACAACAACATTTACAATGCAAACAAAAAGATGACAAAGCATTTTCTTAATGTAGTTGCGGTTGTTGTCTTTTTGTTGCAAAATTGAGACCTTAATGTTGTTTTTGCTCAGCAGTGGTTTTCGTCTAGGCACTCTGCCATGCAGGTCATTTTTGCCCGATATTTTTTAGTCTACTTTTATATATAAAGTTTCTCAGTGAGGCAAATAAGACCTGCTTTTTAAAATAATAAAAAAAAAAACATTTAAGAATTTGATGATATAAAACTAAACCCAAAATACTAACAAAAATATAATCTTATGAATTTCAAAAGATAAAAACAAAAAAACTTGTTTGTATCTTCACAAATATTTGTTGCGCATTTTAGCAGAGGATACTGACGTTTACGGTGCGAAGATACACCAGCAGCTCATTTAAGGAAACAGTAATATTATTTTACTCTTTATTTTGTTTATTGTTAAAAGTTAAAAGTCATGTATGCTTTCTGCAGTGTGTGTGTGTGAGTGTGTGTGTGTGTTTGTGCGTGCTCTGCAGTGTGGGCAAAAGGTGTGAAAATAGACTGTTGACAGGATGTAAGATAGCAAAGAGCATCGTGACACAAGTTGCGCAGGGTGTAATATAGGGCACATAGTGTGTTAAATTTAACACCAGTCAGGTTTCTGGACAGAGTTTGAAATCCCTCTAAAGATTTTCTATAGGGTTTAGGTCTGGAGACTGGAGGCTAGGCCACTCCAGAACCTTGATATTTTTCTTACGGAGCCACTCCTTGGTTATCCTGGCTGTGTGTGTTGGGTCATTGTCATGTTGGAAGACCCAGCCACGACCCATCTTCAATGCTCTAACTGAGGGAAGGAGGTTGTTCCCCAAAATCTCACAATAGATGCAATACATGGCTCCGGTCATCCTCTCCTTAATACATTGCAGTCGCCCTGTCCCATGTGCAGAAAAACACGCCAAAGCATGATGCTTCCACCCCCATGCTTCACAGTAACGATGGTGTTTTTGGGATGGAACTCATCATTCTTCATCGTCCAAACACGGCGAGTAGAATTAAAACTTAATTAAGTTCTATTTTGGTCTCATCTGACCTCAGAACTTTCTCCCATGACTCCTCTGGATCATCCGAATTGTCATGAGCAATTTTAAGAGCCTTTCCCTGCCATGCATGACTTTAAACTATGACTTTTTGGTGTATTTTACCCACTACCCACTTAATACACTACACGGCTTTTGAGTCTTCAGTCGTTGTGCTGTTCACACTACATGACTGGTTGTTGAGCTGTTGAGACTTTCACACTAAATGACTGATCAGCAACATGGTGTCACAAATTACACGATTTCTCACTGTAGGAAATTGCCCACTCACCTCACAACTCTCCAGAAACACGTTTCGTCACGAGAACACACCTAAACTAAACGCACCAAAAAAGCAGCCATGTCATTCCAGAGAATCTCTATAGAGGAGAATACGCACTTAAAGTGAGTCCAACATGAACGGGTTCATATGAAGCAACTGAGTTTATAAAAAATCTAAATCAGAGTTTATAAATGTCTGATCAGTTTTATACTGAAATATGTACTTATGTCCTCAACACAGAACTATGTCAAATGTTTCAGTACCGCAGACATAATTTGTTTTATCATTTTTAACTGCAGTAACCTCTTTAAACATGCTCTACCTGCATCTCCAGGATCAGCTCGCCAACCAATCAGCTCACAGTAGCAGTAAGCTAGTGCTTTACAGCTTTTTCTTTAGATAAACAGAAATGCTTTCTTAGTTTTTTTTTAGTAAAATACATTATTCTGCTTTCTAAAATTAAAGAAAGTAGTTCAAAGTTATTTTAAATTTAAAGTTTTTAGCTTTTAGCTCCATTCACCCCTATTTATACAGGACTCACTCACGGGCTCCCTCTAGAGTTTAACAGTCATTTACTGATATAACAGGAAGAATGGTAGGATGGTCAGACTCTCCATAAACAGCTCTGATATGTTTTGGACCCGTGGTTCTCTCTCTCTGTGATCTCATTGGCTGTATGTAGCCGCTGCTCCTGACTCCTAGTCGCCGACTGAGTCAGATATTAAACATAGTCTTTCAGTAGTTCACACTACGCAACAGCGCAAGCGCTGAGTAATCAACGTTTTTGTTGGCGATCAACGAAAAACTGTTGGTGATTGAAAAACTGGACCAAAATCGTGTAATGTGAACCTGGCATTAGTAGTTGGAGTCTTACTGATTGTGTGGGGTGGACAGGTGTCTTTATGCAGCTAACGACCTCAGTCAGGTGCTTCTAATTTAGAATAATAAGAGGAGTAGAGGTGAACTTTTTAGAGGCAGACAAACAGGTATTTGAGGGCCACAATTTTTGCTGATTGGCAGGTGTTCAAATACTTATTTTGCAGTAGTAACACAAATAAATTAATAAAAAAAATCATACATTGTGATTTCCTGATTTTTAAGATTAGTAAGTTATAAGTTTTTTTATAATTTTGGTGGTAGACTGGTTTACTCACATAAGACGTTGATCTGAAGGGCATTGCTGTAAGTTGTTTGACTGCTGAAGATGCTTTGGCACCTGAGATACTTCTCGTGGTCCTGAAGGCTTGGTTTGAACTTCGCTTGGAAGACCGTAGTCCACAGTCCGTCCTGTTCCTTTGTGGTGGGCTCACTGTTAGAAACACTAGATAAGCCAATCCATTCGACCGGTGGTGGAGATGAAGGACAGGAATGACGGATTGAGCAGGTGGCAGAGAACAGTTTTCCCTCCACTTGTTGGTTGTCTATGGAAATGTGGGGATTCTCAGGGTTCACTGTGAGAAAGTACAAGCCAAAGTCAGGAGCTGCAGGGTTTCTTGCGTTTTATCTGACATTTATTCGATTGCAGACAGTATGAACCCATAAAACTGGGTATTATGTTTTATCTGCTCAACTTTACCACTTCTGACAACACTAAAGATCACCTAATGCGGATCCCTGTCTTTTGTATCATGAGGGTGCAAAAGTACGCCTTGCGTGGCTCAAAACGTGCAAATGTCAGTCAGTCAATTAATAACGGGTGTGTTTTGGTTGTAATATGAAATAAACCGTGTGGCAGATTCAATTCCTTTAAGAACCAGGGGAGCTCTTTGGCGCCATTGCATCTTAACAGCACAATGCTTTTAAGCGTCTCAGCAGAGACAGATACTGACCTGCTCATTTAGACTGTGAAGGTACACCAGCAGCTCATTTAAGGGAACACTAATGTTATTTTATTCTTTATTCTGTTTATTGTGGCTGTAAAAGCTAAGATAGAATTGGGCGGCTTACTGTTGACTGTTGTCAGGGTTTTAATCAGTCAGTGGCGCACCTGTATTTCCCACCACCAAGATAGAAACACACCAGAAATTTACCTGAACTCACTGTGTTGTGTACAGTGAAGCTGTAATTGGTATTAGTGAATACTCACCAATGTATATTTGGACGAGATGATAGTCGTTACCGGTGTCAGGCTGGATCCATGGATACAGCTTTTCACTGTTGTCTCCTTGGCGAACTCTGTAGATCCTCAGGCTGCAGTCTCCTGCTGAAGAACTTCCTGGGGCTGATGTTCTTCCTCTGAAACGGTCTGTTATATCTCCATAGTTTGTGGAATACACTATTGGGTCTCTACCTGAGACGTACTGGTACCAAATCACATGAGAGTGTGAGCTGGTGCTGCATGGTAGCGTGACACAGCTTCCCTTAACAGCTGTAACTGATTGTGGCACATTAACCCACCTACCATGGCACAGACAGATCAGCACTGAAACTGTAAAAAAAAAAAACCAGAAGAATGAAGAGTTTAGTACAATATTAAATTTTCACACAATTATCTGAACTTTCTACTCCTTACATTTTAATAAAAACAGACTTGTTACTCCTATTTCATTTCAGCTCGTTTTCATTCCGGCTTCTCATCATTCAATAAAACCCCTATCCAGATAAATCTCTCCATCCAGATAGAGTGAATCTGATTGTGATTGGATGTAGAGAAATATAAACAAATACCATTCCGACTCCCTATTGGTTTATACTGTGATCCATCACACCTGCACACTCCAGCAAGAACATAGCAGACGTATGTAGCCAGATAAACTCCGGTCCAACTAAGCTTTAATAGCTTTAATATACATTCTACTAAATACAATACATTAATTTGCAATCAGCATATATGCAGCTGAAACACTAGAGAAGAGCCTAGCGCAAAATCCCAAATTATATTATCAACATTAACATTTTAAAAATAGAACATTATAGTCATTATGGCTTATAGATGTGTAAAATGTGTTGTGTTATAAGACTCTGTGGGTGTGGCCTAAGCTTTAGTAATTAATGGCTTTGTTTTTTACATTACTAACTTACGTTACTTCTACTTTTATCCTTTAAGTAGTTTTAAAAGCAATATTTTTAAACAACACTTTTACTTAAAGCTCACCTTCCGTCGTTTTTTCTTTCATTTTAAAATGTCTAGTTGTGGTCTCTAGTATGAATGAATGACATGTGAGCCGTTTTTGTAAAAAAAAAGTGCTCAGGTGTCTCTGTATAGCTCTTTTTTAATGGACTGTTTTAGGGGTGTGTCCAAAATGACCGGATTCCAGCTTTGCTCATGAATATTCATACATGCAAACAGCATTCAAATATCTCTCCTCTGATTGGCTAGGAGCACTGCGACGCCCCTCCACCGCTCTGCCGCTCACTGCCTCCCACCTCCTAACTGATGAGCGGTGATGTTGCGTCGCTTCAGCTCCGCCTCTGGGAGTTTCTCGAGCCAAGGTGGGCTGGTCTGTGAGTTTCTGCCTACGTAGGCAGAAAGATAATTCAAAATTCACCCGTTTTTCGGAGGGGGGGAGGGGGGGAGGGGGGATTTCTTTGCTTAGCTCCTGCAGACGGAGAGACCTACTGTATTCCACAAAAAACAAGAAAAATCGGATTTTCGCGGAAGGTGAGCTTTAAAGAGTAAAGAGTTAAATGCTTTAACTTCCACAGAAGTTAAAGTGGGGGGTGGAGTAAAGCACTATAGGCCTGAGCTTTAGTAATTAATGGCTTTATTTTTTACATTACTAACTTACATTACTTTTACTTTTATACTTTAAGTAGTTTTAGTTTTAAAAGCAGTACTTTTTTAAACACTTTTACTTAAAGAGTAAAGAGTTAAATGCTTTAACTTCCACAGAAGTTAAAGTGGGGGGTGGAGTAAAGCACTATAGGCCTGAGCTTTAGTAATTAATGGCTTTATTTTTTACATTACTAACTTACATTACTTTTACTTTTATACTTTAAGTAGTTTTAGTTTTAAAAGCAGTACTTTTTTAAACACTTTTACTTAAAGAGTAAAGAGTTAAATGCTTTAACTCCCACAGAAGTATTTTAAACCCTATTATCATACTCCACCATCATGCTAATTTGTGTTATTCACTGCAGTGCTGAGAATAAGTGGTGGTGGTGGTTTTCTTTCCTGTGGTTTTCTGAGTTTTGAAGAACAGAGTGCAATTAAGATGATAATAAACTATACAGAGAAACAGATACAGAACTACAGTCTGTACTTTTAGTGTCCGTTATGCTTAGTATAGAAACAATGCGATGGTTTTAATGTTATGGCTGATTGTTGAACAAAACTTTGGGTACTTTACCAGTTAGAAAAATGTTGAGAATGCTGTCTCTCTTCATTACTGCCATCTGAATCCTAGAAAAGTGAAAGACAGAAAATATATGCATTAAATTATATTTTGTATAATACAGTTACAAGAAAAAGCATGTGAACCCTTTGGGATTACTTGGATTTCTGCATAAATTGGTGATTAAATGTGTTCTGATCTTCAACTACGTCACAACAATAGAAAAACACAGTCTGCTTAAACTAATACCACACAACAAACTTAGATGTTTGCTTGTTTTTATTGAACACAACATGTTAACATTTACAGTGCAGGTTGAGAAAAGTATGTGGATTTTGCCGTCATCAACAGAAAAATGAATTCCCAAGTTTACCAAGAGATTTAGCAGGAAAAATTAAGACCATCTGTCCTCCAACTGAAGCTCAACAGAGGATGGATGATGCAACAGGACAATGACCCGAAACATAGAAGTAAATCAACAATGAACGACTTCAACAGAAGAAAATACTGAGCCTTCTGGAGAGTCCTGACCTCCTGAACCCAATTGACATGCTGTGGCATCATGACCTCAAGAGAGATTCACACCAGATATCCCAAGAATATTATAGCTGAACTGAAACAGTTTAGTGAAGATGAATGATCCAGAATTCCTCCTGACTGTTCTGCAGGTCTGATCTGCAACTACAGGAAATGAGTGGTTGATGTTTTTGCTGCCAAAGGAGGATCAACCAGTTATTAAATCCAAAGCTTTACATACTTTTCCACCCTCACTGTGAATGTTAACATGTTGTGTTCAATAAAACCATGCAAACATATCATTCTTTTTAGATATTAGTTAAAGCAGACTGTGTTTGTCAATTGCTGGGACTTAGATGAAGATCAGAACACATTTAATGACCAATTTATGCAGAAATCCAAGTATAATCCCAAAGGGTTCACATACTGAACAAGTTGTTTTGAGGTGATAAAATAAATATGGAATTAAATGAAGTTACATTTCTCCTATAAAAAAAACAGGAAGATTCTTACAGTCAGGAAGAGCATTGAACTGAAATGATATACACCCTACTTCTCAGTGCTGCTTGTGGTACACAGTGTACCACATGGCTCAGTGCTGGGTTTCCTGCCCTTGTTCAGTGTGAACTTTGTGGCGACTCTTTTCACCTACATAACATTTTTGTTTCTCATGATGTTCACTATGTCAGGTTTAACACTCATCTTATATGTTCTTATATAAGTATTTGCCCCCTTACAGAATTATTTTGTTTTTGCTTTTTTGTCATATTTACATTTTTTTCAGATTATCAAACAAACTTTAATATCAGACAAATATAACCGGAGTAAATATAAAAAGCAATTTTTTGATTATTATTTTGTTTATTGTCAATGCTGACGTTGTCACAGTGTGCCTGCCGTGAACTCTGATTCTAACTCACCGAGCTTCTAATAATTGACACCTGTCCTGTTTTTATAAATTCCCCCCGTTTCTGTTCCTCGTCGCCCCGTTTTGAATCTAGTTTCTATCTCTTTTCCCTCGCATTACTTTGGTTTATTGCTCTTCTGTATTTTAGAATTCCCTTTTGCCTGCTCTCCCTGGTGTATTGTTTACTATCTATGCCATTTTGTTACTGACCCTGCCTCACACTTTTTGAAAAGCTGAGTTTAATTTCACTACTGACAACAACCAGGCCTGATTACTGCCAGACCTGTAGAATCAAGAAATCACTTAAATAGAAGCTGTCTGACAACAAGAAGCAGATAAAAGGTCTCAAAAACAACACATTATTATATCCCAATCTGAAGAAACTCAACAACAGATGAGAAAACAAAGATCATTGATCATCTATCAGTCTGGAAAAGATTATAAAGTCATTTCTAAAGCTTTGTGACTCCAGAGAACCACAGTGATTCACTATTATTCACTAATGGAGAAAACACAAATGGAACACTGGTGAACCTTCCCAGGAGTGACTGGCTGACCTAAAGAAATTACTCCAAAAGGGCATGAACAACTCATCCAGGAGATCCCAAAACAACCCAGAACAACATTTAAAGAACTGCAGGATCTCACTTAAAGCCTCAGTTAAGATCAGTGTTAATTATTCAACAATAAGAAAAAGACTGGGTGAAAATGGTCCTAGGAGTGTCCGTTCTTACTGGGTTTAAAGTTTAAGTTAGGACTAGTTCCAAGTGATGGTTAGGATTAGGTTTTGGATTAAAGTGTTTAACATTGTTTTATATCATTTGCATTGCATATTTTACTGATAGATAAATATAACACCCCCAGAACTAAGAACTCAAATAATAAAATATATATTACAAGATTAAAAACAGAATGTTACCACTGAAACTGTTCTATAAGGACAGTGCGGAACAAAAACCTACACACAGAGTTAAATAACACATTTAAAGGTCTTTTGTAAATGTCAGAGGTGTTCTGACAAGTTATATCAACAAAAATTCTGGTTTAAAACAAGGTCACTAAACCATTAAAACTTCTATAAGCCAGTTTCTCAAACCTTGTCAAATCAAGCCTTGTCATGGACTACACAGAATTAATGAAAATGTTCAAAAGGAAGAGAAAGAATCTAGGACTAGCCTTAAACTAGACTTAATCTGGGCAGAAATACGTTACTCTATTCTGACCATTTTATTTCAAATCCAGTTTTAATCAGATTAAAGTTACTTATCTAAGTCACTGTGTGTTACTTTTAATGTCATTTTTCTTAGTTAAAAGATATTGGGGTGATGTCGGAAGCTGCTGAAAGAAGTAACTAATCAAGTAAAAAAAAGTACCTTTAAAATCAAGAAATCCATAAAGTAAGTTTTTCTAAGTTACATTTTCAAAGTAACTATGCTATCACATCTTTATTTTTTTTAAATTTAGCTTTTTAGCTTTTTATACATTTTATATGATTTTCGTATGCTTTGGTTGTTTTATTTTATTGTTATTTTTTATTATTTATTTAATTTATAATTATTTTTACTTTTTTGTTATTTTTTACTGCTTTTATAGTTTGCTTGCATTAGATTCCATTTTATATTATTTTAATGTAGTCTTTTACATTTTTAGTCTATATTTTATACATTGGCTCAGCTACATAGAAGATTAGGGCCAACTCAAAGCACATTAAGATTCATATAAAGTTTGTTTGATTGATTGATCGATTGATTGGTTAAACTTGAAATGTAAACCAATTGAGATCAATTGAACAATATTTTTTTTTATTAATGACAGTGATTGAATCTAAAGTCCAAAATATTACAATGAATAAACAAAAATGAAGTGAAGTAGAAATAGGTTTTCATCCATATCACAATAGAAATAGTTTTTTTATTTCTGCCGCTCACAATCAGAATTTCAAGAAGAGTTCTGATGTTGCATCTTATATGTTCTGATGATGCATCTTATAACAATAATTATATGATTTAATCAAACCTACTTTACTTTACTTTACTTTAGAACATTTATTAAAGTTAAATAACTATTAACTGAAATATTTTCTTTTTTTTTCTCTCAGAATTTCATTCGGAATTATTTTTTTGCCTGATTGTTTGAAATTCTGAGTTTACATTCACCTAAAAACCTGAAAACATAAATTTTAAATTTAAAGATTCAAGGAGACATTATTGTCATTCACGTCACATGTGGTACATGAGGTGAAAAGAAATTGTGATCTCACGCTAAAAATAAGATAAAATAAAATGTTACATTGAACAGGATTAAGGAATTTGATCTGAAAACAGATTAAAATTGAGAATTAAAATATTAAACTGATTTATATCCTGAGCCCTATGCATAACCCCAGCTGTTAGGTGCAGGACTTGTCAATTTCCTGTATTATATTACTTGCAATAACTGAATAACTAACAGTTCAAGTTCCTTTAAATGTTTAGAATAAATATAGATAATACAAATTTTCTAATAATGATTTAAATCAATCAGATGGATTTAGAACTTGTTTTAAGCATCATAATCATTAATTTAATAATTAATAATACATTTTTTAAAAATGCATTTAGTTTGATTGATTTTATATTTCAAATCAATCAATAAATAAATAAATAAAACAATTAATCCACCTTTTTATACATTATACATAAGTTAATTTCTATAAAAGTTTGAATAGGGCCTTAATTTATAATGCATCTAAGACAATATGTTAAATATAGACAAAAAATATGATTATATTAATATATTAATTTAATATAAAATCAAATATTATAAAATAGTATGAATCTAATGCAAGCAAACTGTAAACGTAGTAAAAACGATAAAAAGTAAAAACATAAACATTTAATATCTAATAGAGTTATCTAAGTAATAATTAAATAGTATAATCCAATGCAAGCAAACTGTAAACATAGTAGAAATGATAAAAAGTAAAACATAAAAAGTGAAATAATCAAACAGTTACTAAAAACATTAAACACAATAAAATGAAATAGGTTTTACTGCGAAATATATGCTTTTTAAATTTCACTTGGAAAAATTATATATTTAATATATATTTAGGTGTAAAAGTTTGGGGGAAAACTTAAACAGTATATTGAATAATAACAGCTAACGGATTCATTATTAGATAACCAAGCTATATAGCATGAAAAAAAAACTATTATTATCTATAATAATAATAATAATAATAATACCAATAACAATAATAATAATAACAATATTAATAATAATAATAATAATAATAATAATAATAATAATAATAATAATAATAAAACGACTCTTACCTTTGATATCTGCGGCTGTATTATTCTCTGCAGTTCTTTACAATGTGTTTATACTGGGCACAGCTCTGGTATCTGGGTGGGCTGCACAGTTTCCTTCCTTAAATATACTGAGAGAACGGCCTGTACTACACTTCTGTTCTCTCACACCAAACCACACCACTGTTTTTTTTTTACTTTGTTTCATTACTATTTAAAGTATCCAGCTGAAACCACATTGTGTTCAGCCTGTGTTCTACTCTGTTTTATTACTATTTAAACTCTCCAGTTTAACACACACTGTGTTTAGCCTGTGCTTTACTCTGTTTTATTACTGTTTATAGTATCCAGCTTAACACACACAGTGTTTAGTGTATAAATATAGCTTACATTCAGCTAACACGGAGACGAGACTCACCACACAGCTGAAGTTCATTCCTGTTTTAATCACTGTTTCCCCTACAGCCCCCCACCCATACACAGCATTCTGGGTAACGTAGTTCCCACCAGTACACCTCCCCCTTTTAGATGAGAAATACCCCATACAAATAACTTGAACACATTTCAGAACTACATTCTTTTCTTTCAAAACAGAACAGGTACACTTTTTTCCCTATGTACACAGAGTCCATTTTGCCACAACACTCTCACTACCTTCATCTTTTTTTCCCCTAAAAGCACAATGCTTATATGTCCAGTCTATCAGGAGGTCTAGACAATCTTCCTGATCTTGTGACAAATTCCAGTGGGACGTAGATGCCGCCTGTTTCGCCTCAGCATCCCTTGAGAAGTCTCAACTAAGTAAGATCTACAAGTAAGATCTCTTTCTCATCACAGCGTGTTTATTGTAATTCCCATATACATTTTGTATTGTTGATCTTTGTCGATCCTGTCTGTGTACCTCTGTTAATGTTTGTCTGTGTCTGTTTAGGAGATCCTCCATGTGTAGCTTGGGTTTTGGGAACTTAGGTGACGGGAGGGAAGTAATGGGGACCTACTTGGATTCCTTTTTTTTTTTCTTTTGTTTGGCTATAAATTGGAACATGATAAGACATGCAAAAAAAATATATATATATAAGGGCGCCACCATGAGCGGGAGGTCGCAGGTTCGAACCCCCGCTCATGCTGCTTTGCCATCAAGCTGCCGGCGCTCAGAGGGAGCACAATTAGGCCCTTCTCCCTCCGGGTGGGTAGATGGCGCTCTCTCTCTCCCCACATCACTCCTAGGGTGATGTCTGCAGCACAGGGCGTCTGTGAGCTGATGTATCAGAACCGAGCTGCTGTGCTTTTCTCCACGCGCGCTGTGATGCTACTCGGCAATGCTGCATCAAAAAGAAGCGGTGGCTGACTTCACATGTATCGGAGGAAGCATGTGTTAGTCTTCACCTTCCTGATGTGTTGGGGCATTACTAGTGATAGGGGGAGGCCTAATAAGTGGGTTGGGTAATTGGCTGTGTAAATTGGGGAGAAAATGGGAAAAAAATAATTATATATATTATTATATATAATTATATTATTATATATATTAATTATATATATGGTGGCCAATGCATAGAGGCCCGGGATTGAAAAAAAAATGAATGAGCTGAAGAATGAGCTGGTCCAATGACAGAACCATGGACAAGCTCTGTAGCAAGCCAAACCTTTTGCCCTGTGTGAAGCTTGGGATTTGGACGAGAGCCATGACGTTGGTTGTAGATTCTTGCTTGTCGCTCTCGCATTGCTTCATCCTTCTTGCGGAACTCTTGGAGATTAGGCCACGCTGGAGCCAAATTTCCAGAAGGTGAGGTAATGTAGTATGCAAGCGTCTCCCCATTAGCAGCTGGGAGGGAGAGAAAACATGCTCTAAAGATGTTGCTCTGTACGCTAGCAGTGCTTTACTGTAGTCTCTCTCCTTTTTCCACAGTCCTTTGAGGGTGCACACTGCCCACTCTGCTCTCCAATTAGCTTAAGGATAACGTGGGCTGCTGGTGATGTGTATGAGTTTGAACTCACGTTCAAAATTCCGAAAGGTTTCCGACACAAACGGAGGTCCATTGTCAGAAAGAAACTCATCAGGGATTCCGTGATGTGCAAATGCTTCCTTAATCGCTCGCACTGGGACCTCTGAGGATGTGGTTTTGAGCTCTGCCACTTCGATTTATCTGGAGAAATAATCAACAATGAACATATGCAGGGCCATCCAAAAAATTAGAATATCTTTAAAAAGTTACTTTATTTCAGTAATTCAGTTAAAAATGTGAAACTCATATATTATATAGATGTATTAAATACACAGAGTGATCTATATATTTATTTATTTATTTTATTGTTGATGATTATGGCTTACAGCCAATGAAAACCCAAAAATCAGAAAAATTGTATATTATATTAGAACAATTGGTACTTTCTGCAGTGTGGGCAGTGTGCCAAGTCCTGCTGGAAAATGAAATCTGCATCTCCATAAAAGTTGTCAGTAGCAGAGGGAAGCATGAAGTGCTGTAAGATTCTGTGGGAAAACAAAACTGCACTGACATTAGACTTGATAATAAAACACAGTGGATCAACACCAGCAGATGACATGTCTCTCCTCTAAACCATCACTGATCATCAGTAAATTTTACATTTTATTTAGAAATCAATGGAGCAGAGTCTGGAGGAAGAGTGGAGAGACACACAGTCCACTAAACAGAATGATGAGCTCTGGCTCGGCATTTAGAAATGCCCTGTTGTCCTTTATGGATCCTTTCAAGGATGTCTTTCTGCAGTTGAACTAGATTTAATAATCTGTCACTTTTTAGGAGGAGATTGTCCACCACGGTCAGTTCAGCTCTAACTTGCCAAAAGTGCCGGCCAGCTAAACAGTAGTGTTTTACTTTCTGACATGTGTTGTCCGTTGCTTGGGCCTCTTGTTTCTGTTTTAGACGAGCCTCTGTCTCTGGCAGTGATGCCACTATAGTGTCCAGTGGTGCAAGAAGCAGCGTGTCCGCAGTTATGAGCTGTTTCCCTGAAACATGTTTGTGATTATGTCAGGGCACCTGAGCACATCACCATCCACCAAGAACCCCCTATGTACATTGTATTAATCACATTACGGACACAATAACACAGTACTCACCTGGCTCCTGTAGAAATGGTGGCGCGCGAGCCACCCAGCCACTTAAGGTCTAGGTCTGGGTACCTGTGGAGAAAACAAAGGATTAAAACATTATCTAAATCAATTACTGTTATACCTATGTAAATACTCACTGGGATATCCGTCGTTGCATGCATGCCTGTATTGTCTATTGTTTGTATATCCTGTAAATATTGTGTGTTTGTGTATTTGTCCACCTGCTTGTTATGTGATTTACCTGTTGGTTTAGTCTGGGGAGGGCTATTAGGTATTTAAGGCAGGTGCACGGACTACCATGATACACACTGGGGTTAATATGGGACGCAGGTCACCTGGATTGTGCGGGACCTGGACACTTTGTAAACTAGAGTGTTGTCTGGAGGTGGAGCAATCATTCTGCCTGTTAATTCCCAACCAGTGTAAATAGTGTATATAGTGTATAGTTCATTTTTTTGGTTTTGGGTGCTTCGTTTGTCACAATAAACACTTTGAAAGGGATACTACCTGGTTCCACCGCAATGTTGTAAGTCATCAAAGAATCTCAAGAGGTGAAGGTGAAATATGAGAATTCTGGGTGGTAACTCATCTAGGCCTCTGCTACCCAGCAGTGGTATGAGTGGTTTATGGTCAGTGAGTACTGTGAAGTGAAGGCCTTGAAGATATGAGACCGACATTTCACACGCACATGTTACTGCAAGCGCTTGTTTTTTTTTTTTCGATTTGCACATAACGCTTCTCAGTGTCACTCAGCCCTCTTGAAATATACTTGCTTCCTGCTTCTGTGCCGTTCAGACGCTTCTCTGCTTAGCTCTGCTTAGCTCTGCTATCTTTCATACTTTTCTTTATTTTTAGACATTTTAGAGCTACAGTGTCTGAGCTCATTATTTAGATTAGCACTAGCACTACCATATTTTGTTTCTTATTTTATGTTTTCTAGTTTCTTTTGGACATTTTATAGTAGAGCCATAGGCACAGGAATCAGACAAGTTTCTGTAGAGTACTAAAGAAGAAATCTACAAGATGCCTCCTTGTGTGGGTTCAGAGCACCTGTGCTGCCAGAACTGCTACAATCTTCTACAAAGAATGACTGTTTTGGAAACAAATTTTCGGTCCTTGTTATCGGAGTTTAAGGACTGGCATTTCTGCGCTGTTCGAGGACCATCGGAGTGTGGGAGTGCTGCCAGCGGACAACGGGCAGGGATTTTAACGGAGCAGCGAGCAGTGGAGACGAACAGAACTGGACCAGCAGATCATGTGGACATCCCTAATGTGAGTACAGCTGAAAGATATGGGCAAAACCAGCAATGGGTTCGCATTGGAGCTAAACCCAAACGGCATGCCACATACAGCTCTGTAGTATCCTCCACTCCTGCTAACATAGCACATCTGGCTAATGCTAATGCTAAAGCTATTGCTCGGAGATCAGAGCACAGAGCCAGAGGAAATCAGTTCCAGTCACTTAGTTTGCAAAACAGATTTGAGCCACTGCAAGACCTCAATGACTTTCCTAATACCAGCCAGTATGATACAGAAAGAACCAGAAGATTCAGCCATTCAAAACACCCCAGGAGAGCCACAGGGCTCCAGGCTGTGGCCACAGCAGACACCCTTGTTTTGGGGGATGACTCTGTTCATGGCATGAAAAATAATCACAAACTCATCGTTCGATGTGAGCCAAACATCACAGTTTCTGAACTGAATGAGAAGCTTCCAACACTACTGGCTGAATACAGAACAGTGAAACGGATTATTGTTCATGTTGGAAAGAACGATACAAGGAAAGAGGAGTCTGAGGTGTTAAAAAGGGACTTTAATGATCTTTTTACCACACTGCACAAATTCAACATTCAGACATTCATCAGTGGTCCTCTGCCTGCAAGAGGCTGCAATATGTTCTCTAGGCTGTTGGCTTTAAACATTTGGCTTCAGAAAACCTGCAGGTCAAACGGACTGAACTTCATTGACAATTTCA
Source organism: Astyanax mexicanus (assembly GCF_023375975.1). NCBI lineage: Eukaryota > Metazoa > Chordata > Actinopteri > Characiformes > Acestrorhamphidae > Astyanax > Astyanax mexicanus. The sequence goes on from NC_064408.1 coordinate 121,274,688, forward strand.
ATCTGTTTTTTGGAAAGAGAGAGTTTTTCAGGCGAGATGGACTGCACACCAACAAGAGAGGAGTCAAATTCCTGTCAGAGAACTTCATTTTTTCTCTGTGCAATTTCTCTGTTCCCACTGGTGAAGACACGTCAGCTTTAACACCCAAGGACACTGTCTGCAGTACAGAGACACAACATCCTTCCCCCACAGAGACTGCGGAGTTATCGGACGGGAGCCATGATCTGCTGTATCAGCTGCCGGAAACACCGCAACTGCATGAACACTCCACACCATCCTCCATCTCTACCTCATCATCATCATCCTCCATCTCCACCCCATCATCACCCCACCTGAACTTCCCAGCAACCATGGAGAAGCTGGTATCTGCAGGGACAAGGCTGACGCTTTCTCTGTCAGCGAGTCCTCAGGTACAGCGAAAAAAATCAGCACAACTTCTCCTCCACAGTCACCTACTGCCTCACGGACCCAGCAACCCCCATTCTCACCACCATTACACTCCCCAATCAAGGAGTTAGTAAAGGGGACCAAAATGAAGCCCAGTGAACATGAACATGAGGAAGTATTAAACAAACTCCCCCCACAACCCAAAAAGAAGAGACAAGCTCCTAAACCACCGGACAGACTGCTCATTACATCTCTCAGTTTCAACTGAGAGATGTAATGAGTTTGCTAAATTTTTTAATACTAAAATCCACAATATCAGGCAAGACATCAGTACATCTCTATCCACCAAGGAGCCCATGTGCTCTCCAAAACCATGCATCATAGTCAACATGTCCCAGTTTAATACTATTAATGAAGAAGTTTTAATTGATACAGTGAGACATCTCAAATCATCCACCTGCAGTCTTGATACATTACCAACCAAGTTTTTAAAGAATGTGTTTTACTCAATATCAGCAGACATTCTTCAAATAGTAAATACCTCACTCATGTCGGGTGAATTTCCAAATTCATTAAAAACAGCCGTTGTGAAGCCTCTCTTAAAAAAGAAAAATTTAGATACAAACTTATTAAACAATTACAGACCAATTTCTAATCTACCATTCATTGGAAAAATAATTGAAAAAATTGTCTTCAAGCAAGTTATGCACTTTCTGTCCATAAATAACTGTCTAGACCAATTTCAGTCAGGTTTCCGGCCCAATCATAGTACTGAGACTGCGCTTATTAAGGTTATCAATGACATTCGCTTAAACACAGACTCAGGAAAAATGTCTATTCTACTACTGCTGGATCTCAGTGCTGCTTTTGACACCATTGACCACAACATTCTCATAGATAGACTTGAGAACCGGGTTGGACTTTCTGGAACTGTCCTAAAATGGTTTAGTTCATACCTTCAAGGAAGGAAATACTTTGTGGAAATGGAAAATAATGTGTCTGAGACTGTGCCAGTGACCTGTGGTGTACCCCAGGGTTCAATTCTTGGGCCACTCTTATTTAATTTATATATGATTCCTCTGGGTGAAATCATGCGTGACTATGGGATATCTTACCACAGCTATGCAGATGACACTCAGATCTACATGGCCCTCTGCCCAAACAACTATGGTCCCATTGACTCACTGTGTAAATGCCTTGAGCAGATAAATAAATGGATGGGACAGAACTTTCTGCAGTTAAATAAAGATAAAACAGAGGTTATTTTATTTGGGAATAGTAATGAGAGGCACAGACTAGCTACCTATCTGGATTCAAAAAGTCTAAAATCTAAAGAACTAGTGCGTAATCTTGGTGTACAAATGGACTCTGATCTCACTTTTAACAGTCACGTCAAAGCCGTCACCAAATCAGCATTTTATCACCTCAAGAACATAAATAAGATCAGAGATTTTCTGTCTAAAGCAGATCTGGAGAAACTCATCCACGCCTTTATTTCTAGTAGGATTGATTACTGTAATGGACTCCTAACTGGACTCCCAAAAAAGACCATCAAACAGCTTCAGCTGATTCAGAATTCAGCAGCCAGAGTTCTGACTAGAAGTAAAAGAAGGGAGCACATCACCCCCATCCTTAAATCCCTACACTGGATACCAGTATGTTACAGAATAGACTTTAAGGTACTGTTACTGGTGTATAAATGTGTTAATGGTGCAGGACCAGCATATTTATCTGATGTGCTCCAGCAGTATGAGCCGAGCAGAACTCTCAGATCATCAGGAACTGGTCAGCTAGAGCTGCCTAAAGTAAAAACTAAACACGGAGAGGCAGCGTTTAGTTACTACGCTGCTCTTAAATGGAACCAGTTAACAGAGAGTATTAGAAGAGCTCCAACACTAAACATGTTTAAATCCAGACTGAAAACCTACATGTTTGATCAGGCTTTCAGCTCAGCTTAAAACACTGCAGCTCCGCCCACTTTTATTCTGTAACGGCACTTTTATATTATGTTTTTTCTTATTTTAATTTTATTTCCAATTCCTTGTTGTTCTTTTACATGTTTTTAATTTTACTTCTCTTTGTTTTAATCATGTATGTTTTATTCATGCTTTATTCTTATTTTATTTTTATTTCAAATTCTTTTTGTTCTTTTACATATTTTTAATTTGACTTATCTTTATTTTTATTTTTTTATTTGATTTCTCTGTGTATTTTCTAATTTGTAAAGCACTTTGAATGACCGTTGTGTATGAAAGGTGCTATATAAATAAACTTGCCTTGCCTTGCCTTGCCTTGCCTTGACAAGTTTCCACGTGCCATCACTTTGTCTTTGTGTAAGTACAGCCCCGATGCCGTACGAGGATGCATCTGCTACTACCCTGGTCTCTCTCTCTCTCTGGCGAATACTGGGCCAATACTTTTGGTGAACTCAGCTCTTCTTTCAGCTTGCAGAAAGCTGTTCTCTGTGGATCTCCCCAGCACCACTCATTTCTTTCTCTCAGTAACTCTTTCAATGGAGTTGTGAATGAAGCGAGTCGCGGGAGGAATTTGGCTAGATAATTTGCCATGCCCATAACTCTACGAACATGAGCCACACAGGTTGGCTCAGGCATTTGGAGGATAGCTCTCACCTTGTTCGGGTCTGCTGTGATTTTGTGTCCAACAAATATAATTTTGGTCTTGCCAAACTCACACTTTTCATTTAGTGTGAGGCCATGGCAATGGCTGATAAAAATAGCAAACGGTGAAGAATGAGAAGTGCTGGATGAGCAGCAAGTGTGTATTTTAGGCTACTTCATTTTATTTTAGATATTTGGGTTAAAGCTGTGTTAAAAGGCTGCATAGTTTGAGTTTTGTAGTATATTTGCTGTGGATCAACATGTTTTAAAAAGCACTAAAACAAGTGAAATAACAGATTTTTAAACTGATAAATGATCAGTTAACTTAAAATGTAAGTGTACAAAATATAAAAGTAATATTATCAAAAGGTATGCCCACACTGAATAAGAGTAAAACAGGGTCATATGCTTTTAAGACATAGTTGCATTGCATGAATTCATAAAGCAGCCCTGTTTGTAGCCTGATACAAATACATGTTATAGCTGCTTAAAGGAGGAAGCACCTTTAACCTGAAGAATTAGAACTGAGCTGTTATATCAGAGATAAAAGGTGTCCTCCTTTTCAGAAACCCAAATCTGGTCACCCTAGGATATGACCAAGTTTGTTGTTTGCTGAAAACACCCTCTGGTACAGCTGACACTGCTGCTTATGTGTCTAATTTGCATTTGGATGATGTTCCATTTACAGAAAATATTTCTGTCCACTCTTGAACTCTTAAGCAGTAGATGAGGACAATTCTCCAAGGAAAACAAAGTCCTCTGAGCAGGATTCACATTCACCATGAGGCACAGAGTCCATTTTAGATGTACGACATGCAGCAGCAAAGTGCCCTTTTTGTGACACTTATGACACTTAGCCGGACAGTCCTTCCATGCATGCTTTTTTCCTGCACCACATCTGCTGCTGCAGTCTTTTTGGTACTGATGCTGATGTATTTTTACACAGCATCAGTTTTGTTTCTCACTTTTCCTCTTATAGCATCTACATCAGGGGTGTCCAAACTTTAATTGTTGGGGGTCAGAAGGAAAATATATTTGAAGTCACGGGCCAAAGACTCTGTAATAAAACAAATAATGAAATATACCACTTTAAATAATACATTTTCCTGATTATTTCATTTACACACCATTTTACTTGACTTACTATCTTTATCTTTGACAGTGTTGTGTAAACTAAGATTTTTCAAATTGATGTTTAATTTCATGATGTCTCTTACTATTAAACTCCTTAATTACGGCAACTTTTAGACTCATTTGCCCTTTTTCTGTGCTAAAACTGCGGACTCTCTCCGCTTTTAGACTCTTTGGCCGTTTTTTGCACTAGAAATGCACACTCTCCGCTTTTAGACTCTTTGGTCCGTTTTTCTGCGCTAAAACTGCAGACTCTCTCCGCTTTTAGACTCTTTGGCCGTTTTTTGCACTAGAAATGCACACTCTCTCCACTTTTAGACTCTTTGGTCCGTTTTTCTGCGATAAAACTGCGCACCCTCTCAGCTTTTAGACTCTTTGGCTGTTTTTCTGCGCTAGAAATGCGCACCCTCTCCGCTTTTAGACTCTTTGGCTGTTTTTCTGCGCTAGAAATGCGCACCCTCTCCGCTTTTAGACTCTTTGGCCCGTTTTTTTTTTGCGCTAGAAATGCGCACCCTCTCCGCTTTTAGACTCTTTGGCCCGTTTTTTGCACAAGAACTGCGCACTCTCTCTGCTTTTAGACTCTTTGGCTGTTTTTTTGCGCTAAAACTTCCCTCTCGCCGCTTTTAGACTCTTTGGCCCGTTTCTGACACCTAGCGTTCAAACTTTGAATCTCACATTATAAAAACCTGCTTAACAGCGGGCTAACTTTCATTCTATTTCTAAACTACCAAAAAAGAAATCGAGCCGCAAATGGCCTGAGGGCCCTAGTTTGGACACCCCTGATCTACATTAATTCTCTTGGCTGCTCCTGTATTCTCAGAGCCATGCAGTACAGCTTGTTGTTTTTTCACAGTTTCATTTTGGCAGACTTTTTATATTGCTTTGTTTAGAGTTAAATCTCTGGATCTAGCTGCAAAAGTTCAGACAATCTGTGGTCTCTGATTCTCACAACAATTCTATCCCTGATTAGCTCTTCTTTCAGTGTGCCAAAGTTACAATGCTCTGCGAGCTCATGTACTGCTGTGATAAATGCCTCTGCACTTTCACCCTCTTCTTGGCATCTGCGATAGGGAGGATTTCCTTGATTGTTGAACTTTTTAAAGAAGTGAAATTACAGCTTGAAACTCACTGCAGCGCTGCATTGAGGTGTAATAGGAGGAATAGCGGTGCTCTCGTGTCTGTGCCGGAGCTCCTCTGAACTCAGACCAGACTCTGTAAGTTCAGATAATAAGTAACTTACCAGATAAAGTCAGATTATTAGTAAATCAGTGGGTATTTCTGTTTTGTAAGGAGCTTAAAATGTTAATAATAGAGTTAAAAGGTTATTAAAACATCCAGAGTGTAAATATGTGAGGTATAAGTTGAGTTAAAGTGTTTGTTTTAACTGCTAAAGCTGTAGGCTAGCAGGCGGAAGCTAACAGCAATTAGCATTAGCGATTAGCATTAGCGATCAGGTTAAATGTGTAAATATATCATGTTAAGTGTAAAATATGGCTGTTTGTAAGCTTAGCTTGCAGTAAATTGCCCCAAACTGAAATATATATTTTAGTCTGGGGCTTGTAAAAGCTTTTACTGATACTGTGTTTTAGTTTTAATATTATTTCATGCTGTGCTTGTTTGGTGGTGAGGGCTAACAGTGCTACTCTGTAAACACGCTGTTTTATCAGCTGTAGAAACAGAAGAAATGTCTTGTTTCAGTCCTGATTTACAATAAAGTAAACTTTTCATGCTAAAAGAGACAAATTGATGATGGTCGTAATTATTTTCCTTTGCTTTTTACTTTCTAATGGAAGAAGTAGCTTAAATGCAGGTGGATTTTCCACTATTTATGTAGTACAAAACATTCTGCTGTATATATGTAAAAAAAAAAAAAAAGTGTATTATTACTATGTAAACTGTCCAGCTTAATACCCACTGTGTTCAGCCTGTGTTTTATTACTATTTAAAGTATCCAGCTGGACCCACATTGTGTTCTACTCTGTATTATTACTATTTAAACTATCCAGCTTAACACACACTGTGTTTACCCTGTGTTTTATTACTATTTAAAGTATCCAGCTGGACCCACATTGTGTTCAGCCTGTGTTCTACTCTGTTTTATTACTATTTGAACTATACAGCTTAACACACACTGTGTTTATCCTGTGTTTTACTGTGTTTTATAACTATTTAAACCATATAGTTTAACACACACTGTGTTTATTCTTGGTTTTACTGTGTTTTATTACTATTTAAAGTATCCAGCTGGACCCACATTGTGTTCAGCCTGTGTTCTACTCTGTTTTAGTACCTTTTAAACTATCCAGCTTAGCACACACTGTGTTTATCCTGTGTTTTACTGTGTTTTATTACTATTTAAACCATATAGGTTAACACACAATGTGTTTATTCTCTGTTTTACTGTGTTTTATTACTATTTGAACTATCCAGCTTAACACATAATGTGTTTATCCTGTGTTTTACTCTGTTTTATTACTATTTAAAGTATCCAGTTGATCCCACATTGTGTTCAGCCTGTGTTCTACTCTGTTTTAGTACCTTTTAAACTATCCAGCTTAGCAAACACTGTGATTATCCTGTGTTTTACTGTTTTATTACTATTTAAACCATATAGTTTACCACACACTGTGCTTATTCTTGGTTTTACTGTGTTTTATTACTATTTAAAGTATCCAGCTGGACCCACATTGTGTTCAGCCTGTGTTCTACTCTGTTTTAGTACCTTTTAAACTATCCAGCTTAGCACACACTGTGATTATCCTGTGTTTTACTGTGTTTTATTACTATTTAAACCATATAGGTTAACACACAATGTGTTTATTCTCTGTTTTACTGTGTTTTATTACTATTTGAACTATCCAGCTTAACACATAATGTGTTTATTCTTTGTTTTACTCTGTTTTATTACTATTTAAAGTATCCAGCTGAACCCACATTGTGTTCAGCCTGTGTTCTACTCTGTTTTATTACTATTTAAAGTATTCAGCTTAGCACACACTGTGTTTATCCTGTGTTTTACTGTGTTTTATTACTATTATGATATTAAAAAAGATCATAATAGTAATAATCATCTGTTTATCTGATTTTCATTTATTTTTCGCACCTGCATTCCGGTTTAAAAGAACTCTCAACCAATCAGAATGCAGCAGTCAGGCTTCATCTAGCCAATCACAGCACGTGAGGGCGGGACTTGTCTGAAAACGGGTGGTGTAAATGGAGCGCGCCGCAGCGTCAGGTGTATCCCTGGCTACGCCTTAGCCTCTCAACACCGCGCTGTGTGATTGGCTGATTTTTGTCCCGGTTGGAATATGGAGGCTGCTGATTGGACCGCGTGTTCGTGTTGTTGTTGTGTCAAAACTGACATGAATAAATAGCGACCTTGAGAAACAGGACGGAGCAGATTATCCTTATTTATATAGAGTTAGGTGAGAAAACCCAGCATATAAACACGATTTATTAATTACATTTCAGTGTGAACCCTGACCTAATTCTGATTAATTATACTACTGTAAAGTGTGTGTGTGTGATTATGTGAGTTTATTTTCATGCATACGAATTTCCTTGATAAATAAAACGTTTAGACCAGCATGAATTATGGTTTAAAGTGGTTTAAAATGTAGTAAAAAGTATGACCTTCTACATTTCCTTCACTATCAACATAATAAAATCTGTCTGTCTGTCTGTCTGTCTGTCTGTGTACAGTATATGGTTATCTACTTGTCTGTCTATCTATCTATCTATCTATCTATCTATCTATCTATCTATCTATCTATCTATCTATCTATCTATCTATCTACAGTATTATCAACATAATAAAATCTGTCTGTCTGTCTGTGTGCAGTATGTAGTTATCTGCTTGTCTATCTATCTATGTCTGTCTGTCTATCTATAGTATATAGTTATCTATCTACAGTATTCATCCATCATCTGTCTGTGTGTCTGTTTGTCTTGTACAGTATATAGTTATCTGCTTATCTATCTATCTATCTATCTATCTATCTATCTATCTATCTATCTATCTATCTATCTATCTGTCTCTGTCTGTCTACAGTATGTAGTTGTCTGTCTGTTTATATCTACAGTATTCATCCATCATCTGTCTGTTTGTCTATCTGTCTGTGTGCAGTATGTAGTTATCTGCTTGTCTATCTATCTATATGTCTGTCTGTCTATCTACAGTATATAGTTAACTATCTACAGTATTCACCCATCATCTGTCTGTCTGTCTGTCTGTGTACAGTATATAGTTATCTGCTTGTCTATCTATCTATCTATCTATCTATCTATCTATCTATCTATCTATCTATCTATCTATCTGTCTGTCTGTCTGTCTGTCTGTCTGTCTGTCTGTCTGTCTGTGTACAGTAGTTGTTTGCCTGTTTATATCTACAGTATTCATCCATCATCTGTCTGTCTGTCTGTCTGTGTATAGTATATAGTTCTATGCTTGTCTATCTATCTATGTACAGTATATAGTTATCTGCTTGTCTATCTATCTGTCTGTCTGTCTGTCTACATTATGTAGTTGTCTGCCTGTTTATATCTACAGTATTCATCCATCATCTGTCTGTCTGTGTACAGTAGTTGTTTGCCTGTTTATATCTACAGTATTCATCCATCATCTGTCTGTCTGTCTGTCTGTCTGTCTTGTCTGTGTATAGTATATAGTTCTCTGCTTGTCTATCTATCTATGTACAGTATATAGTTATCTGCTTGTCTGTCTGTCTGTCTGTCTGTCTGTCTACAGTATGTAGTTGTCTGCCTGTTTATATGTACAGTATTCATCCATCATCTGTCTGTCTGTCTGTCTGTGTACAGTATATAGTTATCTGCTTGTCTATCTATCTATGTAAAGTATATAGTTATCTGATTTTCTATCTATCTATCTATCTATCTATCTATCTATCTATCTATCTATCTATCTATCTATCTATCTATCTATCTATCTGTCTGTCTGTCTGTCTACAGTATGTAGTTGTCTGCCTATTTTATCATCTTCTGTCTGCCTATCGACCTGTCTTTTTGTCTGTCCTCAGTAGATAACTGTCTCTCTGTCTGGCAGGCTATCTATTCATCTGTCTAAATGATCTACCTATATGTCAGTCTATCCATCTATCTGTTTATCTATAATCCATGCAGAGTATATTAAATCCATTCATCCATCCATATACCTATCTGCAGTACAGAACTGTAGAACTATCTATCTATCCATCCATCCATCCATCCATCCATCCATCCATCCATCCATCCATCCATCCATCCATCCATCCATCCATCCATCCATCCATCCATCCATCCATCCATCCATCCATCCATCCATCCATCCATCCATCCATCCATCCATCCATCCATCCATCCATCCATCCATCCATGCACAGTATCAATCCATTCATCCATCCATATATTTGTCTACTGTATAGCACTGTCTGTCTATCTATCTATATGTCTGTCTGTCTGACCAGTTCAGCAGAGTATAACAGATGCCGGGAGTGTGCCGGTTGATGAGCTGATGAGTATTTATAACACAACACATGCTGGTTTATACTGGTTCTGCTTGATCAGCACCCCGGTGTTGCAAACCAAACCTAGTCTGGTTTATACTGGTCTGGTCTGTGATTAGGGATGTAACAATGTATCGATATTATGATATATTGTATAATTTTAGTTCCTGATACTTAATTGATTTGTGGCTTCAAATATGAATATTGTTATTAAAGCACTAAACACTAAACTATCTCAACTTTAAAAGAAATATGAAATCCATTGTTTGATTGGACTTCATGATTTTATGCTAATCTACCGTCCTCTATTTACAGGGATGAGAGAGAGAGACAGACACTATCAGAATGCCTCCCCCAGAGAGAGGAACCAGGAGACATGATAGAGCTTTTCAGAAAGCGAAGGAGAAGTAAGTCTATTTTAGGAGGGTTTCAGTCTTAATTTAACTCAGAAACACACTCAGGTTTCCTCACTTCTGTCCTAAAATGCTGTGTGCTCACTTTCAGAGAGCTGCTCGATCTGAAGAGGCTTCTTTCATTGGTCTCGTCCCCCTTTTCTAAACAACAGGTACAAAAATGTTTAAAAATCTGCAATACATTACAAGCAAAAGGATCCGAAAATCTACATAGTAAATGAATAGTGAAGTGATTCAGACTATGAAGGAACTCATAAGAAATCATGAAGTAACTTAAACCTAAATACTCTGATGAAACCTGTGCTCTTCTTTTCTTTGGATGGTCCTGATGAGTGCCCGTTTCATCATTTTTAGATTGACTGACCTTCATTTCTTAAAATCTTTACTTAGTCGAGTAGTTCTTTTTTGTCATAATCTGGATTAGAGCATTACTCAAATATTCACTATTCACTGTATACCTGTAACTCTACCTCTTCACTACTTTACTTTAACTGATGCTCTCAAACACTTTATTAAGAGGCAAGAAATTCAAGTAATTAACTCTTGATGAGTTCAGCACAGCTGTTAACTGAATACCTGAATTCCAAATAACTCTACCTCATAAACCTGACTGAGAAAATCCAGCAGAGATGTTCAAAACTGTCTAATCTATGCAAGAGGTGCTACTTTGAAGAATGTAAAATAAAAAAAACATATTCTGGATTGTTTAACACCTTTTTGTGTTAACTAGATAATTCCATATGTTTTTTTCTAAAGCATTTGGTTGACTTTATTATTAATCTACAATGCAGAACATTTTTTTAAAAATGAAAAAATACTGAATTTAAGGTGTGTTCAAACTTTTAACTGGTAAGATTGAACTCTTTACTTGTTCTTCGAAGGTCGTGGCCGGGCAGTTTAGAGGCCGAAAACCTCAAAACTCACCTCATGCAAATGATGACCGGAAAAGTGTGAGGAACTCGACAACAGAGGCAGCGGAGCTAGATAATTTTAGGTATCTGATGATGCTTTATTTTGCATTATATTTGATCTGATTTCACTGGTTTCTTATTATATTGTTTGATTGACTATTATAAAGAAATCAGACATAAAATTAAAACCGTTAAAAAGAAAATAAATAGAATTGTTGATCTGGTTCCAGTGGTATGTGGCAATGAGTGGGATCCTCTTTTATTGTTCCATCCACTTTGCACAGTGTATCAGTTCCAAAACAGCCCTATAGGACATGATGCTACCACCACCATGCTTAACAGTCCATTGTAGTGGGGAACGAGTTGAGGAACTCACCTTTACTTCCCAGACTACGGGATAGAAGAAGCTTTACAGGTCTCGCTGCTGCTAGGCTAAGCTAAGTAAACAAAACTGCTGAATTAAAGGGAAAACATGGCAACACCCCTGTTCCTTACTTGTGAAAATAGATGTTTATTGATAGTGCACCTTATAATGCAACAAAGTACTGTAACACCACATATTAGGCAGAAAAATTGATGCGTTGAAGCAGGAAGCAGTCTTGGGCACCTATGTGACACTTAATGGCTCGATGTTTGTATATCTTAAATGGGTCTATATAATACAGCATTAAGATGGTGGTTTTAATGTTATGGCTGATTGGTGTAAATCATTTTCCTGATGCTTTTTTCACAACAGTGCAAAGTATAGAGATCAGAGGCACTTCGCTGATCACCATCATCAGGCCCTCTTCCTGGACATCTTCACTGCCCTCATCAAAAACAGGCTAAACTGCAGGTCTGTGGGAATATTTCATGATAAATGGTCAATATTTCAATAGAAATGGTCCAAAATGAGTTGATTCTGACTTTCTAAACCAAATTCATGTACTAGATGGTCTATAGAAGATCTATATTTTTCCTATTGCAGTGATTGGCTGCACCATTCTTCACCAGAAAATATCCTGAGAGTTCTCATCTGCTTGAGACTGTTAATAAGAGAGCCTTGTTACCAGGTATAACTCACTTTTTATCTCCTTATAAAATATCATATAAAAATGCATTTAAAATCTTTTATTTAATGATTACCGATGGACAGTTTGTATAACATAGCAATCTATTGTATTTTTTAAATCTTTTAAACCTTCATTTCTTTCAGAAAGTGTTCTTTGAGCTACATGGATTAAATCACCTTGCAAAGGTAAAACTAGATTTTACTTGAATTTCTTGTCCCTTAAAAATGTGTTTGAGAGCATCAGTTGTAAAGTTGTGAAGAGGTAACTTGAATACTAACCTAGAATTCGTCTCATCTCACTAATCAAAAAGCGGCAGTTTTAAGATCCAATGGCATTCAGCACCCCTGCCAGGAAAAGCACCCTCTCTCAGGAGCATGCACTATGACGCTTAAATTGAAAGCTGAGACAATCCGTTGACATTAGTTTGTTTATTTGGACCAAATAAGCTTGAAAACATCTCATTTCACTAATCGATAACTCGAGAGGGGGTGCTTTTCCTGGCGGGGTTGCTGAATTTGGCAAAAACACCTGCTTTCCAAATGCTATATTCTTCTGAAATGAAGTGAGCACTACAGTAACAGAGTGTGAGGATGATCCTTTTCAGTCTGCCCTTTTAAAGTTTACAAATTTTGTCCAATTTTTGGATATTTTGGGGTCTTTAGGCCATTTGGGCATAGGTGTCTCAATGTACCTCAAAGTTCTGCAGCCAAAAACAACACACCTTTTTGCATCATCCTTAATTTTTCTGGTTCAAGTTCTTGGGTTGTTTTCCTTCATGTGCTCTGCTGTGTCTGTTCTTATGCATCTCCGCCCCCCGTCTAGTGCCTTCACATGTGTTTCTTCTGTATCTCCGCCCCCTTGTTACCTTCCCCATGTGTTCCTTGTTTCCTTACCTGCCTTGTGTGTGTATTTATAGCCCTGTTTTTCCTGTTTCCTTTGTTGGTTCTTGTACGTTGTTACATCTGTTTAGGTTGCATGTTTTTCTTTGTTGTTTAAGTTTTGTTTTGTGGTTTGTTCATAACAACATATGATGTGTGTGACAGGCTCCGAAGACAAAATAAATGTGTTGCCAAATATATGTCTTTTAGCCTGCATTCCTTGAATTTGTGGGGAAAAAAATTCTGGCGGGGGTGCTGAATTGTGCGCTCGTTGTCTGGTGTTGTGCTGAATTCAACAACCCCACGAGGAAAAGCACCCCTCTTGGGTTATTGATTTGTAAAATGAGACTTATTCAAGTTTATTTGGTCAAAATAAAGAAAAACGAATGTCAGCAGATTGTCTTAGCTTTAGATTTAGGCAACATAGCTCATGTTGCCGAGAAAGGGTGCTTTTCCTGGCGAGGGGTGCTGAATTCGGGTCAGCGGGTGTTGCCAAATAAGAGACTTTTAAGCTGTATTCTTTCAATTTGTGGGACTGGGATGGGTGGGATTTGTGGGATGGTTTTCTAACCATTGAAAATCACAAGTTAGGAACTCAGCTTAGGCTGTTTTTACCTGTTTGACAATTTTATAGTAGCTGGTGCTTCACGTTTAAACAGAGATACATGTTTTTTTTTTTCAGTATATGGAGTCAGTGGCCAGTTCATATCTAGGAAATGGGGACCAAGCACTAGAACAAGAGCAACTGGTGACCATGACCCGTGAGTTACCATTCACCATACCAATCAATGAACACATCGTTTAAACAAACCAAACCACAAACCAGACAACCTTCTCCTTTTTTTTTTACATTTTCTCTACCTTTTCTATTGCAGATATGTGTCAGAAACTGTCCATAACTGAAGACCAGAGGCCGTGGGTGACCGAATGTGACGCTCATAAGGTCAGATAAAGGCTTGAAATTCGTCTGTGCAAAAAAAAAAAGTGGAAAAATATGTTTAAACTGTTAAAAAAATGATCAGATTTATCACGACAATATTCTGTGATTAACTGCTACTAATTGCACTTGTTCTTCAAAAGACGCAAGTTTTTATAGTGTTTTAAAAATATATTTAGATATTACATAATATAACAGTTAAAATGAAAGTCAATGCTCTGTAATTATAATTAGGAAAATATTCATTTAACTAAATTATAGGATACAGTGTTAAATAACACGTTTAAATTTAAAGCAACTTTGTAACATATTAAATGTAGCATATTAAAATATATTTTTATACCCAACGAAATATACTTGAAGTGTGCTATCTACAAAAGACAGGAACAAGAAGCATATTTATACTCTAATGTAAATAGATCACATATATTTAACATAAGTTCTTGGTGGATATTTCAATGTAAATAAAAGAATGAATGTAAGAAATGTAGAATGCAATTATATTTATATTATGTTTGAGGGGAGATAAAGCCAACATACTTTGGAATAAAAAATAAAGAACTTAACTAGCTGAGTATTAAAGAACGTTTTAACACCTGTAGTTGTGAAAGTTTCTATGGTCCACTGTTTCTGTTTGGTTTGGTTTCACACAGGCATAAATTTAAACTAAACGCACCAAAATACCCACCAATACACCACACGAGCACATCGTCTCCTCTGATTGGTCAGAGCTGTTTGTAGCAGGAGTAAGAAAGTAAATATACTGTAGTGAGAATATTCTGTGTTCCAGCCTGTATATCTGTGTAGTGCAGGGGTGTCCAAACTACGGCCCGCGGGCCATTTGCGGCCCGTTTACTCTTTTGGAGCGGCCCGCAAGGTATTTTAGAAATAGAATGAAAGTTGGCCCGCTGTTAAGCAGGCTTTTATAATGTGAGATTCAAAGTTTGAACGCTAGGTGTCAGAAACGGGCCAAAGAGTCTAAAAGCGGCGAGAGTGCGCATTTCTAGTGCAGAAAAACGGGCCAAAGAGTCTAAAAGCGGAGAGAGTGCGCATTTCTAGCGCAGAAAAACGGGCCAAAGAGTCTAAAAGCGGAGAGGGTGCGCATTTCTAGCGCAGAAAAACGGGCCAAAGAGTCTAAAAGCGGCGAGAGTGCGCATTTCTAGCGCAGAAAAACGGGCCAAAGAGTCTAAAAGCGGAGAGAGTGCGCATTTCTAGCGCAGAATAGCGGGGCAAAGAGTCTAAAAGCGGAGAGAGTGCGCATTTCTAGCGCAGAAAAACAGGCCAAAGAGTCTAAAAGCGGAGAGGGTGCGCATTTCTAGCGCAGAAAAACGGGCAAAGAGTCTAAAAGCGGAGAGAGTGCGCATTTCTAGCGCAGAAAAACGGGCCAAAGAGTCTAAAAGCGGAGAGAGTGCGCATTTCTAGCGCAGAAAAACGGGCCAAAGAGTCTAAAAGCAGAGAGTGCGCATTTCTAGCGCAGAAAAACAGGCCAAAGAGTCTAAAAGCGGAGAGAGTGCGCATTTCTAGCGCAGAAAAACGGGCCAAAGAGTCTAAAAGCGGAGAGAGTGCGCATTTCTAGCACAGAAAAGCGGGCCAAAGAGTCTAAAAGCGGAGAGGGTGCGCATTTCTAGTGCAGAAAAACAGAGTCTAAAAGTTGCCGTAATTAAGGAGTTTAATATTAAGAGACATCATGAAATTAAACATCAATTTGAAAAATCTTAGTTTAAACAACCCTGTCAAAGATAAAGATAGTAAGTCAAGTAAAATGGTGTGTAAATGAAGTAATCAGGAAAAATGTATTATTTAAAGTGGTATATTTCATTATTTGTTTTATTACAGAGTGTGGCCCGTAACTTCAAATATATTTCTCCTTCTGGCCCCCAACAAAAAAAGTTTGGACACCCCTGGTGTAGTGTGAAGATGCTTTAACACAGAATGCTAAAAAAATGCTGCTGCTCTTTTAAACACAGTGTTTTTTCAATCGGACGTGCAGTGAACGCAGCTCAGACCACATGTGTAAACAACATGGAGCAGCAGCAGAGACAGCGTTTGATCATAGCAGTATATTATCTGACTAATATATGAGATTCAACTGCACCTTATCAGCAGTTTAGCTTAGTTAAAAAGGAAAATATTTGATGGCTGGTTCAGATCAAGACCACATCATGTTCTCACCACAAACGAACCGCTCCAGATTACGATGGGAATTTGGGGTCAAACCTGGTGGTGTAATTAATTAATAGTAATGCGTTACTGATTCCAAATTAGTTGCATGTGTTAATTTGAACATTTACTGCAGTATTTTACCTGTTTGTACCTTTCTGTAGACCCTGGTAAAGCTGCTTTCAGCTCGGGACAGTAATGTGTTATTAGGTGCTCTGCTGGCTCTCACTACTCTCGCAGACAGGTGGGTTTTTAAATACACACTCAATTCAGAATATTACAATACAATATTTCTATATTTTAGACTTATATAAAAATATAAAAATGTTTTATAGCCCTTTGTGTAAAGAGAAGATCGGGGAGCTGTCCGTCGTGGAGGATCTTCTTATGATACTGCAGGAATATGACAGGTTATCAAAAAGGTAAGATTAACATAAGTCTGGAAAAAAATAAGAGAGCACTTAAAAATGATGAGTTTCTTTGATTTTACCAAATTGAAAACCTCTGGAATATAAACCATAATAAACCATAAAATTAACCAAATTGAACTGCTTAATTTTTTTGCAACAGGAGTCTAAAGCATAAAGTTATCCAAAAGCAGTG
Organism: Astyanax mexicanus; assembly: GCF_023375975.1. Lineage (NCBI taxonomy): Eukaryota > Metazoa > Chordata > Actinopteri > Characiformes > Acestrorhamphidae > Astyanax > Astyanax mexicanus. Next base: position 121,291,279 of record NC_064408.1, read on the forward strand.
TGTAAGACTGGTGGAGGAGAACATGATGCCAAGATGCATAAAAAAACAGGGTTATTCCACCAAATATGATCTGAACTTTTAAAACTCTTTATGAATATGAACATGTTTTCTTTGCATTATTTGAGGTCTGAAAGCTCTGCATCTTTTTTTCCTTTTTCAGCCATTTCTCAGTTTCTGCTCTAAATAAATGCTCTAAATGACTAAAATATTTTTATTTGGAATTTGGGAGAAATGTTGTCTGTAGTTTATAGAATAAAACAACAATGTTCATTTTACTCAAACATAAACCTATAAATAGCAAAATCAGAGAAACTGATTCAGAAACTGAAGTGGTTTCTCCCAGGTAGCAAAAATTGCTGAATATAATTTGGGAATCAGCCTGAACCACTTACTCCAACACTCCACACTGCAAAAAACTAAACCTTAGCAAGTGAAATTTTCTAAATTTAAGGCAATAAATCTTATTTTCCTCTCTGATAAGACTTTTTGTCTTACTAAGCATTGTGTAAGTGTTAGATTGTTTTGCTTATTTTAGGGATAATTATCTTAATCATTCTTAGTCATTTGAATTAAAAATAAGCACAATCAAGCATCAATCACGTTATTCTGATTCTTGTGTCCAAAAACAGGGACTTTTTTGCTTGATTTAGGTGTTATTTCACTCATTTTGAGATTTTGCCATTGCTTTTTGTAATAAATATTACTAAAAAAATTGCTTACCCCATTGGCAGATTTTTGTTGCATAATATACATATATTTGTCTTAATTTGCATATATTTTGTCTAGTTTTTGCCAATGAATTTTTTTACAGGGCAGTTGTTGAGTACAATACAAAAATCAGCCCAAATCCCTGGTGTTGATGTGGAGTATAATGTGGTAATCAGCCTGAACCACTTGTAACAACACCCCGGTTGCCGATAATAATACAAGAATCAGCCCAAGCTGTGTGTGGCAACACCCTGGCTGCAAAAAGTAAAATGGAACAAAATGGAACTTTATGTTATCTGGGGATATACAATATATATTTAAATTCCCAAACAATTATTATGGTTTCAGAGCAATTTACCATACCAACCACCTGACATACCATGTCAACTGCCACTTCCAACCACTTTACAACACCATAGTATTGCTTAGTAATCACCAAGCAACCCCAAAGCAGCATCCTGGGACATCTTAATAATCACCTACAGTAGCAGCTACCTAGCAACAGCATAGCAACCACCCTGCAAACACATGGGATACCACAACAACTACCTAGCAACAGCATAGCAACCACTAAGCAAGTTAAAAGCAACCACCCTGCGGTGAACAATAGAGACAGGTACTCCTATAAAAGCAGGAAAATGAGCAGGTAAATGAGCAGATTTCCTAACACAACCTGTAGCTGCTAGCAAGCAACAGCATAGCGACCACTATGCAAGTGAAACGCAACCACCCTGCAAAAACCTGAGATACCACTACCTAGCAACAGAATAGCAACCACTAAGCAAGTCAAAACCAACCACCTTGCAAACAGCTGGAATACCACAACAACTACCTAGCAACTACAAAGCAACAGCATATAGCAATCATTAAGGAAATCCAAAATGTAATCACTTTGCAAACACCTGTAATGCCACATCAACTGCCTTGCAACCCTATAACAACCACCTGGGATACCATAGCAACTGCCAAGCAACCACATAGCAGATGTAGCAGAATCACTGCAATCATTTGGAAGTAGTTAATGAGCAAATAAATTACAAAACAACAAAAATGACACCACTTAGTAACACCATAGCAACCATCTAACATCCGTGTAACTGTTCTGCATTAATTAATGTGCGTTGTATTTCATGTGAATAGTATTTAATGTGCATTGTATTTGATGTGCGCCCCCTGCAGGCTGAGTGTGGAGCTCCTGCGGCTGCTCAGCCCGGTGCCCTGTGTGCGGGAGCAGGTGTGCCAGTGTGAGGGCGTCCCCGTGCTGCTGAGCATGCTCCATGAAGATGACCTGAAACTGCTGTGGAGCTCAGTGTGGGTTCTGGTCCAGCTGTGCCAGGATCCACACACCAGCGAACTGATCCGGACCTGGGGCGGAGTCCAGCAGCTCCTCCACATCCTGCACGGGTCAGCATGGATCATCTACTGACTACTCTCTACAGTCTGAACAACATGTGTTTAAAACCTCCAGCAGCACTGCTGTGTCTGATTTACTCTGTAACACTAACACCTCAAACACCACCACCATGCTAATCAGTGCTAATCACTGTAGAAGTGTGAATAATAATGACCCACTGCCCAAATAATAATAATTATAATATTTATATCTGATCTGTGGTGGTTTTATATTGTGTGGGTAATACTGAGTATTGTAGAACATGTTGAAAGGAGGATAATGATACAGAATTTAGACTTTCTAGACATGCTTCTACTATGCACTTTAAGAGCTCTATCTAGTCTATTTACAGTCTATATACAGTCTATTTTCACACCTTCTGCTTGCCTTGTTTAAATAGCAACAGTGCTTCTGAATAAATCTACACTCATGGGTGTGGTGGTCTGGAAAATAGGTGTGTTCAGGTAAATTTCTGGTGTATTGCTATCATGGCAACAAAAAACACAAGTGCTCCAACTAAATACAACCTAGAAACATGTCAACAGTCAAACGTTCATTGCTATCTTGGCACTGTATGGTCAACACAAGCGCATTAAAAAAAAAAAATAAAGAGAATAAATAAAAAAATAGCAATTTGCCAAAGTCAGAGCTCACCTGACTCTTAAAGGCTTAAAATGGCAAGTGACACTCTGATTTATTATTGGTTTATTTCACGTTATAGCCTAAAAGTTAACCACACCCATGATTAATTAAGAGAATCAGTACATGCCTTTTGCATGTTTTGAGCTGTGCAAGGTGTACTTTTCCCATCGTTACGATAGCAAAGACACTCTGACGCCCTAAATCAAGCAGTACTGTCTGCTGTTGACAGCTCATCTAAAGTATGCTAAAATAAGGCTCAAGATTGTTTCAAATTTTGTGATTTCCCTGCATTAATACACCCCTTGCAGCACAGAAAGGGGTGGTCAATGAACTGTTTCTTTGAATCTGGTGGATTTGGAGCAAAAAAAAGGCCTGAGGCCTCAGTTTTGCGAATTTCCAATAGAATAGAATTATCTGGAGCAAAAAAACAAATCAGTCAAACCTATCGGCACCATGCCAATACCAGGTATCGCCTAGATAGAGGGGTATAATGGAACTGTGTTCAATGAAATAATGGAGCTCCATCCAGTACTAGTGGGATGAGTTGGAGATGGGATGGGGTGATGATCCTCCACAAATACTCTTGATTTTAGAAGGAAAGATGAATGATCATTTAGTGTCCCACTTCTTGTGTCCATGTTTATTTCTCCTCAGAGAGCGAGTGTATGTATCTGACCGCTCGTCTATAGAGATCCTCTCCAGTGCTAACGCTTCCGGCCGCCTGAACAGACAGCATGTTCCTGAGTCTCTGAGCCCAGCGGAGGCCGAGGAGAACATTATGGCTCTCTACTCTGGTGAGAACCAACACCTACACCATCAGTTAGGCTGTGATGTTTATTGCTATCTTACACCCCGCCAACAGTCTATTTTCACACCTTGCACCTGCATCGTTTAAATAGCAGCAGAGCTTCTGAATATATCTACACTGATGGGCGTGGTGATCTGTAAATGAGGTGTGTTCAGGTAAATTTCTGGAGTTTTCATTGTTTATCTTGGCAACAGAAAACACAGGTGCGCCACTGACTGAATACAACCTAGACAGACGCAGACGTCAACAGTCAGATGTTCATTGCTATCTTGGCAGTGAACTGTCAACACAGGGGCATGAACAAGCGTGAACGAGTAGGTCAGTGTCCTCTGCTGAGAAGCGTTAGAAACATCCAGGTAGCTGCGCTGTTAAAATAGCAATCCACCAAAGTCAGAGCTTACCTGACTCTTAAAGGGAATGTCAAGTGACATGTTGATTGGTTTATTTTACGTTTCGTCCCAAACACCCCCATGATTAATGAAGAGAATTAGTACATGACTTTTGCCTGTTTTGAGCTGTGGAAGTTGTACTTTTCCCGCTGTTATGATAGCAAAGACACACTGACACCCTAAATTATTAGGGGTGGGTGAAAATATTGGCCATATTATTGCATACGATACGATATGTCACACCCCTAACGATAATATTCCAATTAATAGTATAGGTGCACTGAGAGATCATGCTTTGAAAAACACAGCTTTATTTTTTATCCTCTTAGCTTGCTGCGCTGCAATAACGGAGCTGGCGCTGGACGACACAGCGGCCCACCTCGTGGTACAGGTACCTGAATCAGTCCAGTTCTAATTATAGTTATATTTCTATTGCTATACAGCTCTGCTAAAATGAAGAGAGCATCTCTGTTCTTCAATGTTCAGTAAAATGAACATTGTTGTTTTATTCTATAAACTACAGACAACGTTTCTCCCAAATTACAAATAAACATATTGTCATTTAGAGCATTTATTTGCAGAAAATGAGAAATGGCTGAAATAACAAAAAAGATGCAGAGCTTTCAGACCTCAAATAATGCAAAGGAAACAAGTTCATAATCATAATAAAGTTTTAAGAGTTCAGAAATCAATATTTGGTGGAATAACCCTGGTGGTTTTTAATCACAGTTTTTTTATCATGCATCTTGGCATCATGTTCTCCTCCACCAGTCTTACACACTGCTTTTAAATAACTTTATGCTTTACACTCCTGGTGCAAAAATTCAAGCAGTTCAGTTTGGTGGTTTGATGGTTTGTGATCATCCATCTTCCTCTTGATTATATTCCAGAGGTTTTCAATTTGGTAAAATGATAGAAACTCATAATTTAAAATACATAAAGTGCTCTCTTATTTTTTTCCAGAGCTGTATTCTGACATGTATGTAATCTGTCCCTCTCTTTCAGGAGAATGGAGTGTACATAATGGGCAAACTGATACTGCCCCAAAGCTCAGAGACACGACCAAAAGCAGCATCACTGCAGGTAAACTCATCCAAACTATGACAAAAATGTGGAATTATGTAATAGACAAAAAAGTGTTATATAAACCAGAACCTTCTTTCAGTTAACAGCTGTGCTGAACTCATCAAGAGTTAATTACTTGAATTTCTTGTCTCTTAATAAAGTGTTTGAGAGCATCAGTTGTAAAGTAGTGAAGAGGTAGAGTTACAGGTATACAGTGAGTAATAGCTCTATTTGAGTGATGTTAATGAAAAGAAGAATTTCAAGAACTTTGAAAGTATCCTCAAGTGCAGTCGCCACAAAGACCATCCAAAACATTATAATGATGGGACCGCCCCAAATAAGAGACACCTAAATGCTTCACAGAAGAAGGTCGTCACTGGTGTACTAAGTAACAGGTAGACCAAGGTTTGTTTAACACTTCTGCATCTCTAGCTAGCGTAAAACAGAACATTTTTATTAAGTTCATGAGTGAATTTAAAAAAAGTAGATTATTTTATTTAGCTACTTATTTAATTTTCTCTGTAGTTTTTGCTCTGTATTTGTGTATTTCAAGGCTTTCTGACAATCTGAAGAGAAAAAAAGCAACAGGAAATTAGCAATATCTTTGTTTTTCATGCTGAAATTTTAATATTTTGTTTCAGTGTTACGCTTTCAGGGCTCTGCGCTTCCTTTTCAGCATGGAGCGCAACAGACATCTGTTCAAAAGGTGCAAAAAAACGATGAATGCAAACGAGTGTTAGCTTCATTCCTCTGTAAGCTTTATTATCGCAGTTTACTTTTCACTAAAGTATCACTAAATGTGCATTATTTAATTTAACTCTGTGATTTGTGAATAAAGGCTCTTCCCGCCGGATCTGTTCGAGATGTTTATCGACATCGGGCACTACGCCAGAGACATCGCTGCGTACGAACCTCTGCAGGAGAAAGTCTCACAGCTAACGGTCAGTTCACTGTGTGGGGGCTGATATCCACTGGGACTCTTTCTATGAATTTTGCCTACAATGAACTACAAACTCTTAAAATCTGAAAAGAATAAGACACCACCATAAAAAAAATGTGTTTTTTAAAATAATCTACAACTTTTAGTAGCGATTAGTTTCTCAGGGGGTTCTGGGGTAATTTTCTCTTCTTAGGGGGGTCCTCTGTGATTTTATTCCCATTCAGAACGACCATGTATGTGTTTGTTAAAAATTACAGGCTGCTTTAACATTGAACGCTGAAATGCTAAGCAATGTATACATAGTAAACTGAGTCAGGCGGCTGTGAGCAGTGAACGCAGCACAGATCACGCATGTAAACAGCATGAACACAGCGTTCCTTCATAGCTGTTGTAATTAGCGTTATCTGGCTAATATATCAAGTTAAAAATGCGTTTATCAGCAGTTTAGCTCAAATATATGGACTATATTTAATAGCTGGGTCGGATCAAGACCGAATCACGTTCTCACCACAAGCGAACCCCTCCAATTAAAAATTCCAAATAAACATATTGTCATTTAGAACATTTATTTGCAGAAAATGAGAAATGGCAGAAATAACAAAAAAAGATGCAGAGCTTTCAGACCTCAAATAATGCAAAGGAAACAAACAAGTTAAGTTTATATTCATAAAGTTTTAAGAGTTCAGAAATCAATATTTGGTGGAATAACCCTGTTTTTTTTATCACAGTTTTCATGCATCTTGGCATCATGTTCTCCTCCACCAGTCTTACACACTGCTTTTGGATAACTTTATGCTTTACACTCCCGGTGCAAAAATTCAAGCAGTTCAGCTTGGTTTGATGGCTTGTGGGATTAGTTTCTTAGGCGGTCCTGATGTAATTTTCTCTTTTTTTTGTGGGGGGGTGTCCTCTGTGATTTTATTCCAGTCCAGAATGACGTCCTCTGAGAAAATAACAGGCTGCTTTAACACTGAACGCTGAAATGCTACATTATGTACACATAGTAAAGTGCATCACGTGGCTGTGAGCAGTAAACACAGCACAGACAGCGCGTGTAAACAGCATGAACACAGCGTTCCTTCATAGATGTTTTAATTAGCGTTATCTGGCTAATATATCAGTTTAAAAATGCGTTCTTCAGCAGTTTAGCTCAAATAAATAAATTAATGGACTATATTTAGTAGCTGGGTCGGATCAAGACCGGATCACGTTCTCACCACAAAGTGAACCGCTCCAGAGTTTGTTTGGGACCGGATCGAGACCACCTCCTCTAGCAGGTCTCGGTCTGGTTCTTTTGATCCGAACCCGAGTGCGATTACTTTTTCCAATTTTCTCCCCAATTTACACGGCCAATTACCCAACCCACTCATTAGGACTCCCCCTATCACCATTGATGCCCCAACACACCAGGAGGGCGAAGACTAACACATGCTTCCTCCGATACATGTGAAGCCAGACTTCGCCTCTTTTCAAGCTGCTGCTGATGCAGCATTGCCAAGTAGCATCACAATGTGCTCGGAGGAAAGCGCAGCGGCTCGGTTCCGATACATCAGCTCACAGACGCCCTGTGCTGTGGACGTCACCCTAGTAGTGATGTGGGGAGAGAGCGCCATCTACCCACCCGGAGGGAGCAGGGCCAATTGTGCTCCCTCTGAGCGCCGGCAGCTTGATGGCAAAGCTGCATGAGCTGGGGTTCAAACCTGCGACCTCCCACTCATAGTGGCAGCACTTTAGACCGTACTGTTTTTATACCTGCTCAATCGAACCGCACTAAAGTAACAAACGGACCAGAGTTCGTTTTAACCGGACCAAACAGTGCTGGTGTGAAAACGCCCTAAACTGCAGTGTGAAACCAAAACTGAACATTCTGTACTAAATGAACAGAATACAGTGTTTCAACATTTTAAACAAAGAGATGTGTAACCAATAAGTTCTTTTTCGAGTCTAAAGGTGATTTTGTTTTCCGCAGGCTGAAGAGTTAGATGGATTGAGGGAGAGAATCGAGGCAGTAAACCAGAACCGGCCGCCTATTAAAGTGATAAATAGCTACTCCATCCTGGACCATCTGGGCAGTGGAGCCTTTGGAAGTGTTTTCAAGGTAAAAACAATCATTTTTAGTTATTAATTATCTGCATGGGAACTGTTGTAACTACGGTACAAGGCAGATTTAAAAATAAATTAAATCTAAAAATATTTTGACTTTTACTTGCTTAGCTTAATTTGATTTATTAAAATACATGCATTCCTTCATTTCAGTCCTTTTGCCACTTTGAAATACTGCCCAGTCCAGTACCCAAACTCTCTTTTTCCATAGGAAACACTTTGGCTACATTCACATTACAAACCACATTGCTCAAATCAGATTTTTTACTCAGATCTTGATGGTTAACATTTACAAACGTAAGTGATCTGTATCTGTGTGTAATGTAACCGAATCCGTCCCTGAATTGCCTCATGTGCTCACATTGATACCTGTATAAATGTCGACTTCTTCACCAACAACAACAAAAAAAACTTATATTAGAGAGAGGAGAGACTCATAGCTTTAAAGGGAAATGGATGAGTTAGCAGCTCATATGTGGAGCATCTTTTGCTGGAGTGGAGAGTAAACAGCTGCTCTGAAGTACTGAAGCTCAGGTCCAGGAGGTGAATAAAGGCCAGGCGGTTTGCTTTTGCTGTTTAGCTGCACCAAGTGATGTGTTGTGGGTACGAGAGAGAAGCACATAGAGCTAATGCTAATGTGTAAAAGCATGAAAAAGACACATGGATTCTGATTTGATTCTGTTGGTTGGTTGGTTGGTTGGTTGGTTGGTTGGTTGGTTGGTTGGTTGGTTGGTTGGTTGGTTGGTTGATTGGTTGGTTGTTTGGTTGGTTGATTGGTTGGTTGGTTGGTTGGTTGATTGGTTGGTTGATTGGTTGGTTGGTTGGTTGGTTGGTTGATTAAAATAATCCTGTTTACTGCGGGTAAGTGATTATTGCGATTACTGCACTTATTGCACTTATGTTGACTCAGTGTAGGATGATATGGTCTTTTCTGTTGAAAGGTGCGTAAACAGGGTGCGCAGAACTGTCTGGCACTGAAAGAGGTCAACCTTCACAATCCTGCTTTCGGCAACGACAAAAAGTCCAGAGACAGAAACGTGGAAAAGATTGTGTCTGAGCTCACCATCATCAAAGAACAGGTAGCACATCTTTACTGCCTGAGCTGAGGAATGTGTTTACATTAGTGCTGTCAATGGTAAACCATTAAAAAAGCGTTTTTTAAATGATTAAAAAAACTCCAACACAGATAACACAATGGCAAAGGAGACATCCCCAGTTGTGCAGTGTCCAGCTGTAGCACTCCAAAGCTGGTCTCAGATCAGACTTTTTAGCTCCGACCCAGATAGAGAGCTTTGGGGCAGGTGAAACATGAAGCACATGGAGCAGATAGAACACTCTGACTTGCTCTGGAGATGTTCCACTTACTTATTTATTAGTTCATACATGAACTAATGCATCACCAAAGCACATTATATACACAAATAAAAAAATAAAAGATAGAAGCTTGGTCCAGTGATCTACGGGATACAGCACAACACCCATTCTGGTTCTCTACGCTTTCAGTGTATAGCTGGACACATATCCGCACACTTACTGTAAGAGCCTCTTAAAGGGACAGTGTACACATTACTGAATACTGGCCATTACATACAGTAATTCCCCCAGGCCATTTAAATGGTCATCCCCCCCAAACACTTCCTGAGATTTTTATACTCAACAAATTAAGTTCTAATTCAGAAATCCTTACAACCAAGCTGAGATGTTTATAATAAAGTAAAAAAAAGTTTCCTCAGGGGCACTGAGTGGTACCACTATAAGCGGGAGGTCGCAGGTTTGAACCCCCGCTCATGCAGCTTTACCATCAAGCTGCTGGCTGAGGGCGCCTAGAGAGAGCAGAATGGGCCTTGCTCCCTCCGGGTGGGTAGATGGCGCTCTCTCCACTTCGCACTTAAGATGGCGCCGGGCGACCCGAGGCATCTGTGAGCTGATGTATCGGAACCTAGCTGCTGTGCTTTCCTCCGAGCGCGCTAGCTGCTCAGGCAATGATTCATCAGCAGCTGCTCAAAAAAAGGGGTGACTGACTTCACACGTGTCCACCTATAGGGTCGCAGGTGCCACTGGTGATGAGGACTCACATAGGAGTGGGACAATTATATAATCAAATTGGGAGAAAATGGGAAAAAATCAGAAAAAAAAAGTTTCCTCTATTCCTCAATTAATCATGCATTCTTTATTCCAGTGCATCACATTGGCCTTATCTCCACTTAAACATACAAGTATATACTAGTATTTTAAATAACACCACTAGTGATGGGAATTCCGGCTCTTTCTAGGGAGAATTTATTACCAAATTATGTGTAAAATTAATTACTAGTCTAAAAACATACATTATATGAAATATGGATTATTAATATGGCTTTATTTATACAAAAATTAGTTATGAAATGCAAAAACAAAGGCCCATCTCAAGTAAACAAAGAGGTCCAGTCTCTAAATGTGTATATTATTTGTGAATTTGCAACTATATATACAGTGAAGCAAACAGCACTGAACAACATCAACTTTACTTCACTTTTGAAATCCTTTAGAATTCCTAAGAATACGAAATGCCTAAAAACTCTAGAAATCTATGATGAGCCTTCACTGGCCTAATATTTCGATATTTTTTCCATTTTTTTTCTTTCTTATTGTATATTTTTATGCTGTCCAGCTCCCATCGTTCATTTCAAAGAGCCGGCTCTTAGAACCGGATCGTTCGCGACAAACCCATCACTAAACACCACTAATATTAATATAATTGCATTTTACATTTCTTACATTCATTATTTTATTAACATTTAAATATCCACTATAAAAAACTTGCGTCTTAAGAAGAACAAGTGCGATTAAACAAGTTCAACATTTACACTACATTTATGTTAATTACAGACATTGGCTGTGACCGAAATGGCTCCCTATTTACTAGTTAGGGCACTATTGAGTATGTCAGCCATTTTTCTTTGAGTGTCCGAATCATAAGGGGGAATTCGAACGTGATTTTTTAAGTGCACTAAAAACTCCCATAATGCATCATGATTTATAGTAAACATCACTGCTTACTAAGCGAGCTAAATGTGTCCCAAAATGCATTGCGGGTTTCGCTACTAAGCAACAGACAGCCGAAGAAACGGCGGACAGCGAGCCAGCAGGGTTGCCAGATTGTTACAGAGGGATTCAGACAAAACCAATTCACTGGGTAAAACGTGTTTCAAATCGGCCAAAATACTGAGAAAACCACCCAAACAGCTGATGTTCGTCAAATTAACAATATTACAGGGTTTATTCCAACATGATCTTAACTAAAATAATTTAATTATCTTAAATACCACTAATTACAAAAAACGATATTTAAATGAGTTTATCTGCATGTTTGTATTATGTGTTTTGTGCCTTGTATCATTGGACACACGAAACAAAAAAGTAAATGCAGTACATAAAATAATCTTGCAAGCAATGAAAGAAAGAAATACATATAATAACGAACATTAACACAGCTTCAAATTTCCATCAGTAGGACTAAAAGCTCTGTCTCTGCAGGGTTAGATATCTAACTACAGCACTGATTAGTTCAATTTCCAAACTCCTAACACTTGGTAGTTTTGTTCACCTGTCAAATCACAGCCTTTCCTCCAGATAAATTCAGACACAACTCGACATTTAGCATAAAACCACCCAATCTGGCAACAGTGCGAGCAGGTGTGCGCTGTTAATTTCAGGTTTTCTTAATGAAGTTCAGTAATGTGAGGATTATCTTTTAAACAGTAAATGTAACAGACAGATAAATAACTTAATGATCAGCTCAGAGCTTCACTAACTGTAATTCAGAGCTCAGTTCAGTGTGTTTATGGAGTTTTAAATACGGCTCAACCCCCTCTCTCACCTGTGTGTGTTTATGCGACCGGCGCTGGCGCATGATAATGATGAGGTAGTGTCCGAATTCACTCCTGTTTTATCACTACTTAGTGAACTACATAGTGTCTCCCTAAATAGCGCAACACTAATGAGGGAGTAGGGAGCCATTTCGGTCACGGACATTGTTATGCTTACATTAACACTGTATCAGCCATTTAAACTGTCTCTCAGTCATGAGTACAGTACTGATCTCTCCTGTAGATTTACTGTCCCTGTGTGTTTATACAGGTGCATTCTATTTAGACCTTGGATGTACTGTATCTTATTTCAATGAGTTTATTAATTATTAATGTAATGAACTTATGTTAATATGTTTTCTAGATGGCACATCCAAATATTGTCAAATACTTCAAGACGTTTTTAGAAAGTAAGTGTCCATTATTCATCATTAAATGTTAAATATTCTATATTCTATATTTTTTTCTACATTATAAATGAATACTGAAGTGATCCATACTATGAAGGAACACATAAGGAATGATGTAGTAACTTAAAAGTGTTAAACAAACCTAAATACTCATTTATCTGCTTTTTTTGAGATTTGGGAAGGTCACCTGAGTTGTTTTTTCCCCTCAAATTTATTATCTCAGGTTAACTATACCAAGATAACGCTCTGAAAAAAAAAAAACAAGAGACCTCTTAAAAAATATGACTTTCCCTCATTTGTACCCTATTAAAAAACCTCTGGAATATAATCAAGAGGAAGATGGATGATCACAAACCATCAAACCAAACTAAACTGCTTGAATTTTTGCATCAGGAGTAAAGCAGCATAAAGTTATCCAAAAGCAATGTGTAAGACTGGTGGAGGAGAACATGATGGCAAGATGCATGAAAACTGTGGATAAAAACCAGGGTTATTCCACCAAATATTGATTTCTGAACTCTTAAAACTACTTTATGAATGTGAAGTTGTTTTCTTTGCATTATTTGAGGTCTGAAAGCTCTGCATCTTTTTTGTTAAATGATCTAAATGACAATATTTTTATTTTGAATTTGGGAGAAATGTTGTCTGTAGTTTATAGAATAAAACAACAATGTTCATTTTACTCAAACATAAACCTATAAATACCAAAATCAGAGAAACTGATACATAAACTGAGGTGATTACCCAATTTGGCCTGTAGATGGAACCAATACGCCATTCATTATCTTCCCAAACCCACCAGGTTTAGGGTGCTTGAAGCTGATTCTCTGATTTGAACTATTCTAATGCAAATTTGCTGCTATATATCACTTTATTTTAAAGTTGGTCTTAAACACAAATACATGGTTTCCTCTTCACAACTTTACAACTGATGCACATTAAGAGACAAGAAATTCAAGTAATTCAAGTAATTATTATTGCGTATCAGGTGATCGGTTATATATTGTAATGGAGCTTGTGGAAGGTGCACCACTTGCTGACCACTTCAGCTCACTAAAGGAAAAGCAGCAAACCTTCACAGAAGAAAGAGTGTGGAATATTTTCATTCAGGTAATTAAAAAAATCATCAATTTACATTTATATTATTTCTGTTTCTAATGTAGACTGTCAGTTATTGTTTAAGACATCTGGGTGCCATTATTACATTATTACAGTATTATATATTACATTAGGTGCTTTCCAGATTCTTGAATGTCTGAATTGTATGTGTATATTGTATATATTGTAGATATGTCTGGCTCTGAGATATTTACACAAGGAGAAGAGGATCGTCCACAGAGATCTTACTCCTAATAACATCATGCTGGGAGAGAGAGATAAAGTCACAATCAGTCAGTGGAGCACAATTATTCATAAATCATAACTAATTATTAAAACACACATAAAACATGAATAAAAAAAATCTTGTTTTTTTAGCCGACTTCGGCCTGGCAAAGCAGAAACAAGAGACCAGCAAACTGATGTCTGTGGTCGGGACCATTCTGTACTCCTGGTTGGTATATTTTTGTTGTATATAGCTCTATAAATTATTAAATATTGCGGTAATTAATTGGACTCCATGTAATCCATTTAATGCCACATAATTTTTAGCCTATTTTTACCATGCTGAAACAGTTTAGCTATTAATGCTATTTATTCTAAAACAGTTATAATAAACCAACAATAACAGATACACAGTTTTACCATTGTTAACAATTAACAGCTAAACTGTTTAGCATTTGAGCTAAATTATTATTATCTATGCTAATATAATATATATTATTGTTATCTATGCTAATATTTTAGCTATTATTTTTAGTTATGCTAATATTTTAGCTATTATTGTTAGCTATGCTAATATTTTAGCTGTTTTTTTAGCTATGCTAATAGTTGAGCTGTTATCGATAGCTATGCTAGTATTCTAGCTGTTATTGTTAGCTGTGCTAAAATATAAGGCATTATAGTAATCTATGCTAATACTTTAGGATTTTTTGTTATTTATGATAATATTTTAGCTATTATTGTTAGCCATACTAATATTTGAGCAATGTTTATATTTCAGTTATTATTCTTAGCTATGCTTAGGCTAAGTTATTATTGTTATCTATGCTAATATTTTAGCCATTTTTGTTAGCTATGGAAATATTTGAGCCATGCTAATATTTGAGCTATGATTGTTATCTATGCTAATATGTTATCTATTATTGTTAGTTATCCTAGTATTTTAGCTATTATTACTGTGTTAATATATTAGGTATCGTTGTTAGTTGTGCTAATATTTTAGCTATTATTGTTAGTTATGGTAGAATTTTATCCATCAGTTTTACCAGAGTTTGAGAAGACTTTTGGTTTGAGACATGCAGAGCACAGTTTTCCTTTATTACAGCGGCTTAGTTTTAGGACAGTCGTACTGTGTTGTTTTAGTGCTTCAGCTGGCATTTTTATCACAAGTGTGTTTTTTATATCTTTTTTTAAATAATTGCCATGAATGCATTTTTAGCTTTGTTTTTTGCACCCATCATTAACAACTTTCAATAGAAGACAAAACATACTTGTTTTGTTGAATTTATAAAATGGTTTATATTAGAGCATTTTGTTTTATTCAGTAGAGTCAAAACTTGTAATATATCTTGTTTTTATATTTTATTGTTACTACTGGCTGCGGTTATTTTTTTTTTTAGTGGAAAAAAATATGTAATACAGGGAAAATTACTTGTGATATGTAGTAATAGTAATTAGTGATGTTATTTTTGTGTGTGTGTGTGTGTGTTAGTCCAGAGATAGTGAAGAGTGAGCCGTATGGAGAGAAGGCTGATGTTTGGGCTGCTGGCTGCATCCTGTATCAGATGGTCACCCTCAAACCTCCATTCTACAGCACCAACATGCTCTCCCTCGCCACCAAGGTAACAAACCTCACTATAGAGGCATGCACACACACAGCCTGTCTAACTTCAGTAGTAGCAACGAGTCTTTCTCATCTCTGTGGAGGAATTTAGTTCCACTCTTCTTTACAGAATTGTTTTAATTCAGACACACTGGAGGATTTTCCAGCACAAACATCCTGTTTAAGATCATCCACATCATCTCAATCAGACTTTAACTAGACCACTCCTCCAAAACCTTCATTTAGTTTTATTAATCCATTCAGAGGTGAACTTGTTTGTGTGCTCTGGGTCATTGTCCTGCTGCAGAACCCAAGTGTGTGAGACCTGCAGTTCTTTAAATGTTGTTCTGGGTTCTTTTGGGATCTTCTGGATGAGTTGTTCATGCCCTTTTGGAGTAATTTCTTTAGGTCGGTAAGCCGGTCACTTCTGGGAAGTTTCACCAGTGTTCCATGTTTTCTCCATTAGTGAATAATAGTGAATCACTATGGTTTACTAGAGT
Organism: Astyanax mexicanus; assembly: GCF_023375975.1. NCBI lineage: Eukaryota > Metazoa > Chordata > Actinopteri > Characiformes > Acestrorhamphidae > Astyanax > Astyanax mexicanus. Next base: position 121,307,008 of record NC_064408.1, read on the forward strand.
CCCAAAGCTTTAGAAATAAACTTTTTTGGGGGGACTACAGTATTCTGGCAATGATTTTATGGTCCACGATTTAAAGATTTACCAGCATTTAGAGGACCACTATTTATTTATTATTTATAGTTTTTTATCCTCTGTTTATTTAAAAAAATATATAACATTTATTTATTTATTTATTTCTGGGTCAAATAAACACTCCAGTTTTAAAAGAATGATACATTTTCAGCAATTATTTTCTTGTGCAGGCTCTAAAAAATTAACAACAGTTACAACAATGAAAATGAAAATAAGCTTTTTTGTCTCTATTGTATTTATTTTACTATCAGTTTGTATTAGTGGGTATAAACTGTATGAATGCTGTTCAGTGTTGTGTACCAATAAATCTTTAATTAAATTCAATTAATCTACTAATAAATCTTAAATTAACTGCTTTGATGCTGTCTAGATCGTAGAAGCTGCATTTGAGCCGGTGGAGGACACTGCGTATTCAGGACGAGTTACAGACATGATAAACTGGTGAGACACTTTAGAGATATTTACAGGGGTTGGAAAATGAAACTGAAACACCTGTTTTTAGAGCACAATAATTTATTGCGGTGATGGACAGTTCTGGTGGAAACAGGAGAGTTGAGGTGCACATTGAATTCTGCGTGATTTGATCAGCCATAGTTTTATGTTTTTTGGATAAAATCCGGGTTAGCACCCGAACATCCCTTTCAGACAGCTTCCTCTTACAGCGTCCACAGTTAATCCTGTTGGATGTGGTTGGTCCTTCTTGGTGGTATGCTGACATTACCCTGGATACCGTGGCTCTTGATGCATCACAAAGACTTGCTGTCTTGGTCACAGATGCTCCAGCAAGACGTGCACCAACAATTTGTCCTCTTTTGAACTCTGGTATGTCACCCATAATGTTGTGTGCATTGCAATATTTAGAGCAGAACTGTGCTCTTACCCTGCTAATAGAACCTTCACACTCTGCTCTTACTGGTGCAATAATGTGCAATTAATGAAAATTGGCCACCAGGCTGCTCTAATTTAGCCATGATGAAACTTCCCACACTAAAATGATGACAGGTGTTTCAGTTTCATTGTCCAACACCTGCAGATATAAATGGGTGATTTTTTTTGTTTCTAATCATGTGATTTACTGATGAATCATCTCCCGTGCTGTGGTGCTGCTGTGGTCTGTTGGACAGGTGTTTGACGCCCAACCCAGACGCGCGTCCAGACGTGGTGGAGGTCAGTTCCAGGATCTGTGACCTGATGATGAGGTTCATGGACGGTTTGAGCAGCTCTCAGGTGTCTCTGGAGAAGAGAGCCGAGCGAGACCGGAGGAGAGCGCAGAAGTACTGCTTAGAGAGCAACCGGATGAAACTGATGAGCAGGTCTTCAGCCATGCCTCAGGTAGAGTCTGTTGAGTACGCCCTCTGACCCTGTATATTGGCGTTACTCATGCGCAAGGGCGTAGGAGCGGGCTTGATATTGGGGGGGACACATTTGCCAATATGAACCCAAGCCCACCCAATAGTTTCCTAGAACAACATTTGTGGAAATTACTTTTAATTAAAAGTAAATTATTATTATAAGGTGATTTTACAACCTAAACATGTTACTCCACATTACAGCTACTGTTGTTAGAAAAATTATGCAAGCAATGTCTGAGTTATCACCTAATATTTAAAATAATATAACAGATTATTATTATTATTATTATTATTATTATTATTATTATTATTATTATTATGTATTGGCATGTCAATTCTGTTGTATATTTACATTTTCTCCTGCACTTTTATTTTTTTCTACTGAGAGCTCTTCTTAAGATGGTGTCCTTTTATGTAAAAGAATGTAACTTTACGTTTCATAGAGACTTTTATAAACGTCAGGACATGTGGTCTTACTGTGAAATACAAATGAACAGAAGTCACGTTACAGCAGTATTTCTCAACCCTGTTCTTACATATTCTACTGCATATTAAAACTGTTCTGCATATTCAGCTTCCTCTGGTGGATATACATGATTAATTTAGGCTCCATAGGGGGCTAAAGGATTTTAACAGGTAAACTCTGTTTATTAGCTGATCAGGTGGAAAACACTAGTTTAGGGCAGTGATCGGGGTTAAGTAACTGCTTTAAACTACCAACTTAAAGTACTGTACTAAATTCTGGCGATCATCTACATCCAGCTTCTAGATAACTAGTTAGTTAAATCAATTTTCGTTCATTATAGCTCACAGTAAGTCCTGTAATCCTAAATGAATAAACAGTTTGAAAATTAAAGTGATTAGCTGATCAGGTACAGGGAAACATTAGGATTCAAGGATTCAAGGAGATTTTATTGTCATTCGCATCTTATGTGGTACATGAGGTGGAACGAAATTGTGATCTCACGATCCAGTTTACACCCAGGAGCTGTTATTAAATAGATATATATATAGATAAAAGTACAATGAAGGAATACAATAAAAATAGAATATACAAAATAGTTAAAGATAAATACCCCAAATGAGATAAATAGAAAGAGTAGACAGGTTGCAACAACAAGTCCAGAGTGCAAATGTGCTATAGCAGCATGAAATGAATTAGAGCAGTAGAAAATAAAGTGTCTCAGTGCGGGTAAAGTGACCGTGTTTGTACAGTAATTTGTCCTTGGTGTCAGTGCAGTGTGTTGTTAAGTGGAGTTTAAGAGTCTTACAGCTTCCGGAATGAAGCTGTTTCTCAGTCTGGTTGTTTTGCACTTGATGCTCCGCAGCCTCCGTCCTGAGGGAAGCGGGACAAAAAGTGCATGTGCTGGGTGGGTGGGATCCTTCCTGATGCAGGTGGCCCTCTTCCTGCATCTGGAGGTGTAGATGTCCAATCTGGAGGTGTAGATGTCCATATATATTTTATTTTTTTCCTTTAACCCTGACTCCCAATCTAAAGATAAGCTTACACACTAACACAGCTAGAGTTTATTAATCACAGTGTGTTTAAACTGTGTGCTGATTCAGAGACGTGTATTTTTAACCAGCTATCAGAAACATATCATCACAGTTGAAGTGGTTAGCCTACCGTTACCTTTCTGTTAGTAAAATCTCCGTATATCCAGATCTGTTTTAAAATCAGCTGAAACTGCTGCATCCCGATCCCGCTGCTAAATCTCACAGCGAGGGGGCGGGGCTTCCCCAACAGCAAACTGCCTCTGCTCTGCGCGCCGCAAAACCAGCAAGCTGATTGGCTGTTTCTACTGAGAGGCGTGACTTAATACCTGAACCGGCTCCGTGATTGGTCCGGTCTGTCTCCTCATTAATAGTACAGCTGACCTGAGCGAACTGATATCATTTTTGGGGGGGACAAATCCACCTGTTTCTATATATCACCCCCGGTTCCTACGCCTATGCTCATGCGTTCATTTGAAATGGGAAAAGGATTGACTGAGACTGGATACCTGGAGGTCCACCTCAAAACTTATTTGTACAGAGATCTCTGGGGACCACTTCCACTCACAAGGAGTTCAAAAGAAATGGTCTGAAGAGTATTTCACAGACACAAGCATTTATAGACAAACCACACCTCAAGGTCACGGAGGAAGGCACCTTAGACAGTTCCCCAAAAAAATGGTTCTGGCTGGTCTTGATCAGATCTTGTCTCTCAATTCATTTCTCTTACACATACCGTTTGGCTAACAACTGGCTGGTCTTAACGACCAGGAGCTAACAGCCAGATTTTGCAAGTTAAAGACAGTTAGAGAAGTAGTTTGTGGCGACTGTCTCAGCTGCCTTCTTCCGCTCTGCTCGTAACATGTCAACACCTTCCCTTTAGCTGACCTCTAGGTCAGTGGGGCAAGCTTATGTTAAGTCATGTTGCCTACCATAGTATCACACCTTTATTCATAATGCATTTACAGTCGTATGAAAAAGTTTGGGCACCCCTATTAATCTTAATCATTTTTAGTTCTAAATATTTGGGTGTTTGCAACAGCCATTTCAGTTTGATATATCTAATAACTGATGGACACAGTAATATTTCAGGATTGAAATTAGGTTTATTGTACTCATCAAAGCTACTCACAAAAAGTTGTGCTTTTGCATACCTCAGGTGACTCTGTTTGTGGCGTGCTTGCAGAAATGGCTTCTTTCGCATCACTCTCCCATACAGCTTCTCCTTGTGCAAAGTGCGCTGTATTGTTGACCGATGCACAGTGACCCCATCTGCAGCAAGATGATGCTGCAGCTCTTTGGAGGTGGTCTGTGGATTGTCCTTGACTGTTCTCACCATTCTTCTTCTCTGCCTTTCTGATATTTTTCTTGGCCTGCCACTTCTGGGCTTAACAAGAACTGTCCCTGTGCTCTTCCATCTCCTTACTATGTTCCTCACAGTGGAAACTGACAGGTTAAATCTCTGAGACAACTTTTTGTATCCTTCCCCTGAACAACTATGTTGAACAATCTTTGTTTTTAGATCATTTGAGAGTTGTTTTGATGAGCCCATGATGCCACTCTTCAGAGGAGATTCAAATAGGAGAACAACTTGCAATTGGCCACCTTAAATACCTTTTCTCATGATTGGATACACCTGGCTATGAAGTTCAAAGCTCAATGAGGTTACCAAACCAATTTTGTGCTTCAGTAAGTCAGTAAAAAGTAGTTAGGAGTATTCAAATCAATAAAATGATAAGGGTGCCCATACTTTTGCACCGGTCAAATTTTGGTTTAATGCATATTGCACATTTTCTGTTAGTACAATAAAATTCATTTCAATCCTGAAATATTACTGTGTTCATCAGTTATTAGATACATCAAACTGAAATGGCTGTTGCAAAAACCCAAATATTTAGAACTAAAAATGATTAAGATTAATAGGGGTGCCCAAACGTTTTCATATGACTGTAATTATACTTAATTACCTTGATTAGTATTAATATTAGTAAAGTTAATGATTATAGTAAACATTTTAAAGCATATTTCTAACAATTCACAGCATTATAACACACACCTTCTCATTCAGGGGGTTTATTATTTTTTTTCCCTACATTATAAATGAATACTGAAGTGATCTAGACTATGAAGGAACACATAAGGAATCATGTAGTAACTTAAAAAAGTGTTAAACAATTAAAATACCCTGTGAAGAAGTATGTAGGTGCTCTTCTCTGGGTAGCTGTTAACTTGTCGTAACTCTTGCTCTTCCTTTTCTTGGGTGGTCCTGATGAGTGCCAGTTTCATCATTATAATGTTGATGATGGTCTTTGTGGTGACTGAAGTTCTTGAAATTCTTCTTTTCAGATTGACTGACCTTCATTTTTTCTTAAAATAGTTGTTTTCTTCACTTAATTCAGTAGTTATTCTCATAATCTGCATTAGAACATTCTCAAATAGAGCTATTCACTGTATACCAACTCTAACAACTAAATAACTAAATAACTAAATAATTTTCATATATTTTGTCGGATGATTTTAGCATTAGTCTACAATGCAGAACATTGCAGAAACAAAAATTACAGGGCTCGTACAGTCTTGAAAAACCTGGAAAAGTCATGGAATATGAAAATAGCAATTTCCAGGCCTGGATGAGTTTTTGAAAAATGAAAACACCCAAAAAGGTTTTGGAAAAGTCATGGAAATTTGGATTACAAATCTTTGTGTTTTATTTTATCGATTTTATCGAGAAAATCTATTGTAAGCAAACAAATACATCAGCTCAGAGTTAATTCAGTAATTAAGCCGAACACAATTTAACTCTAAGGATCTGACACACACATTTTGTTATTAAAGCTTGTGTGTCGACATTTTATCTGATTCATTTTAGGTCTCCTATAATCAATTTCAATGATAGTTTTAGTTGAGTTTTTGGTTTTATTGTCCATGTCTGCACTAATGTTTTAAAAATCATATGGTCATGAAAATTTGCTTTGAAGGCATGAAAAAATCATGGAAAAATAATGAAAATGTATTAATGTATAAACCCTAAAATAATGAAAAAACGATAAATTTAAGGTGTGTCCATACTTTTATAACTGTTGACTAGGGGTGGGTGATATGACCCTAAAATATTATCACGATATTTCATGGTATTATCACGATAACGATACTCTTGGTGATATGACAAAAAAATAAAAAATACACTACTGCAACAAAACAAAACTTACGTTTTATTATTGTATACAATATGCTATTGCACACCTCTAACTAAGACATTTATTAAAAAAAAAAAACAAGAATTTTAGCAGATTTGTAACAGAAGTCAATGATTCAGAATGTCATTATACTGCTAATAATAATGCACTCCATATATCTCCATATATCCAGGATTAAAGAAAAATAAATGATACTGGACAGATATACTGGACAGGTAGACATATAATAGGAAATTTAAAAAAATGTGTGAATTTTTATTTTGCTTAAAACAGCCAAAAAAGTAGTACCCTGCTGTGATAATTAGTCGTGAGTGTTATGGCACGATATTACAGGGTATAATATCGTTCACGATATTCAAAAATGTTGTCAATATTATCGTGTACGATACGATATGGCACACCCCTACTGTTGACCGTAAATACTAAAATAATTTAGTATTTTACTTAAGGTTCCCTTAATCTTACAATAACAGCATGTTGATCATTATTTCCAGGAAATGGACTTTAAAGATCCACTACTTCGAGATGGCCACCAGTCTGACCTATATTTGTGTGATTCAGCTGATGGAGAAAGACAAGATCAAGGTAAGAAATGTCCGTAAAAGGCCTTATTTTATATGTGATTTACTAAAATAGGCATACCATCAACCACGCACTGTGTAGCTAGATTTAGTGCGTGTCAGTGTGTCTATGCTATCTTAACAACAGGAAAGTACACCTTGTGCAACTCATGTACATGCGTTCAGTAGGTGGAGCAAGCCTGTGTTGCCAAGATAGCAATGAACATGTGACTGTTTGCATCTGTCTAGGTTGTATTCAGTCAGTGGAGCTCCTGTGTTTTCTGTTGCCAAGATATAAAGCAATACACCAGAAATTTACCTGAACACACCTCACTTCCAGACCACCACACCCATCAGTGTAGATGTATTCAGAAGCTCTGTTACTATTTAACATAGACTGTATATAGCTGGACAAACCATCGTCTCTCAAAAGTGAAGCCACTACAGGTCGGGCGCCCCCTGCTGTTCGGTTGCAGAAAGCTGTGTAACCCAACCCATCCCCATAGGTTTCAATGGCAAAACAGACAACTTTAAAAATAAAGTTTTTAAAAACGTTATTCAGCTCTATTCAAAAAAGGTGTGGTTATTGTAAAAGGGCTGGTTATGGGCGGGACCAATAACAGACCGTCAGCCCCGCTCTGCAGCCTGTGACCTCGAGGCAGCCCTCAGGGGCGGAGTTATTTAAATGAGTAGGCTGTCTCTCCACAGTCTTTCTCCCTCCTCTGGTCTCTACTGCGCTCTACAGAATCGGGTTTCAGGATCACCAACATGGAGGAAGATTTTGGCTTCATTTTCATTGAACGAATGGGAACGCGACACAGCGTCCATCTTTTTTTACAGTCTCTGCTATTTAAACGCATGCCGCATGAAAATAGACAGTTCGCAGGGTGTAAGATAATGGCCCATGATTTCACATATCTCTCTCACACAAACTTTACATTTGATTTTTTCATATTATATTAAGTAGTGTTTAAGAACTCCAGCAGCACTGCTGTATCTGACACTGTGATTCTTTTAATAAGGTGCATTGTGGAGAGCTCATACTGCCTGTTTGATTTGTTTGTCGTGTAAGAACATCGCCTGAGATTTTCACACTGCACATCAAACGTCAAACCGTAGACAGAGCTCTTTCTGCGTACAAGCGCTCAGTTCAGCACAACATGTTGCCCTGCAGAATCATGAGAAAGCTCATAGCTGTGCTAACTTGTGCCATCCTGTTGTGCGCTGAAGTTCTACGTAACAAGAAGATGCGTACATGGACACGCAGGTGGCTGAGACAACATGGACTCTAGGCTTTGTCCATTTTACAGAGGGAATTGGTGGTATGCTGCTACCTTAGTGTATACATGTCTTCAGCAGTGTTGGGAGTAACGGCGTTAAAACTAACGGCGTTACTAACGGCGTTACTAACAGCGTTACTTTTTTCGGGTGACGAGTAATCTAACTAATTACTATGACTGTAACTATAACGCCGTTACCATTTCCGACACCCCGTTACTGCACGTTACTTTAGACGTTTTTTTTTTTTTTTTTTTTTTTTTTTTTTTTACTTCGCTTTGCCCTGGTTAACCCCTCCTCTTTCCGGTGAACTTGAGCTTCTGGCTGCTGTGGCTGTAGGTTTACGTGGTTTGGCGTAGTGAAGTGAGGCACAATTGTGACGATTTGCTGCTCTAATCAATTCAGTGATTGCCGTGGACAACCCAAGTTCCGATTTAAGGACGTTAAGCTCTTTTTAGCTGCTCCGGTTTTTGTGGTACTGCTGCTTTCTCTTTTAGAGCTTAGATTCTCTGCCCGAACCCGACCTGACCCGAGGACCGACCCGAAATCAGGCTCCTATTTTTGTTTTATATAAAGCTCTGGTGTGATAATCACAATGTTGCTAAGTAACCAATTATTATTGTTCACTAAAGCGAACGAAATAGCGAAAACTGAAAGTGAAAAACATTTGTGTTAACTGAATCTAATAAAAACGGTAATTAAAAGGAAAAACATCATAACTATCTCAAACTGTATTTTGTGTTTATAAAACTAACTAAAACGAACTGAAATTATTGATAGAATACCCTCATTTTCGTGTTTATTTTATTTATAAGCGCTGTTGTACAGCGGAGTTGTACAGCGGGCGGTGTTGTGCCGAGCGCGCGGCACCTCGTGGTCCGTGGCGTTAGTTCTTGTGTACAGCGCTCGCGCTAGCCGCAAAATACGACAGAAAACACTGAGAAACTGCAGAACTATGTATGGGATTACAATATGAGCGCCAGGCAGATGAAAGAGAAACAGGAGATCACGTAGCTCTGGGCGCACGTGAACGCCTCAGCGTTTGACTTGCAGCATTGTGTGTAGCTGTTCATAAAAATCATTTTAATTAAATAATAGCTCTGTGCTTCTATGTTTCAGTGTTAATTAACATAATTCTGATCATATTTCGCTCATTCAATCAGCCCGAAAACAGACAGTTTATGGGGCGGATTGGGTCGGACTCGGGCTCATAATGACAGTTTATGGTTCGGGCTTGGGCAGAATGTGCACGGGCTCCGGCTGGGTCGGATTTTTTGGGCATGATCTAAGCTCTATTCTCTTTTGGTGAAGCTGTTATATTAATACCATTTTAACGGTCATTAGATTGTTATTTTTGTCCATTATTTTGTTTTGTTTATATACATATTTCCTTTGAGTGTGGCTTGGTTTGTTTAATTTCATCCCCAGATGCGTTTTTCCGTTTTTCCGTTTTTTTTTTTCAGTATTCCAAGTTTTAGTAATTTTCTTTGGTTCTGTGAAGAATTTCGTTTTATTTTTTTGAAATTCGTTAGATTATATTTTTGTCAACATTTTGGGTTCATTTTCGTTTGTTATTTTTCTAGTAATAATAGTAAATGCATAATTGATTTCCTTTTTTTGACGGGCGAATAATAAAAAGTAACGCGATAGTTACTTTTACTGGTAACTAGTTACTTTTACAGTGGAGTAACTCCGTTAGTAACTCTACTACTACTTTTTTGGAGAAGTAACGAGTAACTATAACTAATTACTTTTTCAAAGTAACGTGCCCAACACTGGTCTTCAGTGACTGGAATTTTGTCTGCTGGTTAGTTAAATATCCAGTATTAGTATTTAACGATGTATGCAATATACAGTACTGGTTTTCCTCTTTTATATCATATGTATATGGATGATATGAAGGGTTTTGGTGACCTGCTGCACATATCATTTGAGGACTTCAGCGAAATCTCCTCGAAAAAGTTTCTCTCTCTCTTTCTATATATATATATATATATATATATATAAAAGAAAGGCCATCAATCCAAAAGTAAGGCTTTTTATGTGCATATTTGCAGTGAATTTTGCAGTGAACGATGCCTGATGAAGCAAAAATTCGACACGTTAATGAAATTCAGTCGCATCCGACCAGATCGGTTTTAAAATCAGCCTAAAATCCCTCCTGTGGGGTCCTGAGTGTTGAAGAACAGGCAGAAAGGAGGATAATAATAAAGAATACAGAGACACAGATACAGAACTACGCTCTGTAATTATTATAGAGTGTCTATTATAGAGTGTCCTAATGTATAAGATCAGAACCAAATCACCTAACTCTGTTTGTGTTTTAAAACAGACCCAGAATCCAGTGATGCTCCGGCCACAGTTAGGTCTGTCCTGAGATCAGACTCAGCTCAGGACAGTCTACTGCAAAATCCAAGTAAGTTTTAGTATGTGCTGGAAACACATATTTCATCACTGTCAGAAGATAAACCTTATATTTCCAAAATGCAATTTTTTTTTATCATAAACTTGTGGGATCTATCTTGTGGGAGGAGTTCCCATAAGGGGGATTCATTGATAACAGTGTCGCTGTACTTTCATGCATTGACAACTCACAGAATTTAAATGGGCAACCACACAGTTTGTCATTGCATTCAGTTCCTAACCAACCTAAGCAGTTGATTGGTTTGCTTGCCTTGTTGCACCGGGCCTGAATAGTGTGCAATACAAAAATTAATTTGCTGTTATTAATACTGTAGAGAAATTAACGAATCTCATGTTTCTGGAAAATCTAGATGCTGCCAAGCAACCTGACAGCTGCTCAGATGAACAAAGCCAAGCTTGGTAAGTTTTTACAGATAGCAGAGAATACACTGGCATGTCAAAAGTCATGGGACGGCAAAGGTAGGCATGAAGTGCTGTAAGATTTTGCGGGAAAACAAAACTGCACTGACTTTAGACTTGATAATAAAACACAGTGGATCAACACCAGCAGATGACAGACATGTCTCTGCAAACCATCACTGATTGGTGGAAACTTCACACTAGACCTCAAGCAGTTTGGACTGTGTGTCTCTCCACTCTTCCTCCAGACTCTGCTCCCTTGATTTCCTTTAAATGAAATGTAAAATTTACTGATGATCAGTGATGGTTTGGAGAGACATGTCTGTCATCTGCTGGTGTTGATCCACTGTGTTTTATTATCAAGTCTAAAGTCAGTGCAGTGTTTTCTCTCTGCTAACAACTTTTATAAAGATGCAGATTTCATTTTCCTGCAGGATTTGGCACACTGCCTAAGGTACCAATTGGTCTTATAATATAATATTCACATTTTCCGGGACACAGATTTTTTTTTTTTTTTTTTTTGGGCTGTAAGACATAATCATCAATAATAAAAGAAATAAACGTTTAAAATAGATCACTCTGTGTTTAATACATCTATATAATATATATAAATTTCACATTTTAAACTATTGCTGACCCATGGGCCAGATGTGGCCTGCAAGCATCAGGGTTCGTACGGTCATGAAAAACCTGGAAAAGTCATGGAATTTGAAAATAGCAATTTCCAGGCCTGGATAAGTTTTAGAAAAATAAAAACACCCTGAAAGTTTTGGAATAGTCATGGAAGTTTGGTCTACAAATCTTTGTGTTTCAGTTTATCAATGTAGAAAATCTATTTTGAGCTAAAAAAAAAAAAAAAAATCCATCACCTCAGAATTAATTCAGTAATTTAGCTCTACACAATGGAGCTCTCAGGATCTGACACACATTTTATTATTAATAAAGATTGCATGTCAACATTTTTATCATTTTAGACCTACTATAATCAATTTTAATTATAGTTTTAGTTGATTTTTGGTCTTTTTTTGTCCATGTCTGCACTGATGGTTTAAAAATCGTACAGTCATGAAAATTTGCCTTGAAGCCATGGAATAGTAATAGAAATAGCATGGAAAAATCATGGAAATTTATTAGTTAAAAGGTGTATGAACCCTGAAGCATGTAACATGTGGCCTGTGAAGTTGTTTGAACTGTAAAGAACGTTAATGGGGAAAAAAAATCTTCTCTGGTGAGCTTTTGTTTACATTCCTCCCCTTTCTCTCTCCCTTTCTGTCGTGCTCAGCGTGACTTTAGTTTCCGCCTGTTCTTTTTTTTTTTCGCTATCTCCCTATTCCTTGGTTTATTTATTTAATTTTTCCTTTCTACTTGGGTTTACCTGCTTTTAGATCAACTGTTCTGCAATTGGGTTCAACAACCCTCTGGGCTGGAGAGCTACTAGTCTGTAGCACTCCATCCTATTACACTTCATTTTCCAAAATGATTTTTTTTTTTTTTTGTGGCCACATAATGGTTTGAAAAAATCTGGCCCGTGGCCAAACTTAATTGCAGACCCCTGTTTTATTTACTGAATTACTGAAATAAAGCAACTTTTTAATGATATTCAATTTTTTTTTGAGATGCGTGTGTATTTCTTGCAGTCAGTGGTGCTCCAGCAAATGTTACTGTAGCTTTTCTGTCAGCTCCAACCAGTCCTACAAGATTCACAGTCCTAGAAACACTTAAACCACAATAATTCCACACTGAAAATCACTGAAATTACAATTTGTCCTCTTTCTGATTGATGACATGAACAATGATGACATGATCAATGCCTGAAGCTTCTGGTCTGTAATGATCTGAATAAGCCAGTTCAGTGCATAACATCTCATAACATCATTCAGAACATAGTGTTATAAACGGCACTGTTGCCACAGGTTTGTCTTATTCAGATAATTGCCTGAATGAGTAAATTGTACATAGTGTTCTTCTTAATACACATAAAGGGTTCGGGGCATTTTATGGAGGACATTCCAGATGTCTTCTGTCTAATATTATTTATTATACCACACCAGAACACTGAGGGTGTGGTGCAGTGTTTAGATAATAGGTGTTGCTTTGTTTCATCAGTGTTTTGGGTTTCCTGGTTAAATCTCTATAATATCTACTGTTCTTTTTGACTTATGTTTTTCAGTGGAGACTGTGTGAAGTCTAAAGCTCGGCCAGGTAACAGCCCTTGTTTCAATATTTGATATTAAAATGTAGAGAATAAAATAGAGAGAAAAATAACTAAATATATATATATAGTTATAATTAATTGTGTATTATTTTGTGTCTGAAATCATGTGGTTTAAATAGAAATAGACAATGAATAAAGCCACGATCTTAAATAGAAAAATAATTCAAATGTAATGTAAATAATCTATAATGAATAGAAAATAATATTGAAATAACAATCCACTAAAACATTGCAATATTTTCTTTTTATGGAACATGAATTTTGATTTTTACTTTTTCTTTGTACAATAAAGTCTGAACTACATCTTTCCAAATTATTTATTCATTATATTAATTTATACTTTATTAATTATGGCACATTTATTAGGACATGCATAGAGATAAGAAATAAATTATGCATTATAAATTGTTACCCCTCTGTTATGCACATTATTGAACATCAATATATTACCTAAATGAACATTTTATTAGTGATAAAATGCAGCCTTTTAAAGTGACTTCTCTTTATAAATATCTAGCACTCGAAAAAGTATTTATTTTTAAGTACCAAAAATATATATTATATATAGGATGAAAAAAATGAAGAAAAAAAAATGCAGTGAACGCTGCACATACCTCGCTCTTAGTGTGTAAACAGCATGAAGCAGCAGAGACAGTGTTTTGTTCATAGCAGTATATTATTTGGCTAATATATCAGATTAAACTGCACCTGATCAGCAGTTTAGTAAATTTGATAGCTAGGTCAGAATGAGTACAGATCACATTCTTACCACAAGCGAACCGGTGCAGAAAAAAAATAGAGCGCACTTGAAAATGATGAGTTTCTTTGATTTTACCAAATTGAAAACCTCTGAAATATAATCTAAAGGAAGATGGATGATCACAAACCATCAAACCACCAAACTGAACTGCTTGAATTTTTGCACCAGGAGTGTAAAGAGCATAAAGTTATCCAAAAGCAGCGTGTAAGACTGGTGGAGGAGAACATGATGCCAAGATGCATGAAAAAAATTGTGATTAAAAACTTTATGAATATGAACTTGTTTTCTTTGCATTATTTGAGGTCTGAGAGCTCTGCTTTTTTGTTATTTCGGCCATTTCTCATTTTCTGCAAATAAATGCTCTAAATGACGATATTTTTGTACATTAGCATCAGGAGGAATCTATGTGTCCCAAAGAAAAGTGCGGGAAATTGAGGACCCCAACCTGAGGCTCCTCGGATTACTCCATAAGATCATATTCATCACTCAGGTGAGACAGCGCCTGAGACACTCACAAATCAATAGGAGTTTTATTGAATGTGTCTTAATTAGTACGATAAATACGATAATTAAGGAGCTATTTTACTAGTAACATTAATCCACATCCTCAGCTTCCTCCAGGACCCAACAGCACCTTCCAGCGGAGAGCCATAGAGCGCTTTAAAAAATCCCTGTTCCAGAGTGGCACCGGCCCCTTTCACCTGAAGGTGGAGCTCAATAAGGTAAAGCTGTCAGCATTAAAGGGTTAATGCACACAGTTCACTTGGATCAGTAATGCAATTATTATCGGTTTAACGCACATTAATTGCGCCACTAAGTTTATTTATTAGTTCATACATGACCTAACGCACCACCAACACACTCTCAGGTTCTATACGCTTTCAGCGTAGCTACACACACTTGCCCCATGCACTTAGTGTAAGAGTCTCTTAAAGGGACAGTGTACAAATTACTGAATACTGGCCGTTACATACAGTATTTCCCCCAGGCCATTTAAATGGTCATCCCCCCTCACTTCCTAAATCAGAAATCCTTACAACCAAGCTGAGATCTTTACCATGAAGTAAAAGAAAGTTTCCTTCCATCCAGTTTATTCTGCATTCATTATTCCAGCATCCCACATCCAGGCTTTATCTTCCCTCAAACACACAAGTATATACAAGTATTTTAATACTGACACTGCTAATATCAATATAATAATTGCATTTTACATTTCTTACATTCATTATTTTACTTACATTTAAATATCCCCTATAAAAACTTGCGTCTTTAGAAGAAAAACAAATGAGATTAATTGCAGTTAATCACAGAATATTGTCAGAATTAATCTGATTAATCGATTGTCACCACTAGTATACATGTGTTTCTGGGCTGTCTGGCTTCAGAAATGTTAATTCTAAAAATGCAAATGTGTAAGTGTAAATAAACACAGATTACTTATAGCTTAAAAACCCTGCGGTTTTGTTTCAGTACAACCAAATGGAGTAAATATCAAGTAGAGCAAAAACACACTATGCAACATTTAAGCAATAATACATGAAAGAGAGTGCTATAATGTGTAACATACCACAGTTCTGACCTTGCAATGTGATTGGCTGAGAGGCGTTTTATGAGTGACATTATCAGCCGGTAATGCACTGTAACCAGCAGCTCTCCATGTATTACTCTGCCACATACAGGTAACTTAGCAAAGATGCAGCGCTTACAAACCAAACACAAACCAAATGCGATGTCATTAAACACCACTGGGAGCTGCTGCATCCCATAGACACAGTGCAGAAATGCCATGTCACCAATAGGTGGCGCAGTCAAAAAATAAATATGCATTATTACACACATTATCAGCCACCAATATCAGGTTAAGAGCTGTTATTATTAAAATAAAAGTTTAACTGTATATATTTTCCAGTTAATATAGAGTATTTTAAGCTGAATGTAAAATCACGAGAGTCATGAGAGCTGTGCGGGCAGAGGAACAGAAAAGTTATTCATAGTGTGCCTTTAAATATTCTAGAATTAATAATACAGTAATTAGCCATTACTATTGTAGCTGCTTTAGCATTAACATAACCACTTCCTGTTTTGATAGGTCCTCCAGGGAAGCCAGGAGGTGGTGGAGTTGGTGTCAGGCAGCAGGGAATGGTGGCCTAGGGTCCAGTCTCTCAGCAGACACCCAGCTAAGGCACATGGTAAGACTGGCAAACCACCTTCTGTTCTGTCAGGTGCTGAAATTAGTGAGGGGTTTTTTGGTTGTTTTAACTTACTATTTTAACCAGCTTTTTCTCCTCAAACTTTAGCTATGCTGATTATCATTGTTAGCTGATTAGCTACACCTACTCCGATTCGTTTAAAGTCAGACTCCGCCTCTTTTTGAACTGCATTGCCGAGTCGCATCACAGCGCTAAGGCTCAGAGGAAAGCGCAGCGACTCGGTTCTGATACATCAGCTCACAGACGCAGCCTTGTGCTGATCCACATCACCCTAGGAGTGATGTGGAGAAAAAGGGCCATCTACTGTACCTACCCGGAGAGAGCAAGGACAGTTGTGCTCTCCTAGGGCTCTGGCAGCTGATGGCAAGCTGCATAACCGGGATTCGAACCAACGATGCACATTTGCCTAGAATGTCACTTAAAACGATATTTAAAGCAGCAGTGGTTGTATAGCGGTGTGGGTAACAGCACTGCCTTCACTAAAACAGACTAAGCACAATTTTTCTTCTCAGACCTGGCAACCACACCATGCTCTAACAACAAGGGCCATATTTTGGCAATCTGTTGGCAAGCCATGAACCATGCAGCTTGATTTAGGATGTGTCAGTGTCTTTGCTATCGTAACAACGGGCAAAGTACACCTTGAAACACACAAAAGACACATACTTATTCTCTTAATTAATCATAGGTGTGGTTAATTTTGGGCGTAACATGAAATAAACCAATCAGCGTTACTTTCCATTACCTTTAAGAGTCAGGTGAGCTCTGACTTTGGCGGATTACTATTTTAACGGTGCAGCTACCTGGACGTGCTTATTCAACCTCGTTCATTCTGTTTATTGCTGATGTAAAAGTTTACATAGCTGCCAACAGGCATGCGCTATGGGTTTGTGCACTGCTGCGTGTTTATGTGCCAAGATAGCAATGAACGTCTGACTGTTGGCGTCTGTCTAGGTTGTATTCAGTCAGTGGAGCACCTGTGTTTTCCTTTGCCAAGATAGCAATACACCAAAAATGTACCTGAACACACCCCACTTCTAGACCACCACACCCATCAGTGTAGATTTATTCAGAAGCACTGTTGCTATTTAAACGATGCAGGTGGAAGATTTTAGTTATTGCATTCATTAGAAGGCTAAGAATTGAGACAGTTACTCCAACAAAAGCAGGAGACATTCTTTTTTTTTTTAAATATGCTTTATTTTAGAAGAAGCAATAAATGACCAGGTGTCTCATCACTTTGTCACTATATAGTGTATTATATCATAAATAATAATGCATTTCACATCTTTATCAGGGGAGTCGGGTTATTCCTGTCTTCGTGAGGGCATCACCTACGAGCAGATACAGGTCAGTGTGTAAGATAATTCCTCATATTGTACCGTGTTTTTGCATTATAAGGTGCACTAAAAATCCTTTAAATTTCCCAAAAATCATCAGAGCTCCTTATAATCCGGTGCTCCTTATGTATGAATTCTATCAGTCAGGTATTAAGGAGCAGTAAAGTCACTCTGCTGAAGTACAGAGTTATACAGGAGTTTCAGTTTAGTTCTCCAGCACCCAGACTCCAGACTGAAGCCGAATTAGCACTAGCCGCTAACCATGCTAAGCGCTAGCTCTTTCGCCATTCAAAGGAGAGTATATCGAACTGTAGTCTGCTTGTTTATCATGTTAAAACAAGCTACGTGTTACAAACCGCTGGCTAATATCGCATTTGCTTACCGGAACACTCAGGGCTCCTCAGTGTAGTCAGTCTGTTAGCGGCTAATTCTAATGCTGCTGCACCCAGCCTTAGTGGAAATCTGGAAATATAAGCTTACTGTTTTTTTTTTTACCTAACTTGTTTACTTAACTTACCTTAGCTTTACAGGTGATTTTAGACATTGGACACACACAGGTGAAAATAGACATTTATTGATAATGTAATATAATTAAAAATTAAATATTATTAATACTGTGGAAAGTGTTTTTCGAGAAAACAGTGGATTTATTTGATTCAATTTGTGGTCTATATGTAACTTAATGTTTTAAATATAGTGGATTTAACCTGAAAAAAAAAAAAACATTTTCAAGACCTATGCTTATTTTGTGTTGCACTGTTCTTTAACACTGTAGTTAAAAATGGTCAGTTTTAACTCTAAAATTACAAAAAAATGTAAAAATGTTGTGTTTAAATCAGGCTCTGGCTCATAATGTATGTTTGTGCTTTTCCCCAGAGCATGGTTGAGGAGGTGCTGGAGCAGAGCAGCTATTACAGCACACCTTCAGCCAGGTATTCTTTATTCTTTTTGATTTGTTCCTGTTTTCTCCCAGTTTTCTTCCTGTTGATTGGCCGTTTCTGTGGATTGCAGGACTAAGTCAGAGATAAGAACGGGAAGGAGCAGAGCTGCTAGCCCATGACTTCATCCGTTACGCCTGCAGAGACATCTACAAAGTTCGAGTGATGCAATGACCTGCAAGACTGAATATGCAGAAGCACAAGAAGATGAGGAGAACTGAGAACAATTACAGTCATTTCCCTGTTTTACACTCAGGGACACGAGTTTCTGTGTGACGAAATACGGCCAGCGCTGAATATGTGCTGTAGAAGCACAAATATCCATTAATTAGCTGGACATTTCTCGAATTAACTTGTTTTTATTAATGTTGATTAATGGCTCAATTTAAACACATCAGTTGCTGTGAAACTCCTGTCCTTCCTGCACTGTTCACAGCTGTTGCACAAGTGTTTGTGGTGTTTGTAGCTCAGCTCCTCAGTGCTGGATGCATCCTCCAGGTGGACGGTGGTTTCCGGTTGAGAGTAGGCTGTGCACGATTGGCTGCTGCTTCTCACCAGTGTGTGTGTGAATGAGTGCTGAGTGTAAATGCTTGTGTGTAAAAACGTGATTGCAAAGCACACTTTGGTTTCTAGAAAGGATGCCAAAGTAAAGAAAATATTCATTAATGAGTTGGAACTTTCTTAAATAATCTGATATTAACTTTTAATTTTAATTGCTTTCATTTATGCTGATTGATGGCTCAATTTAAACACATCAGTTGCTGTGAAACTCCTGTCCTTCCTGCACTGTTCACAGCTGTTGCATGAGTGTTGGCAGTGTTTGTAGCTCAGCTCCTCAGTGCTGGATGCATCCTCCAGGTGGACGGTGGTTTCCGGTTGAGATTAGGCTGTGCACGATTGGCTGCTGCTTCTCACCAGTGTGTGTGTGAATGAGTGCTGAGTGTAAATATCCATTAATAAGCTCTAACTTTCTCAAATGAACTGATATTTACTTTTAATTTTAATCGATTTCATTCATTTTGATTGATGGCTAAACTTAGACATACCAGTAGCTGTGAAAATGCACTGTTCTTGCACTGTTCACAGCTGTTGCACGAGTGTTTGCAGTGTTTATAGCTCTAGGAATGGGCACAGTGTCTTGCTCATGCGTGTCATATGTTACCGCTGATTTACATTTATCCATATTAACATTTAAAAAAGATTAATTTACAGATATTATCACTTTATTACTAGTATAAATTATTATTTTATATATGTACACTGTATTTCATACATTCTGATTAGTAATTACACTATTAGTGCAATATGCTAATAGTTTTGAATATAGTTTAGACTAGTAGTAATGTGCATTTTAAATATGTGTAGTTTTTTATTTGAATAACAATATTTTAGATATCTAAAATTTAACTAGTAATAATACAGCATTTATTATATATTTTTATAATAGTATATCTCAAACTATATTCTTTACTAGTCAAAATTACAGTGTAAATGTAAGTAATTACAATTTCTGCTAGTAAAAAATAAAATATAGATTTCTTTAGAGACTTCTTTTAGTAAAAAAACAGAAATATAGAGAAGAGGGAGTAAAATTTGATGTAAACCAATAAAAAAAAAATGTACATCTGATATCACTAGTCAACATTTCTGATATCTAATTGAGTTTTAGTACTAAAAACTGCATTACAAAGATCTGTAATTTTAGTTTTAGCAGTAAAACTGTTATAGAGATCTGTAATTATAGTTTTATTAGTACCAACTTTGTTATAGATATATGTAATTCAAGCTTTATTAAGAAAACTGCATTATAGAGATCTGTAATCTTAGTTTAAGTAGTAAAAACTTTGCTACAGAAATCTGTAATTATGGGTTTTAGCAGTTATAACTGTTATAGTGTCATGCAGCCCGACTCTCCTTCCACACCGCCGGACTCCATTTCCCAGAATCCTTTGGCTTATGACGTTACTGTCAGTCGCTCTCCTTCGCCCAATCACGTTACGCTCCGACGCTCAGACTCACCTGTGTTCTGAGGAAGTTCCGGGTTATGCTGATCATGTTTAAGTATTTAAGGCAGCACTATGTAAACATTCTTCGCGAGGTATTGTCGACTTTTGTTGCATACTAAGCGGTTCTTCTATGTTTTTCTTGTGTGATCTCTCGTTACGACCCTGGTTTTTGGTTTATTGGTTTATGTCTCTGGATTTGCCCCTTTTGGATTTAATGCTTGGCTGGACTGTCTTTTGGTTTCGAACACGGACTGTATATACGACTACGTCTTTTGTATCTGGTGAGATTATTGTTTGTTTGGCTCTATTGTTTATAACACCTGGTTATCAGCCTGTAAATAAACCAGTCTGTTCATTTTACTCGGCTCGCGTCTCTCCCCTCTATCTGGCGTTACATATAGAGATCTGTAATTTAAGTTTTAGTAGTAAACTGCATTATAGAAAGCGGTCATTTGCGTTATAGTAGCAAAACTGTTTTATAAAAATCTGTAATTCTAGTTTTAGTAGTAAAACTGTATTATAAATATCTGTAATTCGAGTTTTAGTAGTTAAAAACTGATTTGGCCTGTATAGCTGGTGTGATTTTAGGGTTTGTTATAGAAATGAGGACTATAGAATGCGATCTGATGCGATGTGATGACTTTTCTTTGTGGGTTTTTTTAAATCTCAGGCTAAACTATGCACTTTATCTGAAACACAGCACTGCAGAAAGACCTGGTGTCGGTATATTATAAACATACAATCTGTTTATGTGATACTGAACAACTATTTTGTGAATAAATACTCAAATTCTAAAAACATATTGTGTTTTTTCTGTATTTACTGACCGGTGTTTCTTTAACTTGGTATTACAAAATAATGACCTTATTTTTGAGATTATGTGACATGTGACTTACAATATTCTTAGCATTTTTGATTAATTTGTTTTTCAAATAATGAGTCACTTAGTTACAGTGATTTTATCGCTACAATATTGGACTTAAGCTTTCTCAATAGTAAGGCGTCAGTATCCAGCTAGGTTAAGTCATTTTAAAGCATTTAAAAGAGTTACTTTCCCAAACGTTTGACTTAATTCTCACTTATTTTTATGCTACTGAAAACTTAACCTAGTAACTTAAGTTTAGTATATTAAAATTAAGCCTTTTTTCAGGCTTTCAACTAATAACTAATAACTTAAAAATGTAAAAAAGAAAAAAAAAAGTGCGTTATGGAGATCTGTAATGTGAGTTTTAGTATGAAAACTGCTGTATAAATATCTATAATTAGCTTTTTAAAATTAAGTCAACAGTACGTTTAAGTAAGAGCTGTGTGTTACTGATTTTCAGAGATGTCAAATAACAAACGTTACTTAAGTAGAAATGTTGGTTATCTCTACTTTACTGGAGTAATTCTTTTATTTTTTAGGATGACTTTTAATGTCTACTTCTTACATTTTCACACAATTATCTGAACTTTTTACTCCTAACATTTTAAAAAACAGTGCACAATAGGACTCTGTTCTTTCTTACATTACTTTTACTTTTATACTTTAAGTAGTTTTAACACCAGTACTTTTTTAAAACCAGTAAAAAGCTTTAATTGATATTTCCTCAACTTCTACAGAAGTCTTATTTTAAACCCTAGTATCTACAAATATACTTCTACATGCAGAGTAATAAATGGATATACTTTTCTCACACTTTATTAGTGTGATTATTAGTGAAATAAGAAAGCAGAAACGTTTATTCAACAATTCACTTTTAGATATTTATTCATACGCTATACACTTTATATATAGAGAGTTATCTGAAACTGAAGAACACAACAGAGCAGATGTGGACAAAAATGGAGAAATGATGGAGATTTTAGGTCTGTAACTCGTTACAGGAGCGTTAATCCGCATTGTTGAGCTGCATAGTGATAAAAGGGGGGTGGAAAAGGGGCGGAGCTACAGAGCTCCTGGAGAAACTCCTCCCATACTCCCATACTGACTGGATTAAAACACATCAAGTCGTTATAAAAAAGGCCATCCGTATGCGTCTTCCTGTCTTCTTATGCTTCGTAAATAACAGAATCCCTTCTGTTAGTTGCAGGAATGACGAGTCATCATCAGGCTTCATGCAGGTTTCCTGTATTTTTTCTCTTACGGAAGACGAACGGCAGGCGTTAATCCGAATACTGAATTCGATTCTTCTTCTTTAATCCTGTTAAAACGACCCCAATCAGTCTTTTAAGTCAACAGACCAATGAGTGCCAGTCTGTATCATACCACTGTGATGCCAGGGGCTTCTGCATAGATAATACAGATATGTAAAAACGGTAATTTGTGCTTGTTTTTTCAGTTCCGTTCCGTTCTGTTCCACTTTACCATGTGCAAAAAGCAGCGCATCCACAAAAATAAAATAAAATAAACTCAAAGCGAACGCAGAGCCGGAGTGCATCCCGGCTGCTAGCCGTCATACATTCATGAATAAAACAAACATAACGTCAATTTTAACAGTAATAACATTAATAACACAAAGACAACTGTGTGACATTTACATTTGGAGTCGTTTTTTTTTCTAAAAGGATGCAAAAAGAAGTTACACATACAACATCGCATTAGCACCTATTGCACATAGTCCAGAAACTCTGATCATCTGCGTAATATCCCCTCTTTATTCCGTACAGGGGTAAAAAAAGAGTAGTGCACATAAAAAAGCAAGCATAAGAACAGCCATAGTAACCACTGTCACGCAAAAAACAAAACAAAAAAAAAACTCATATCTGGGCTTCTTCTGATTGGCTCAGTGCACGTCCAATACAATGAGTTTCTTTTATTTTCCTAAATAAAAAAAAAGTTAGTTTTTTGCACCAGGAGTGTAAAGCATAAAGTTATCCAAAAGCAGTGTGTAAGACTGGTGGAGGAGAACCTGATGCCAAGATGCATGAAAAAAAAAACTCCAAATATTGATTTCTGAACCCTTAAAACTACTTTATTAATATGAACTTGTTTTCTTTGTATTATTTGAGGTCTAAAACTCTGCATCTTTTTTTTGTTATTTCAGTCAATTATCAGTTCTCATTATCTGTAAATAAATGCTCTAAATGACAATATTTTTATTTGGAATTTGGGAGAAATGTTGTCTGTAGTTTATAGAATAAAACAACAGTGTTCATTTTACTCAAACATAAACCTATAAATAGCAAAATCAGAGAAACTCAATTTTTTCCATAGCTGTACATATATGAGCAAGAATATGTAAATATTATATATATATATATATTTATATTCTTGCTATATTCTTACATTTGTTTTGTAAACTTTTGCATGTCTTTTCTCCCAAAAAATATAATTAATGCCACAGAAGGTTGAGGCCCATTTACACTAAGTTGGATTTTTTCTGACAAAAAATAAAATCCAGAAACATCAAGTTTTAAATATTTAAAAGAATGAATTAATTGTGACTGTGACGCTGTATCATTGTTCAAATTTGTGGGATTGTATTGTATTATGCCTTGTTGTAATGTCTTATAGAGCATTATAAGTGCTCTTTACTGGCTTTAAGTAAAGTGTGTTTTTAAGTGCCTTCAAGTGCTCACTTCACTTAAAGTCTGCAAGACTACATTGTACAATGTTCTTATGAACCCTTTCTTTATAAACCCTTATACTTGTAGTTTATAATGTGTTATGAATGTCCCTGTAAGAACTTATGAACTATAATACTGGCGTATTACAGTCATTATAAGGAATTATGCATGTCATATAGTGCATTATGAATACAGGGTTCATAGGAAGCGTTACCAAAATACTTAGTGGCTCAAGGAATCACTATTTAGAAATTCTTAGAAAGTCTTGCTTCTTCGGCATCAGTGGCCGGAGTCAGAGAGAGAAACTGTCTGTTAACCTTTTAATGCTCTTTCTTAGATGATATGTCTATGTGGGAACAGTTTGGGTAGCCATATTGCAATGGAAACCATAAAATTTAACCTGTTTTGTAGCCCAAGCCATATTTTGGAGTATTTAACTGGACCAATTGTCATAAAAAATGGACAAAATATTAAAAAACTGTGATTTTTTTTTTTTTTTTTGCTTTTGCGTGACAGTGACGATACGCTTATGACTCAATACTCAACACTTGGCAAGAAAACAGCAGTGGTTCTGTGCCATTAGTCAGAAACGGGTCTCAACATCATTCAGTGTTTGTCTCGACGTCCTTTTAAACAGTAAAACATCTCTTATACGTCTCCAATACTGCAATACTGCAATCATTAACGAGTGCAAATGTAATAAAACATAATATGTTAAGTATATTTATATATATATATATATTTACAGAAAAATACAGCATTTCCAACACTCTGTTCCTCAAGCCTTTAAAATTAAAAGGACAATAATAGTAGTAATAATATAATCAATATAAAACACAGGGATTCCTACACCTCTGGTGCTTGGACCCCTAAACTGCTTGCAGTAAATACATTCAGTTCAGTTTTAATCTAAAACCCCCGTTTTTTGGTCCGCGGGAGGAAGGAAAGAGGGGGTCCGGGGGACTTTGGGAGGCTGGTCTCAGAGTTAAGGGTGGACCTTGAAGGCCAGAAGCTCCTCTGAGTGCATGTTGTTGAGGGAGCGCAGTTCTGGAAGCTTCAGCAGCAGCTTGGTGAAGACGGCCGCCTCGTTGGAATGGTTCCTCATGATGAGGTTCCTCAGGGCTCTGATCAGGTTCTCCTGCAGAGCCTCGACGGAGCTCACGTCCTCGATGCCTGTGCGATCTGGAGAACGGGGAAGTAGTTAAGAAATTAGATAAGTAGGATCAGTATAGTTAGAAAAACAGGATTGTGCAGGAATATCTGTCTGTATTAATGTATAATGAAACAATCAATCAGCAAATAATGGTTGATAAATTTGACCTAAAACCTAAAATAAAAGTCCTAAAACCTAAAAACAAAAGTAGGGATGCATATATAGTGAAACAATCTAGTCAGCAAATAGTGGTGTCTGAAAGTTTGCCGTTTAAAAATTTGACCTAAAAAAATTGCCATTCATAAATTTAACCTAAAATAACCTAAAAGCTAAAATAAAAGTCCTAAAAGTAGGGAGGCATATATAATGAAACAATCAATCAGCCAATAGTGGTGTCTGAAATTTTGCTGTTCATAAATTTGACCTAAAACTAACTTAAAACCTAAAATAAAAGTCCTAAAAGTAGGGAGGCATATATAATAAAACAATCATTCAGCATCTAGTGGTGTCTGAAAGTTTGCCGCTCATCAATTTGACCTAAAACTAACCTAAAACCTAAAATAAAAGTCCTAAAAGTAGGGATGCATTTATAATAAAACAATCATTCAGCATCTAGTGGTGTCTGAAAGTTTGACGTTCATAAATTTGACCTAAAACTAACCTAAAACCTAAAATAAAAGTCCTAAAAGTAGGGATGCATATATAATAAAACAATCATTCAGCAAATAGTGGTGTCTGAAAGTTTGACGTTCATAAATTTGACCTAAAACCTAAAATAAAAGTCCTAAAAGTAGGGATGCATATATAATGAAACAATCAATCAGCAAATAGTGGTGTCTGAAAGTTTGCCGTTTAACAATTTGACCTAAAAAAATTGCCATTCATAAATTTAACCTAAAATAACCTAAAAGCTAAAATAAAAGTCCTAAAAGTAGGGAGGCATATATAATGAAACAATCAATCAGCCAATAGTGGTGTCTGAAAGTTTGCCGTTCATAAATTTGACCTAAAACTAACCTAAAACCTAAAATAAAAGTCCTAAAAGTAGGAATGCATTTATATTAAAACAATCTAATCAGCCTGTAGTGGTGTCTGAAAGTTTGCCGCTCATCAATTTGACCTAAAACTAACCTAAAACCTAAAATAAAAGCCCAGAATTCTCCTTTTAGAAACGCTGCTTTATGACACTTCTTGGTTCAATGTTAGAGGGGAAAGTTCTTACCAGCAGACACCAGAACCACGGCGGTGAAGAGACTGGCCTCCTCAGCGCTGAGCTGCAGAGCCGCCAGCTTCTCACTGAAGTCGAACATGGAGGCGAGGAGCTCTCCGGCTCCCATCGACCTCAGCGTCTCCACGCTGTACCTCCGCCCGCTCAGAAACGTCACCGTGCGCTCCCTCACGTCAAACAGCGAGGCGAAACGCACCATCAGCACCTGCAGCACACACACACACACAGAGATTAGTGTCTATTAATAACCGAAATAAACCATTAAACTGGATAAACTAGTACACTATCATCTACTTAACAAGCATTAAACCCTACAATTATTAGTAATTAATACATTATTACTATATAATTAGTTATATAATTAATTACGTTTACATTAGACTCTACAGCGACAGGTCTGAGCATCTTTCAGATAAAACAAGACACTACCAATTAGGAGAGGGCGATACGGCCCTAAAATAATATCACAATATTTCGCAATATAACAAAACACTAAAAAAAAAAAAAGATATATATATATAAAATTTTATTTTATTATTTCATACAATATAATATGGCACACCCCTTACTGAGATATTTTAAAAAATACAATAATTTTATCAGATTTGTAACAGAAGTCAATGATCCTAACAGAATATCATGATACTAATAATAATGCAGTCCTCCAAATATCTCCATATATCCAGAATTAAAATAAAATAAATGATACTGGACAGATATAATCTGTCTCTAGTTTGTATATATATATATAATGGGAAATGAGAACAGTGTGCTTTTTTCTTTTGATGAAAACAGTAAAAAAAAAGTAGTCCCCTTATGTGATAATTAGGGTGAGTGATATGAAATGATATTCGTTCACCATATTAAAAAATGTAGGTGTTTTTATATTATATTGCGTACGATACGATTGCAATATAATCATAATAAAATATCTCCTCCTCGGCAATTTTAGCAAGTAAAACTATATCTGATATTTCTCATTTTTATACTGTTGTAAGCATATCATACAATAATTTCCTTTATTATTGGCTTATTTTGACTTACGGTGTAATTTGCATAATGTGACATAAACCAATCAGTGTGTTACTTGCTCATCATTCCCTTTAAGAGTCAGGTGAGCTCTGACATTGGCGGATTGCTATTTTAACAGTGCAGCTACCTGGACGTGTCAGTTATTTAGTATTCTGTTTATTATTGATGTAAAAGTTGGATTTGTGCACTACTGCCAAGATAGCAATGAACGTCTGACTGCTGACGTCTGTCTAGGTTGTATTTAGTCAGTGGAGCTCCTGTGAGAAAAGCATGAAAATAGGCTGTTAACGGGAGTTTAAGATAATGACACATAATTTCTTACCTCAAACGTTCCTGCTTTAAGCAGGCTGACTTGGTCGTGTTGGGAAAGTTCCTGGAAACCCGGGATCTGTCGAGCTAATTCCACCACTTCCCTCACAGCCGGAGTGAAGCTCTGAGAGAACTCCTCCCAGATCTCGTGACTGGGCTTCGACGGGTCTACGACAGGTGAGGTGTTCATAGGACACACCTGTAGGAAAATTAAATATACATCAGTCATTTTAACTCATAAAGTCCCTAAGTGACATATACAGATTTTACCAAATAGAAAACCTCTGGAATATAATCAAGAGGAAGATGGATGATCACAAGCCATCAAACCAAACTGAACTGCTTAAATTTTTTGCACCAGGAGTAAAGCAGCATAAAGTTATCCAAAAGCAGTGTGTAAGACTGGTGGAGGAGAACATGATGCCAAGATACATAAAAACTGTGATTAAAAAACAGGGTTATTCCACCAAATATTGATTTCTGCAATGACTAAAAATAAATGACTAAAATCTTTTTATTCAGAATTTGGGAGAAATGTTGTCTGTAGTTTATAGAATAAAACAACAATGTTCACTTTACTCAAACACAAACCTATAAATAGCAAAATCAGAGAAACTGATTCAGAAACTGGAGTGCTCTCTTCATTTTGTTCAGAGCTGTATTTACTGAACATCCCGGTTACAGCTAAAGATAACACTAAACTAAAAGATCTTTTTAAAAGTGCTAATTAAAGGTTTTTCACTCCATTTAATTACTTTTGGCCTGATTTCTAGAAAAAATTAAATGATGTTAATAACAACGAGAGAGCTAGCGCTTAGCGCAGTTAGCGGCTAATGATAATGCTGCTCCAGCAGTGCTAGCCGGGGTTAGCAGCAGACTACAGGTCGATATATTCAATTCTAAATGGTGAAAGATCTAGCGCTTAGCGTGGTTAGCAGGTAATGCTAATGCTGCTCCAGCAGTGCTAGCCAGGGGTTAGCAGCAGGCTACAGGCTGATAATACTCACCTCTTAACACAAAAGTTAGCAGAGTTAGCAGAGTTAGCGCTTAGCGCGGTTAGCTTTTAGCTAATGCTAATACTGCTCCAGTCTCAGTGCTGGAGAACTAAACTGAAACTCCTGTATAACTCTGTACTTCAGCAGAGTGACTTTACTGCTCCTTAATACCTGACTGGTAGAATTTATACATAAGGAGCACCTTAAGGAGCATTTTGGGAAAATTAAAGGATTTTTGGTTCACCTTATAGTGCAAAAAATATGAAGCGTACATCACAACCACGAACTCACCAGGTGTCCTCGATTCCCTCCTTGTGCGGCGAGCTCGTTCATGTTATGTCTGCTGTACTGGCAGTAAGCGCTGTTATCCATTCGTGCTCCACTGGGGGCGCTGCTGCACTGCGGCGGTGCTGTGTGGTACCCGCTGGTGATCCGCGGGCAGCGGTCGTAGGGAGACTTGTGATGGCTGGTGAAGTCGGCGTCGTTGTTCCACGGCCGCTGTCCGTCTACACAGTTGTCGCTCAGCCTCTCGGTGAGCGGAGGCGACAGGGCACCCCCTGCTGGCCCGGAGCCCAGCGCGTCCTCCTCGCCGCTGTCCGACGAACAGGACGAGGCGGAGCTCATCGACGTTTCCATGGAGACGACCGACTCCGAGTCCCGCGGGCACTGCGGCGACGAGGGAGGCGAGGAGGACGAGGATGAGGAAGAGCCGGAGTCCTGCAGCACGGTGCAGTCGCTGTGCAGCTGGCCGCCGTTCATCATGTTGTTCATGGCGTTCTGCATCTCCAGCAGCATCCGCTGCTTCTCTCGCTTCGGGATGCGTCCGAACCTCACGGCTGCGGGAGAGCAAACAATTCACCATTAAATTAACGATTTTATAGCAATCTATCTATCCATCTATAAAGAGTACCTATCCATCTGTGTGATTATCAGTCTATATATCTATGTACAGTATATGTCTTTCTATCAATCTATTCTTCTGAAATCTATTTACAGTATTCATCCATTTATCCCTTTATCTATCATCCATTTACAGTATTCACCTATATACATACATATATCCATCCATTCATCCGTGTGTTTTTCTGTTATCTATTTACAGTATTCATTCATTTATCCATCCATCCATTTATCTATCTTCTATTTATGGTACCTATCCATTCATCCATTTATCTATCTTCTATTTATGGTACCTATCCATTCATCCATTTATCTATCTTCTATTTATGGTACCTATCCATTCATCCATTTATCTATCTTCTATTTATGGTACCTATCCATTCATCCATTTATCTATCTTCTATTTATGGTACCTATCCATTCATCCATTTATCTATCTTCTATTTATGATACCCATCCATCCATCAGTTTGTCAACTACCTACAGTATTTATTCATTCATCCATCTATTCATTTATCCATCAATCCATCCATCCATTTCTCTATCATCTATTTACAATACATGTCCATTCATGTCTTTATCAGTCATCTATTAACAGTATTTATCCATCCATCCATCCATCCATCCATTTAAAATACATGTCCATTCATGTCTTTATCAGTCATCTATTAACAGTATTTATCCATCCATCCATCCATCCATCCATTTAAAATACATGTCCATTCATCCATCTCTTTATCAGTCATCTATTAACAGTATTCATCCATCCATCTATCCATTTACCTATCGTCTATTTACAATACACATCCATCCATGCATCTTTTTATCTGTCATCTGTTTACAGTATTCATCCATCCTTCAATCCATTATCCATGTGTCGATCCATCCATCCATTCATTTATCTATCATCTATTTACAATATCAATCCATACATTCATTAATTTATCCATTTGTTCATCTGTCATCTATCTTTCTATAAATATCTATAGTATCTACCCATCTGTCTGTATATCCAGCATGTAGCTGGAGTATCTACTGTGTGTCTTTACAGTGTCTGTCCCTTTATCTGTCTACCTGCCTCCCTTCCCGTCTGACTGTCCGTGTATCCATGTTCAGTATCTAGCCTGTCATCTATCTAATATCCCTCCATCCATCCAAACCGAAGCGTCTGAGATCAGCTCACCGTCTCGGGACATGCCCACCGATAAGCACTTCTTGAATCGGCACTGCTGGCAGCGGTTCCTGTTGATGCGGACGATGGTGCAGCTCTCCGTCTTCATGCACTTCTTATACTGGATGTTCTGCTGAATGCTCCTTCGGAAAAATCCCTGCAACACACACACACACACACACAGGGTTGCCAGGTGCGCTTTAATTAAACGGCTGCGGGCCTCTGGAGCATTAAATGAAAAAGATAGGAGAGGGAACACGGTGTAGTTCCAGGCGTTTAAAGCAGAATAATGCAGCCAGTGATTCAGCTGGTTAAACTGTGCCAGACGTTCCGGCACAGCCCGGGTCTAAAGTGTTCCCTTCTGGCACCAACAATAGCCTGTGAAACGGGATCTGGCACAACACTATGTCCTTACCTTGCAGCCTTCGCAGGCGTGCACGCCGTAGTGGAAACCCGAGGCCACGTCTCCGCACACTTTACACAGCAGCACCATCCCATTCAGCTCTGTGGAACACAGCGAGAAAACAGTGTTTATTACAGTGCTGCTCTTTTTTTCACGATTCAAACTTTTTCTACATTTTCTACAATTTTTTGTTTACTTGTTTATTCATTTTTTTATGTTTTATATATGTGACATGGCACAACTATGTCCAACGAAATGAGGAGTACAAGTGGGTCATACATTATAAATTACAAAAAAAAAAATGTATAAATTCAAAATATATGCAAAGACATATATATCTGACTGTTTATATTTTAACTGTATTCATACATTCTTGTTGTAAACTTAAAACTCAAAACAGTACTTTTGCCACAGAAGATTCTCTGGTGAAAAAAAAAAACTTAATTGTACTTATTGAGAACATATTGAGAAATGTCTAAGCATGCTGTAAATATAATAACAGATTTATGTACTTACTTAAAATATATTTCAAAAAGTGCATTAATATTATGCCTTTATCAAATATTTAAAAGTAAACTTTGATCATACTTTTTAAAAAAGTACAATATAGTGTTTATTAAAAAAATAGACTACTATGGAGTACACTCTTTGTTTAATATAATTCAAAATACATCTAAAATACTTATTTCTAAATATACTTTTGTACATTTTTAGTAAAGTGTGTTAAAAGTTACAGAAGTTCACTTAAAGTACAATGTATCATGTAACTTTTTAGAAAGTAAATTAAATTACTACATTGGTAAAATGTTTTAAAAATATATTTAGGGTTGTAAACATACATACATACAGTAGTTTAAATGTTACTTAAGAATATTTAAAATAGTTAATGATAATTAAGTTCTTTTAGAAAATCTGAATGTATCTTTATATATGTATCGTGAAAATGTCTTCAAACATTGTGTTGTAACACCCCTTCATACCATACAGTATATGTAGTATGTTTTTCGATGTATTTACTTGTTTATTCATTTTTTAAATATATATTGTTACATATATAAATTACAAAAAAATGTATAAATGCAAAAAATATGCAAAGATTTATATTTGACTGTTTATATTTTTACTATATTCATACATTATTTTTGTACAATATATTCAAATATATTTTTATACCCAACAAAGTATACTAGAAGTGTGCTGCTTACAAAAGACAGGAACAAGAAGCAAATTTTTGTACTCTAATGTAAATAGATCACATATATTTAACATATATTCTTAGTACATTTCTAATATACTCCGTGTATAATAAATAGTGATACAGTTGTAATACTCATTAAATGTATTAGAATTTTACTTTAACCATATATAAAATATGGGGTTACATACTAGGGGTGGGAATCGTTTACTATCTCACGATTCGATTCGATTCCGATTTTGGGGGCCACGATTCGATTCAAAATCGATTTTTGATTCAAAACGATTTGAATTATAAAAAATTCTGCTTCTGGCTTATGAATCTTATTGAAAAAAAACCCTCCATAATATACACTGGTCCTGGAGCAGGTAATGTGTTACAAAAACAATAAAATGTGCAGGAATGTGGGTCCTCAGTGACAGAGGAATCACTGGGATATCACAATGACGTTAATGAACAATAAATAAATAATAAATAACACTGCTTTATTACCAGGCTACTAGCGGTGGTGTGTAGGTGACGCTGCTGGGCTGATGTGATGATAGCAGTGGAGCGCTAAAGTTCAGGAGCAGCTGCTGATTAACTAGTTAATTTAAGGTCGTTGTATTTCTTCAGAAAGGGGGCAGGAGGTGGAGAAATTAATTCATATGGTCCATTCCTTAATTCCTCTGTGATGAGGAGCTGAAATTAGCTCTGATTAGCTTATTGTATTTTTCCGTTCCGCCTTAAATGCTGCAGCCCGCTGCCACCTGTAGCGTTATTTAAGGTGGAACTGGAAAGTTAGCTAGTTAGCTAGCTAACAGTTACTGAAACTAACTACTAGCGATCTTTTTTATGCTTGTTATGAAGCATTCTGCCATAAAACATTGAAACTACACGTTAATCTAATGTAATATAGTGCTTGTTCTGCCATCTTACCGGTGATTCTCAAACACCTACGCTCTGTGTGTGTCTGGAAGATCTCCGTTTGAAAGGACAAGCGCTATCCCCAGGGTTGCCAGGTCCAACAAAAATACCCAGCCCAAAATCAGTCTAAAACCCGCCCCTCAGAATCGATTTTGGGACATTTTAAATCGATTCTGAATCGTAGTAAATGAGAATCAAGATTCTTATGTGAATCGATTTTTTGGCACACCTCTATTACATACTGTACATGAAGTAGTTTAAATGTTTAAATGTTACTTGAACTATATTTGTACTCTAATGTAAATAGATCACATATATTTAACATATATTCCTAGTATATTTCTAATATGCCTGGTGTATAATGAATAGTGATACAGTTGTAATACTCATGTACTAAATGTATTAGAATTTTACTTTAACCATATTTAAAATATAGGGTTACATACTGTACATGAAGTTGTTTAAATGTTTAAATGTTACTTATATTTAGTATATATTTAAAATAGTTTCATTTTAGTACAGTTAAGCGCACTTTGCACAATTTAAGTAAGACTTTTTTTTTTTTACTATTTTTATACTGTAATTAAAGTATAATAAGTACTTTAAAAAAGTTGTTTCATTTTATCACTCTTTAAATATACTGATTAATAATAAAGTGGCTACAAGAACACTTTAGTGCACTATAGTATAATAATGCTAAATATACTTTAATCTACTTTTTTTATTCACTAGGGTTAATGGTGAAAGTGAGCTCAGCTGGGCTGTGTTTATTGAGGAAACTGGTCCGGCTGGGTTAATAACAGGAAACCAGTACTTACTGGTGATGCCGCTCTTGGCCGTGGACAGAGTGTTCCTCTCGGAGCGGGAGGGGGCGGGTTTTGGCACACTGAGGGCGCCGGCGGTGGGCAGCTCCACTCTGCGGGGCGGGGCTGCGGGCGGGGGCGGAGACGCTGAAGGCGATTGGCTGCTGGAGCTGTCGCTCATACTCGACTCCGGGCTGGAGGCGAAGCCTGAACTGCGGATGTAGGCGATCACTCCAGCTGAGGAAACATACATAAATAAATATAAATACAGTCAGAGAAACGTACAGTACAGTGTATTCTTTACTTTTTTTTTATACACCTCTTTCCTGGGGTGGTCCTGATGAGTGCCAGTTCCATCAGTATAATGGTTAGTTGTTGCTTCTCATAATCTGGATTAGAGCATTACTCAAATATTCACTATTCACTGTATACCTGTAACTCTACCTCTTCACAAATTTACAAGACAAGAAATTCAAGTAGTTATTAACTCTTGATGAGTTCAGCACAGCTGTTAACTGAAACTAGCCTGAATTCCAGGTGACTCTAAGAATGTAAAATATAAAACATTGTTCTTTGTTTAACACTTCTTTGTTTACTAAATAATTTAATAATAATGCGTTTTTCTTCATAATTTGGGCGACTTTAGTATTAATTTACAATGCAGAAGATTTTAAAACAATAAAAAAAAAAAACAGTTAAATGAATAGAAAAGTTATTAACAGAAATATTAACGATGATTGATGGAAAGATCTGAGGTTTAACAGTGTATTAAATAAATCAATGTTGAATCATTATTAGGTACATTCTATTTATGTGTTGTAACTGCTTATTAATGGTTTATGACCTAATAAATAACCATTAATAAACTCCTTTATACACTATTTATAGACCATTTATAAAGGAGCCTTATTTTAAAGTGGAACCCAATTATTTAATAAGTAAGTAAGTAAGTAAAGAAAGAAAATTGGATTCTGTATATCGTCGCTGTCCAATGAAAAACACTTATTTTTTAAAAATAGCAACTTTACAGGAGAGAGAAAAAACCTTGTAGACTTTCAATAGAAGTCAATGTAAAAAGAGTTTATTTCAGGTCATTTTAAAGAGTTTCTATTGGTCCGTTGATCAAGAAATTTTGGCACAGTGTAAGGGACAGTTTGTCTGTTCAAATTATGTAGTAAACTAAAAATCGACGGAAATGGAGAAAAGTGTTTTTCATAGGACAGCGACGATATATGACCTTATATGCCTTTTTATGTCTTTTTTTTTCATCATACTTGATACGTCACAAATTTCAACAAACTAAAACAGAAATATAACACAAAAAAACACAATATGTAATGTTATTAAATATCTATATTTTGTTAATAAAGTTAAATGTTGTTTTTTCCCAGTAAAAACCAGCATAAACCTCATTATTACAGTGGAAACAGCTGAAGTTGATGATTTACCAGTAAAAACGTCACATTCAGACTCTTGGCCTGGATCTGAGCTCTGACTCAGCGGACTTTAATGTTCTAATAGAGAGTCCAGCAGAGCTCCAGCCTCCCCCTCCAGTGTCCTACATCCAGCCTGAGATCATCTCTGTGTGTTATCTCTGTGTGTTATCTCTGTGTTATCATCTCTCCATTCATATACTGGATCTGGATAACACTCTTACATAAAACCAGTGAGCTGCTTCTCCACCCAATACCCCATTACCCGCATTACCCACAGACCTAAAGACCACCCAGCAGCCCCCGCCGGGTCACACGGTTCACCCACAGCCCCTGCAGGAAATACTGGGAATGCTGGACCATTCCAGGAATATCTCCGCTGTGTTCTTCTAATGGTGAACACTAAACAGCACACCGCCTCCACTTCCTGTGTTTATGAATGGGGGTCTCCAACTCCAACACCTCCCCACCCACCTCCTCCTCCTCCTCCTCCTCCTGCTGCAGCACGATCACTCTGTAGGTTTTAGGCCGAATCTCATTTTAATATTTTTATTAGAATTTTTTTTTCTACATTGTAAATGAATACTGACGTCATCCAGACTATGAAGAAACACATAAGAAATCATGTAGTAACTTTTAAAAAAAACGTGTTAAACAGCTGCCAGAGCCCTGAGAGAGCACAATTGGTCTTGCCTTGCTCTCTCTGGGTGTGTACAGGGTACAGTAGATGGCGCTCTTTCTTTCCCCTCATCACTCCTAGGGTGATGTGGATCAGCACAAGGCTGCGCCTGTGAGCTGCTGTATCAGAACCGAGTCGCTGCGCTTTCCTCCGAGTGTTAGCGCTGTGATGCTACTCTGCAATGCTGCATCAACAGCAGTTTTTAAAAAAAAGAGGCGGTGGCTGACTTCACATGTATCAGAGGAGGCATGTGCTAGTCTTCACCCTCCTGGTGTTGTAGCATCACTAGTGATATACAGGGATATACAGCTAATTAGCAGCTGAATGAGTGGGATAATTGGCCTAGCTATATTGGTAGAAAATGAGGCTGGTAACTCTGATGAACTTATCCTGTACAACAGAGGGAACTCTTGTTTTTGCTATCCTGGGGCGAGCCTGATGAGTGCCAGTTTCATCGTTATAACGTTTTTGATGGTCTTCGCGGTAACTGCACTTGAGGATACTTTAAAAGACTAAAATTTAAAATTTCTAAAGGTGTGTCCAAACTTGTTACTGTTACTATATATAGATTATATATGAGCGTTTGACTCTAATATAACTTTAAAAAGAGTTTATCTGTCTATCCATGCTAGACCATCAATAAGACCATTTTTATCTCGCTACAAATACATATAGGGGTGTATTTAAAAAAATTGAATATCATTGAAATGTTTATTTATTTCAGTAATTCAGTTACAAATGTGTATTTTAAGCGTTTATTTCTTTTATTGTTGATTGATGATTGTGAATTACAGCCAATGAAAAATGTAAATATAATATAAGACCAGTTGGTACTTTTGGCAGTGTGGGCAGTGTGCCAAGTCCTGCTGGAAAATGAAATCCACATCTTCATAAAAGTGCAGTGTTGTCCTGGAAAATCATACAGCACTTCATGCTTCCCTCTGCTGACAACTTTTATGGGGATGCGTATGGAGATTTCATTTTCCAGCAGGACTTGGCACACTGCCCACACTGTAGCCAAAAGTACAGATTGGTCTTATAATATACATACAATATTCTAATTTTCTGAGAGACTGATTTTTGGGTTTTCATTGGCTGTGAGCCATAATCATCAAGAATAAAATAAACAATAAAACACTTAAAATAGATCAATAAATAAAGAAATAAAATGTGGATAATATATTGTCATATTGCCCAGATTTTATTTAAAATAACTTAATTCAAAAATACATATATACAAATATAGATCTTATTGTATAAATATATATATATATATATATATATATATACACACACACACACAGACTTCCAATACAATACTGGGTAATGTATATACATATACATATCCTATATACACACATATAGGTGTGTATTGTGTGTGTATAGCTGAGCAAAGGAGTGTTTAAATGCCTGAGTGTGTGTGTGTGTGTACACCCCCCCCCCCTCCCCTCCTCCTCTAGTGTGTATGTGGGTCAGTCTTGCCCTCACGTGGTGCTGCAGCGCCGCCGCACGCAATTATGCAATGAGCGCGTCATCCGCGCGTCTCGACCAATCAGGAGCCGCGGAAGGTACACACGCGCACGTGGCTCGTGTGGCCGGTCCATGTGAGCACGAGGCACTAGTACACAGACACACACTCACGCACACCCTCTGTCTCACTCCTAACCCACATAGGCTTGGCTTACAGAACCAAAATAGCAGCTGCTGCTTTACCATGCACCAGATAAATAAGCACGAGCTTCTTCTACCAGCAGAACACTATTTCAATTGCTTAGATCTGGACCAATAGATGAGCTGTTTTTGGTAGAATTTGATGGTTTTACTGGTCTATATACGCATGATAAACCAAGCTACAACCAGTTTAAACAATGCATTACCAACAGTGCCAAGCCTCTCTATGCTGAAACATCAGTATGACCAGATTTGACCAAACTAGACAACCAGTTTTGCCAAGGATTACCAATCTAAACCACCAGTATAACCAAGTTGGACCACCAATTTGACAAAGACCATACTACACCACCAGTTTGACCAAGCTTGGCCATGTTAAACCACTAATTTGACCAAGCTTAACTAGGGCAGACCAACACAAGATTATGACCAGTCTAGACCATCAGTATGACCAAGCTAGACAACCAGTTTGGCCAAGGTTTACCAAGCTAGGTCAAT
This sequence comes from Astyanax mexicanus, assembly GCF_023375975.1. Taxonomy (NCBI): domain Eukaryota; kingdom Metazoa; phylum Chordata; class Actinopteri; order Characiformes; family Acestrorhamphidae; genus Astyanax; species Astyanax mexicanus. Next base: position 121,345,178 of record NC_064408.1, read on the forward strand.
CTGCTAGACCAGTCTAGACCACCAGTATGACCAAGACCAAGCTAGACCACAAATTTGACCCAGCTTAACAAGAGTAGACCAAAACTAGGTTATCACCAAGCCTAACTTGGCCAGACCATCGGTTTAACCAAACTAGACCATCAATATTAGCAGATTTTATCAAGCCAGACCATCAGTATGACCAGGTTTTACCAAGCTAGACTATCAGTATGACCAAGCTTGAAAAAGACAACCAGGTTGGCCAATGTTTACCAATCTATACCACCTGTTTCACCAAGCTTGGCCATGTTAGACTACCAATCTTTCCATGCTTAACTAGGGTAGACCAAAACTAGGTTATGACCAAGCTTAACTTGGCTAGACCATCAATAGGATCAAACCCAAGCTAGGCAACCAATTTAACCAAGCTTTGCCATGTTTGATCAACAATATAACCAAGCATAACAAGGCTAGACCATCAGTATGACCAAGATTAACCAAATGCAGCTATACAACCAGTATGACCAACATGACCAAGCTGGTCAACCAACAAGACCAGAATCAAATGCAACATAAAGCAGTAAGTATGTCAGTATTGGATACATTTCCACCTTCATAACCAACATTTAACTCTTTTTAACCATCATCACACCACCTGTAATTAACCTGAGAGTCTCAGAGAGGTTCTCACCTGGTTGGGTTGCCATGTCTCCAGCTAGAAAATCAGCTTCTTCTTGCAGGACAGTGAGAAATCTTCTTTAGAGCAGAAGTGTTTGTAAAGCAGCTTTAACACCAATGAACACTGTTGTTTTTGGTTCACACACAGCACTTAGCTCTGGAGTCAGCACACAGGACCATGTCCATCCAACTCAGCTCTCAGGAGTCCTCGAGTTCTCAGAAGTTCCCCAAATCCTCCCAACAATAAAATAAAAACAGAAGAACAATGCTGTACTGGAGATACGAGCTCGTGCTTCAGCTCGAGCCTGGGGAGGTGAATGATGAGTGAGTGGTGGTTGCTGCTCTTGGGTACTCAATGTTCTTGCTGAAGAGGCCACGCCCCCTACACCCAGCCCAGCGCCTCGCGCTCACTTTAACCCAGTGACACACTTTTCCACCGAGCTGGGCGGAGCGCGCGCTCACACGCGCATGCACATGCACATGCCCGTGCACATGCACACACTCACACAGCAGAAACACACTCTGGGGAATGCATTAGTGCATGCAGTAGAAATATAGTGAACTTAAATGCACGTGCAGTTAAATACTCCCAGCTGGCACACAACTGATCTTTAACGTTGAAATGTGGTTGAAGTAATGTCTGCTGTTGTATCAACGTTGAAACAACATTGAATCAACATTTAATGTTAAATGGTTGTGCAAACGTTAAAATTTTTTAACGTTAAATCAACACAACATAATGTCCTTAACCCTCTGACTTAATTTTTGAACTAGCATTTTATATTTCATCACCATACAATATAAACAAAACGGTTGGATGGAGGGATGAAAAGTGATTTTATTTCCATTTCCAATTCTTTACCATACCTGGGGGTATGTTCATGTTTTATTTGTTTTACAAGTTGATTCAACCTTGAAATGCCAGCTGGGCTGTTACTATATACTATATTAGGAATCATGTAGTAAACCTGTACAAGTTAAAGTGTTAAACAAACCAAAATACTCTGTGAATCATTTCTGATGAGTACCAGTTTCATCATTATGACGTTTTTAAACTTTCCTTCACTTAGTTGAGTAGTTCTTATGGAATATTAGAACATCACTCAAATAGAGCTCCTCACTGTATATCTGTAACTCTACCTCTTCACTACTTTACAACTGATGCTCTCAAACACATTAACCTTATTCCTCCTGTTCTTCAATTCCTCAATACTCAGTACCCCATTGGAAAGTCCAACACAGAGCACCTATTATTTGGGTGCTGGGTCAACCAAGATGACCATGCTAGACCATCAGTATGACTAGGTTTGACCATGCTAGACAACTAGTTTGACCAACATGACGAAGCTTGATCAATCTAGGCAACCAGTTTGGCCAAGGATTACCAAGCTAGACCACTCTAGACCACCAGAATGACCCAGTTGGACCACCAGTATGACTAAGACCAAGCTAAGCCATTAGTATTACCAGGTTTTACCAAGCTAGACCATCAGTATGACCAAAACCAGGCTAGGCCATCAGTATGACTAGATTTTACCAAGCTAGACCATCAGTATGACCAAAACCAAGCTAGGCCATCAGTATGTCCAGATTTTACCAAGCTAGACCATCAATATGACCAGAATATACCAAGCTAGACCATCAGTATGACCAAAACCAAGCTAGGCCATCAGTATGTCTAGATTTTACCAAGCTAGACCATCTGTATGACCAAAACCAAGCTAGACCATCAATATGACCAGATTTTACCAAGCTAGACCATCTGTATGACCAAAACAAAGCTAGGCCATCAGTATGTCCAAATTTTAACAAGCTAGACCATCAGTATGACCAAAACCAAGCTAGGCCATCAGTATGACCAGATTTTACCAAGCTAGACCATCTGTATGACCAAAACAAAGCTAGGCCATCAGCATGGCCAGATTTTACCAAGCTAGACCATCGGTATGACCAGATTTTACCAAGCTAGACCATCAGTATGACCAAAACCAAGCTAGGCCATCAGTATGTCTAGATTTGACCAAGCTAGACCATCTGTATAACCAAAACCAAGCTAGACCATCAATATGACCAGATTTTACCAAGCTAGACCATCAGTATGACCAAAACCAAGCATGGCCATCAGTATGTCCAGATTTTACCAAGCTAGACCATCAGTATGACCAGATTTGACCAAGCTAGACCATCAGTATGACCAGATTTGACCATGCTAGACCATAAGTATGACCAGAGTTTACCAAGCTAGACCATCAGTATGACCAGATTTTACCAAGCTAGACCATCAGTAAGACCAGATTTGACCATGCTAGACCATAAGTAAGACCAGATGGAGATGAAAGACAACAAGTTTGGCCAAGGGTTACCAAGTTAGACCAATCTAGACCACCAGTATGACGAAGACCAAGCTAGACCAACACTATGATCAAGACCACCTTAGACCATCAGTATGACCAAAACCAAGTTAGACCAGTAGTATGATCAAAAGAAATCTAGACCACCAGTATGACCAAGACCAAACTAGACCACCAGTATGACTAAGACCAAGTTAGACCATCACTATGACCAAGACCAAACTAGACCACCAGTATGACTAAGACCAAGTTAGACCATCACTATGACCAAAACCAATCTAGACCACCAATATGACCAAGCTTGGGCCTTATCTGGGTTGTACACTACAAATCTAGGGCCTAAATGGGACCTGTGTGAGATTAGTTTGAGAACATGAAACTCCAAAATCCATTCCAGACCCAATGAAAAGTATGAACCCATCAGAATTAGGTTAGGAACAGGATATGGTTTATCCCGTCTGGTTTATAATTCATCCAGACTGCACGCTGCGATAGTGTGTACCAGCTCTGTATATGATCTCCATCAATAAGATAACGTTATCAGTCTAATTACTGCATCATTCGACTGTAGTATTCTCGGTGACGTCCCAGCTGACCTACCTCAGGTGAACCTGCTGGATGAAATCGAATTTAATGACACCCTTCTGAACATTTAAACATGACTGAGGTTTTACTACCTATACCACTCAGCAGCCAGACTGAACATTTAAACTGAACATTTAAACATGACTGAGGTTTTACTACCTATACCACTCAGCAGCCAGACTGACCCTATAAACTGTAATACGTTACCAATCCAGAGCAAGCGTTAAAGTGATGGACGGCATATAATCGCCGTTGGGCGTTTTTAAAAAACGAGGGCAATGATGACGAATCGCGGACATTATCACGTGAACAGGGACGAAACATGGTCTTACGATGCTCATAGACACTGGGATATTTGGACACCTCCCTCCCAGGACTCTTTGTTCTTACATTCACTGACATGAATTAGTGGTTACTTTTCAAGAGCATTCCTGGAACATTATTTCTGTAACATTACAGGATAAACTTCCTGGAAAGGCTTGAACACATTGCTGAATGTTCTCTGTTACCTGGAATCCCATTCCGCCAGAGAGAGTGCGCAACCAACTGTAGAGCTTTTAGCTTAAATGATATATTACTTGACTCAAACTGACTCGCCAGAGACTTAAGACTCAGAAAGGATCCCCAGCATTTTATTTTTTATTTTTTGGACTGTTTTATAGTGTCTATTTTAACATCTTTGACTGCATATAATTTTCATCTATCTTTTTGCATATTATATATATTTTTTCAATATTAGTAGTGCAGTCAAATGTGAAGTAGTGGGTTTGACATGGGGGGGTGTCACATTTGCTAAAATGAATCAAAGGCCACCCTATAGTGACTTAGAACTAAATATATATTTTTCTGTATTTTTGTTTATTATTAGTTAAATTCAACTAAAGGTCACTTAGAGGTCACTTGAAGGTCAGTTATCACGTAATATGTAAAATAATATTACAGATTTGGTTATTATTATTATCATATTATTATTATTATATATAGAATTATAATGTATTGGCATGATAATTCTGGGGTATACTCACATATTCTCCATTCTTAAAAAAAAAAAAACTCAGTAGTGTTGTGTCCTCTATTTTGATTTTTTTCAACTGAAAGCACTTGTCCTTCAATTTAAAAAAATGTAACTTTACATTTTATAGAGATTTTTGGAAGCAGTTAATATAAACGTTAATATAACCCAAACCCGAAGTTTATTACCGCTCCTGAGAGCAGGTGCTTTTCATGGCGGGGGTGCAGATTTTGGCGCTCTTTAAAAATAAAAGTTTATTTTAAACCAATTTCTGCTTGTTCTGCGGTAATGTTGCCCTCGGTTCCTACGCTAATGAGCTAATAGCTCTTTTTGTAGTGTGGAGTTCTTCTTTATTTAGAAAGAGACATGGAAAACGTGTGTGCCAGATGAAAAAATGTGAAGACATTACTAAATAAACAGACTAAAAACGTTTAATTTCGCTTGTAAGTGATCAAAACATCAAAACTGCCCAATGATGTGCACCAGCTGTGCACATGAGAACATTTCATTGGCACCAATATGGTCACCATGAGCCCGAGGGGGAACACCACCACAGTAGGAGCGAGCAGAGAGTTCTGGTTGGATCTAAATGTTCCAGAGAGAATAACACTATGTACTTTAGATTGTTAGAATAAGTATTCGGGTTTGGAGATGATATAATGTATAAAGGCTCCGCCCACTCAGACAGCTTGCTGTTCCCAGACCAGCTCTGCTCGACGTTCAGTGATAGATATTGTCTCCTTTGGGATCTGTGCTGCCAGGAGTCCTGATACAGTTCAGTACACCAATTCCCTCTTAATCCCACCTGACTGAAGAAAGAACACTGTATACCTACAGTATCTTAGTGTTCCACTCAAAAGCTTACCTACTAAACAAGCTTTTAGTTTTCTTCTATTTCCAATAAGAAAATAACTTAATAACCAAGCAAAGAGACAAACCAGCAAAAAGTCCTTCAAATTTTATAAATACGTATACAGTGAGTCCAAGAAGTATTTGATCCCTTGCTGATTTTCTTTGTTTGCCCACTAATAAAGACACTATCCTTCTGCACTTTTAATGGTAGATATATTCTAACATGGAGAGACAGAATATCAAGACAAAAATCCAGAATATAATTTTAAAGAATATATTTTAATTAATTTGTATTTCAATGAGGAAAATAAGTATTTGATCCCTCTTGCCAAACACACTCAATACTTAGTGGCAAAGCCTTTGTTTGCAAGCACAGCGGTGAGACGTTTGTTGTAGTTAACCACAAGTTTAGCACACACACCAGGGGGAATTTTGGCCCACTCTTCTTTGCAGATCCTCTCTAAATCATGAAGGTTGGTGGGCTGTCGCTTGGCAACTCTGACCTTCAGCTCCCTCCATAGATTTTCGATCGGATTGAGGTCTGGCGACTGGCTGGGCCACTCCATGACCTTAATGTGATTTTTCTTGAGCCAATCCTTTGTTGCCTTTGCTGTATGTTTAGGGTCGTTATCATGTTGGAAGACCCAACCACGGCCCATTTTCAGATCCCTGGCAGAGGGGAGGAGGTTGTCCCTCAGGATTGTGCAGTACATGGCTCCATCCATCTTCCCAGTGATGCGGTGAAGTAGCCCTGTACCCTTGGCAGAGAAACACCCCCAAAACATTATGCTTCCACCTCCATGCTTGACGGTGGGCACAGTGTTCTTGGGGTCATAGGCAGCATTTTTCTTCCTCCTTCAATTTTGGTCTCGTCTGACCACAAAACCTTCTCCCAATAACTTGGTTCATCTTTCAAATGATCATTGGCATACTTGAGGCGCGCCTCCACATGTGCTCTCTTCAGCAGGGGTACCTTTCGGGCACTGCAGGATGTGAATCCATTGTTGCGCAAAGTGTTGCCAATTGTTTCCTTGCAAACTGTGGTCCCAGCTGCCTTCAGGTCATTTGCTAACTCCTGCCGAGTGGTTGCAGGACGATTTCTGACCGTTCTCAGCATCATTGCCACCCCACGAGGCGAAATCTTCTTTGGAGCACCGGGCCGAGGTCTGTTGATTGTCATGTTATACTCTTTAAACTTTCTGATAATTGCACCAATAGTTGTTACTTTCACATCCAACACCTTACTAATCTTTTTGTAGCCCATTCCAGCTTTGTGAAGGTCAACAATTCTGACTCTGAGGTCCTGTGACAGCTCTTTGGTTTTACCCATGTTGGAGACTTGAAATCTGTGTGATCTGTCTGATTCTGTGGACAGGTGTTTTAGTGATTAGTGAGAACAGGTGGCTTCAGGTCAGGTAACAAGTTGATTGGGAGTGTCTAACTGGTCTGTAAAAGCCAGAACTGCTAATGAATACTAAGGGATCAAATACTTATTTCACTCCATGAAATACAAATCAATTAATATATATTCCTTAGATTTATTTTCTGGATTTTCTTTTTAATATTCTGTCTCTCCATGTAAGAATACATCTACCATTAAAAGTATAGAATGATCATGTCTTTATTAGTGGGCCAACGAAGAAAATCAGCAAGGGATCAAATACTTCTTGGACTCACTGTACATGTTTCATACAGTACCAGTCAACCTTTGGACACTTCTTCTGATTTAATGTCTTTATGATTTTCCTACATTGCAAATGAACAGTAAAGTGATTCAGACTATAAAGGAACACATAAGGAATTGGCCCTGATGAGTGCCAGTTCCATCAATTCTTGCTTCTCATAATCTGGATTAGAACATTACTCAAATATTCACTATTCACTGTATACCTGTAACTCTACCTCTTCACTACTTTACTTTAACTGATGCTCTCAAACACTTTATTAAGAGACAAGAAATTCAAGTAATTAACTCTTGATGAGTTCAGCACAGCTGTTAACTGAAATTAGCCTGAGAGTTATTCACTCCTCGCTGGGTAGTGTTTTTGGTCAGTATATCCTATAGTTTTGTGTTTTTTGGCAATTTATCCACTGTAAAAATAGTTTAATTGGGGTAATTCCACCTAGTTTGTAGTTTTGGGGCAGTTTATACACTGTAAAATAGTTTAATTGGGTTATTTCCAATTAGCTTTGTAGTTTTGGGGCAGTTTAGCCACTGTATAAATAGTTGAATTGGGTTATTTTTATCTAGCTTTGTAGTCTTGGGGCAGTTTATTTATTTTATAAATATTTTAATTGTGTTATTTTCACCTAGTTTGTAGTATTGGGGCAGTTTATTCACTGTAAAACATAATTTAATTGGGGTATTTCCACCTAGCTTGTATTTTTGGGGCAGTTTTTTCTACTATAAATATAGTTTCATTAGGTTTTTTTCTTTATTTAGTTGAGTAGTTCTTGCTTCTCATAATCTGGATTAGAACATTACTCAAATATTCTCTATTCACTGTATACCTGTAACTCTACCTCTTCACTACTTTACTTTAACTGATGCTCTCAAACACTTTATTAAGAGACAAGAAATTCAAGTAATATCCAGTATATGGTTTTGTGTTTTTTTTGTGGTTTATCCACTGTATAAATAGTTTAATTGGGTTATTTCCACCAAGCTTGATAGTTTTGGGGCAGTTTAGCCACTGGGGGTATTTCCAACTTGTTATTTTTTTTTACTATTTTACTTATTTTATTATATTTAGATTAGTAAAAGTAAAAAAAATAGGCTTGCAAAAGTATTCTTACCTCTTGAACTTTTCCACATTTTGACATCTTACAACCACAAACGTAAATGCATTTTATTGAGATTTTAAGACAAACACAAATTATTGCATAAGTGTGAAGTGGAACGAAAATGATGCATGGTTCTCAAATTTTTTATCTAATAATAATCTCACTCAAAAGTCACTGAATAAGTTAATAGAGTGCAGCTTTGTGTAATTTATTATCAGTATAAATATAAACAGCTGTTCTGGGAAGGCCTGAGTGGTTTGTTATGGGTCACTGGTGAACAAACAGAATCATGAAGACCAAGGAACTCACCAGACAGATCAGAGATTGATAAAGTTGGGTTTTAGGTTATAAGTTAGGTTATAAAAAACATATCCCAAGCTTTGAGCATCACAAGCAGTACTGTTCTATAATCCGTCACCAAAAAATAAACCAGAAAATGTATTTTACAACTGTTTCAACAAACCTACCAAGTCATGGCCATGATCCACTCAAACTGACAGCTTAGGCAAGGAGAGCACTGGAATCAGAGGAGCAGCCAAGAGGCTCATGGTCACTCTGGAGGAGCTGCAGAGATCCACAGCTCAGGAGGGAGAATCTGTCGACAGGACAAGTATCAAAAGTCATGCACTCCACAAATATGGCCTTTATGGAAGAGTGTCATAAAGAAATCCATTGTTAAAAGAAACATATGGGTAGCTGTTTGCAGTTGCAGCAAACATGTGGAAGAAGGGTCTGTGGCCAGATGAGACCAATGTTGAACGTTCTGCCCTTGTGAAAAAGAAGTATACTTAAATTATGTTATTTAGGAACCAATAATTTGTACTTAATTACTACTTATTTGTAATTAAAATAATATAAATTTGCACTTAATTCATATTATAGTATACTAGTCGTATGTTATTTTCGCCACTATTTAATATAATTTAAATAAATTAAATACTTAAATTATATAAAATAGTGGCGAAAATAACATATGACTAGTATACTTAATTATTGGGCGGCACGGTGGCTTAGTGGTTAGCACGTTCGCCTCCCAGCACTGGGGTTTTGGGTTCAAGTCCCTATCTGGGTGGAGTTTCCATGATCTCCCTGTGTCTGCGTGGGTTTCCTCCGGGGACTCCGGTTTCCTCCCACAGTCCAAAAACATGGAGATCAGTTACATTGGATACTCTAAATTGTCCAGAAAAATTGATTATTCTAAATTGATCCGGTGTGTATGTGTAAAGTGTGTGGTGTGTATGTAGGTTTGCGTGTGTGTAAGTGTGTGCCCAGATATGGATTGGCACTCTGTCCTGGGTAATTACTGTAGTGCCCGATGCAGTCATCCAGGTGGACGGTGGTTTCCGGTTGAGAGTACGCTGTGCGCTATTGGCTGCCGCTTCTCACCAGTGTGTGGATGAGTGTTAATGTGTAATGTATGCTTGTGTGTAAAACGTGTTAATTGTAAAGCGTCCTTGGGTTTCTAGAAAGGCGCTATATAAGTTGAAATTCATTCATTCATTCATTAATATGAATTAAGTGCAAAGTGATATATGGGGAGGAAAAGTAACACTGCTCATCACCCTGAACACAGCATCCATCCCCACTGTGAAACATGGTGGTGGCAGCATTGTGCTGTAGAGATGCTTTTCTTTAGCAGGGGAGCTGCTTAGAGTTGATTGGAAGACTTGAGACTGGGAAGGAGATTCACCTTCCAGCAAGACGATGACCCTAAACATACAGCCAAACTTACAGTGGAATGGTTTAGATGTTTTTGGAGAGACATGAAAATTGATGTTCACAGACGCTCTTCATCCAACTTGTTTGAGCTTTAGCTGTTTTATAAAGAAGAATGAGCAAAAATCTAAAATCTCAGTCTCTAGATGTGCAAAGCTGGTAAAAGACTTACAGTTGTAATTGCAGTGAATGGTGGCTCTACTGAGTATTAATAAAAATTTCATATTTCATAAAAACATTTTCGTTCCACTTCACACTTATGCAGTACTTTGTGTTTGTCTGTCACTTAAAATTACAATAAAATACATTCACTTTGTTTGGTTTACGGTGACAAACTGTGGAAACATTCAAGGGGTACTGAATACTTTTGCAAGCCACTGTATTTAGATTATTTTTTTTTATCTCTGTGGGTTGTTTTAGTAAGAGTTAATTCCATCGTTTTAATTCAAAGCTTTATTTGCATATATATTTGTTTTTGCTTTAAAGTGATCTTTAAAAAAAAGTCTGTTTATAATAGTTAACAGTTTGCTCAGCTGTTAACTGGTTTCTGTTCTGAGTGTGTTTAGAATCAGCAGGTTTTCTGTTCGTTTCTGAGTACAGGGAAATGCGTCAGCACTCTTGGCGTTCTCTCAACGAGCTTCACGAGGAGCCACCTGGGAAGCTTCTCCAGCAGACTCCTTCAAGAAGCTCCACATATGCTCTAAACTCTGTGTTAAATGGCCCATGTCCTACTGTTTTATCACAGTTTATCCCTATTTATTCATCCAATTGGGACATTTGTGTGGGTTTATGTACCAAAAAAGCAATTTTTCAACCTGTTTTATCACTTCAAACTAAACAGACTTTTTATGTTTAGGTTATAATAACATATCCCAAGCTTTGAGCAGCCCAAGGAGCAATGTACAGGGGTTGGACAGTGAAACTGAAACACCTGTCATCATTTTAGTGTGGGAGGTTTCATCATGGCTAAATTAGAGCAGCCTGGTGATCAATCTTCATTAATTGCACATTATTGCACCAGTAAGAGCAGAGTGTGAAGGTTCAATTAGCAGGGTAAGATCACAGTTCTGCTCTAAATATTGCAATGCACGCAGCATTATGGGTGACATACCAGAGTTCAAAAGAGGACAAATTGTTGGTGCACGTCTTGCTGGAGCATCTGTGACCAAGACAGCAAGTCTTTGTGATGCATCAAGAGCCAGGGTATCCAGGGTAATGTCAGCATACCACCAAGAAGGACCGACCACATCCAACAGGATTAACTGTGGATGCTGTAAGAGGAAGCTGTCTGAAAGGGATGTTCGGGTGCTAACCCGGATTGTATCCAAAAAACATAAAACCACGGCTGTCCATCAATCTCCGTCAAGACAATAAATTATCGTGCTCTAAAACCAAGTGTTTTAGTTTTATTGTCCAACCCCTGTACAATCCAATATTGAAAAATAAAAAAAATATTCTACACCTGCAAACCTACAAAGTCATGGCCATTCCCCCAAACTGATAAAAGAAGATCAAAGAAGCAGCCAAGAGACTCATGGGCACTCTGGAGGAGCTGCAGAGATCCACAACTGATTTCTGTGTTCAGATGAGAGCAACCCACTGTGAAACATGGTGTTGGTGGCATCATGCTGTGGAGATGCTTTTCTTCAGCAGGGACAGAGAATCTTATTGGAGTTGATGGGAAGAAGGATGGAGATAAATATAATACAGGGCAATCCAGGAAAAAGAAAACCTGTTAAATGCAACAAAATACTTGAGACTGGAGTTTCGTTTTTAAGTACAGGGAAATGCGTCAGCACTCTTGGCGTTTTATCAACAAGCTTCTTGAGGAGCCACCTGGAAAGCTTCTCCAGCAGACTTCTTCAAGACGTTCCACATGTGCTTCAAATGATTTGTTAAATGGCCCGTGTCCTACTGCTTTATCACAGTTTATCCACATTTATTCATACAATTGGTTCATTTTGTGGGTTTATGTATCAAAAAGCCTTTTTTTAACCTTTGCAACCTCTCTATCACTTCAAACTAAACAGGCTCTTACTTCAACAAGTCCATCTGGATGTAAGTGAGTAAATGATGTGGGGTTGGTTGATGCTGCAGTTGGTCTGCAGGTTTAGGTTCAGCAACAGTATGTGGTCTGAAAGAATGAGGTCAGCTGACTCTGACAATGTCAGGATTCATGGGTCTGGAATTGTGAAAGAGTTCAGGGTTCAGGGAGCATGAGATCATCATTTTTACACATGGATTGAGAGAGAGTTCACCACAGAGTCCAGATCTTAACCTCATTGAGAATCTTTGGGATGTGCTGGATGGAGAAGAGCTGCTTTGTGCAGCGGTTGGTCAGACTCTACCATCATCAATGCTGCTGCAAGATCTTGGTAAAAAAAATTAATCCAGAAACACTGGATTGAAATAAGCCTTGAAACATTGCCAGTGATGGAAATAATGGCGTTATTAATAATGAATAATTACTAACGCCGTTACTTTTTTCAGTAAGGAGTAATCTAACTAATTACTCTGACTGTAACTATAACACGTTACCATTTCCGACACGTTACTTTAGCCGCTCAATTAACTTTTTTTTTTAAACTTCAAAAGGAAAAGTAACACAAAAGTGACGCAATAGTTACTTTTACTGGTAACTAGTTACTTTTATAGTGGAGTAACTCAGTTAGTAATTCAGTTACTTTTTTGGAGAAGTAACTAGTAACTGTAACTAATTACTTTTTTTAAAGTAACGTGCCCAACACTGAACACTGCAGAAGCTTATTGAAACAATGCCACAGTGAATGTGTCCAGCAATCAAAGTGTGTGCACTTAAAATCCTTTCATTTGACCAAGAATCATCAGAGCTCCTTATAATCCGGTGCTCCTTATGTATGAATTCTATCAGTCAGGTATTAAGGAGCAGTAAAGTCACTCTGCTGAAGTACAGAGTTATACAGGAGTTTCAGTTTAGTTCGCCGTTCAGAGGTGTAAGTATATCAGACTGTAGTCTGCATGTTTACCGTGTTAAAACAAGCTATATGGGACGAACCGCTAGCTAATATCACCCTGGCTTACCAGAACACTCAGGGTTCCTCAGTGTAGCGCTATCAGGCGGCATGTACCAGTTGAAAATACTGGAAATCTAAGCTTACTTTAAATAAACAGAAGCTCTTTAATCACCCAAATGAACAGTTTTCAGGAGAGAAATCTGTGTAGATTACTGTGGGACATCCTTGTTCCTTACTAGTGTTGCTTAAAATGTGCCTTACTGTTCTGCCACTGTTGAACGTTACTTGCCAACTCGACAGACAGCCAACAAAAGTGGCCTTGAAATAAGTAGGAACCAAAGGTAACTTGTCTTTTATGTTTTAATTGTATCCAAGCACCAAATGTGAAACTGAAATACAATCAATAAATGATATCACATTAACAATCTACATTTATACATGAATTGAAAATCTAAACATACACATTGTAACAGCGAAGATTATAATTTACTAAATTAAATAAATAAAAATAAATAAATAAATAAATATTACTTACTTCCTTAATTAATAATCAATTAAATTAAATTCTAAATGAATAAGATTTGTGTGTCTGTCAGGGTTGACCCAGGCAGAGAGACGAGGAGGCGGACGTAATCAAAGGTAAGGTGAGAATTTTAATAAACAAAGAGACAAGTAAACACGTAACAACAAAATAACTAAACAAACGAGGGAGGCTAGAGAACATAAAACTAAACAAACAAGAGGTACTAGTGATAAACAAGAAACAAACGCTGGAAAAATAAACTAGGAATAAACAAGAGAGAGAGACTAATGATAAATAAACAAGGAGGCTATAAAACTAGACAGGATGAACTTAAACAGGGCAAGGGAAATAAACTAGGGATATATATATACAAGAAAATAAAACAAGAAACTAAACTAGACAGAGGATGAATACACTAAACAGGGAAATGGAGTAAACTATGGAAACTAGAAACAAACAGAGATAAACACTAAACAAGGACCTAGGGCAATGACTAATGAAACACTGAGAGGCTAAGAAACACAGAGAGAGACAGAGAAACGCAGAGAGACAGACAACGGGGGACAGTGCAAAGACCGACAGAGGACAAGTAACAGAGGAAGTCTATATAACTAAACAGGAAACACACTGGGAGTGGAAACACCTGGGGAAGGGGTGGAGCTACAAATGAGACATGAGGTAATGGAAAATCACAGGCAGAACACAGGGGCACGGGTCACGTGGGACAACACAGGCACGAGGACAGACAGGAAACAGGGCCAGGCGTGACAGTGTCCCAATAATTTTGTCCATATAGCATGTGTGCGTGATGTCCCTATTTCTCCACCAGCACAACAACAATCAGTAAATGTTCCAAAAAAAAAAAAAAAAAAAGCACAGTATTGCTGTAACACATAACATTCACATGCATGATGAGTGTATAAACATCAGAAATGTTGTGGTGGAGTGGTGGAGAACATGCTGTACCGGGACATACTGGCACTGTATGAGCGAATGCCAGAGATATTCCCGGCTACTATATCTAAATATGGACATTTAAAGGGAAAATTTACATACACATAATCAGACATGACGGTTAAAGTTTTTTTTTTAAATTAATTTATAAGCTTTATAAGTTTTGTTATCTGAACCTGTACTTAGAATTTAAGTATAATAAATGTTTTATACATAATATTAATTGTATTGTTTTTCCAATTCAGCTTTGTTAAATCACATGCTTTAAAATTCTGTGATTTAGTAGAACTTAATATTGCACAGGTACTGTACAAATATATACATTATATATATATATATATATATATATATATATGCTAATCAAAATCACTCTAGGAGTGATGAGGCTAAAAAGTGCCATCTACCCACCCAGAGAGAGCAAGGCCAATTGTACTCTCTCAGGGCTCCAGCAGCTGATGGCAAGCTGCATGACTGGGATTCGAACCAGCGATCTCCTGATCAAAGTAGCAGCGGTTTGGACTGCTGGACCACTTGGTGCCCCTACGTATAGTAATTAAAATCTGCATATTTGGTATTTTTATTGGCCATAAACTCATCATATTGTTCTTATTTGTTTTAGGGGAGGGAAAAAAAAAGTATTTGCTCCTTACAGAATTTTATTGTTGCATTTTTGTCATACAGGTTATCAAACAAACTTTAATATCAGACAAATATAATCTGAGTAAATATATAAAAAAACAAAACACTTTTTAAATTGATGATTCCATTTATTAAGGAAATTCACTAATGGAGAAAACATGGAACACTGGTGAACCTTCCCAGGAGTGACCGGCCGACCTAAATTATGTTTTTTTGGCACGTTTTTTTTTTTTTTTTTTAAGAATTACAGTTTTTTTGTAAGACCTGCAGAATTACAAGGGTTCACCTATTTTACATTCAGCTTAAAATACCCTATATTAACTGATAAATACATACACTAAAGCTATTATTTAATAATAAAAACTCTTAACCTGATATTAGTGGCTGATAATGTGTGTAATAATGTGTATTTTTGAATCTCTGGGCTTATTTGTGGACCATGTCTTTGCTGTGAAGACATGGCGTTATTGTACTGTGCCTCTATGGGATCCAGCAGCTCCCAGTGGTGTATAAATAATGACATTGCATTTGGTTTGTATTTGGTTTGTAAGCGCTGCATCGTTGCTAGGTTACCTGTATATGGTGTAATACATGGAGTAATACATGGAGAGCTTCGTTTACAGACAGACAGTGCATTACCGGCTGATACGGTCCTCATAAAACTTCGCTCAGCCAATCACATTTCAGTGTCGAAACTAACTGTGGTATAATAAATAATACTTACATGTTTTTTTTTCATAGTTTGGATGACTTTAGTATTAATCTACAATGCAGACACATTGAATCCTTACATTTTTAATCATTGTTAATGGTTTTACAAAGCATTCTTGCACATTTTCTTTGTTTCAGACTCTCGCAAGATGGGAAATATGATTTCTGTGAAGTCTTACACAAAGCATTTTGATAATGACTCTTAAAGACTCCATGAGTTCCAGTTGAGTTTCAACATCTCAGGACGTACTGGAACTCTGGTTCCTCGTACCTGTGGCTCCACTGAAGCTCGTGTGATGCCAGCAGCAGCAGCAGCAGCAGCAGAAACGTGAGGTCGTTCTGCAGTCAGGGGCCGATGCTGACAGACCGGTTTTACATGGCATCCCCGCTGATCTGCTGGTGCTCAGCTGAGAGGACACGCTGTTCCGGACTCGCTGTACTGGAACGGGCCCGGCGCTGGGTGTGACGGGATACTGTTCCACGCTCGGAGGGACAGGAACACTCTGTTCTCCTGCTTTGTTTTTAGAAAACGTGCTATTTTAAATAGGAAGGTCAAGACAGCGGGATGCACCGAGCTTTTTATTATTATTATTATTATTATTATTATTATTAGGACAGAAAGTTACCCAGGGTAAAAATAGAGCCGTAACCCAAAAAAAACACAATCTAATGACTCTCAGTGTCCCAGCATTCATCCAGATGTTGCATAGAGCGGAGCGTCCCCTCAGGAAGGTGCTGAGGACACATGGAGGCGTGTTGGTTGAGCGCTGGATCTCTGAGTGATGCTGGAGGTGAGTTACAGCTGAGGAAGTCTGAGTCATAAGTCGGAGTATAATTACCAGCCTCTGAGGGCCAGAGTTTGTGCTGATTGGAGTCTGTCGTCTGTAACAAATGGTTACATTACCGCAAATGCCTTGTGGTGCCCCCTCCCACTATTTAACATTAATTTACTGTCCAAATTCTGTTTTTACGCAAAACCAAATGGGCATTTTTCTAAGTTTGACTTCTCATTACTCCAAAATACTACATTTAAGAACATGGCAAAAAACTCATTTATGTAATTCATGTAAAAATTAAGTTACTGTAAAGAAGTGACCTCCTATTTAAAAAGCACCAGAAGTTGTTCATTTGTAACATTTCTAAAACATTTATGGTGTTTTTTACTCACTTTTCTCTGTCCCACAACCCTAATCCTTTACAGCTTCAAAAACATGTATTATGCAAATTAGGCGATGACGTCATTTAGCGACTTCTAGCGACTTCTAGGACAGCCAATAGCTACTTTCCTCACTGAGGAGTAGGCAACACTTAAGGCTGGTAAAGTGAATGAGTGCAGCAGTAGTGCAGGTGCAGGATGTGTGTATTTGTGCTGTTATCGTTATTGATTTATAAGAAAAAATAATTTATGGTCGTGAAGCTGGCCTCTCATATAATCAGAAATGAAATAAACATATTTCCATTGGTTAGCGCTGCGTTTGTGATGGTTTGTGCAGCAAAAATCAGCGTTTAATCTGTTCTATTCCTGTGGCCCACAGCCGGAAACAGTGTAAACTGCGTTCAGGTGAAGAGCTGGTGATCTTGGAGGTGATTAAACTGCGCTGAGCTTTTCGGCTCTTTTGAGGAACTGAAACAGAAAACACAAACGTACCAAAACATTTCACAGAAGAAAAAAAAAGGAATAGTACACGGTGTTCCAACAGTTCAGCCACTGGATTGTCAACCATCTTTGTGCAGCTTGATTTAGTCCTTTTACTTTCCTTTTATAGTTACTTTTTTTAACATATTTTTAATATATTTCTTTTTTTGTTTTATTTATTACTTTTTTAATTTTTTTTTTTTTTACTCCTTTATGCACTTTATTTTATTTATTCATCTGTAATTGCATTCTTATTTTTATTACCCATGATTTTATGATTCCTTCTAAATTCTTATTTTATCTTATTTGTTTTATATATATATATATTTTATATCTTATATTTGTTATTAAAATGCTGGGTCTTTGTATTTAATAATAATTTGTCTTTGACAATCACTTCCTTATTTATTGGGTTGGATACACTGTAAATGACAGCCACTCATAAATGTACTCTGAGTTTAACCCTTGTGTGGTGTTCGGGTCTGTGGGACCCGTTTTCATTTTTCATCAAATGATACTAAAAAAATATTTTTTCTAACTCAAACTCATTGGCATTGGCTCATTTTTTGTGAAAAACATATATCAAAACACATTTTCAATAAACACACACTGTACACCCCCCCCCCCCCCCCACCCACACACATTTATATTACATACAGTATGTTTGGCCAAGGGCTAATAAACATTGCTTCATTTGTAAATTTGAAACTAAACTAATTTTCTACTCATATCTTGAGTTTAATTCATTTTCTTTTACATTTTATTAAAAAACTAATAAAAAAAGAGTAGCACTTTTTAAAAGAAATGTAACATAAGAAAGGTAAAGGGCAAATATTAACCATGTAAGCTGTTTATATTGCTTGCAATTTAGGTGAAGCAAGCATGTGTAAAGCATTTTAATTAGAGGTGTGCCAAAAAATCGATTCACATAAGAATCTTGATTCTCATTTACTACGATTCAGAATCGATTTAAAATGTCCCAAAATCGATTCTGAGGGGCGGGTTTTGGACTGATTTTGGGCTGGGTATTTTTGTTGGACCTGGCAACCCGCTTGTCCCTTCAAACCGAGGTCTTCCAGACCCACACAGAGCGTAGTAGGTGTTTGAGAATCACCGGTAAGATGGCAGAACAAGCACTATATTACCTTAGATTAACGTGTAGTTTTAATGTTTTATGGCAGAATGCTTCATAACAAGCATAAAAAAGATCGCTAGTAGTTAGTTTCAGTAACTGTTAGCTAGCTAACAAGCTAACTTTCCAGTTCCACCTTAAATAACGCTACAGGTGGCTGCGGGCTGCAGCATTTAAGGCGGAACGGAAAAATAACAATAAGCTAATCAGAGCTCATTTCAGCTCCTCATCACAGAGGAATTAAGGAATGGACAATATGAATTAATTTCTCCACCTCCTGCCCCCTTTCTGAAGAAATACAACGACCTTAAATTAACTAGTTAATCAGCAGCTGCTCCTGAACTTTAGCGCTCCAGTGCTATCATCACATCAGCCCAGCAGCGTCACCTACACACCACCGCTAGTAGCCTGGTAATAAAGCAGTGTTATTTATTATTTATTTATTGTTCATTAACGTCATTGTGATATCCCAGTGATTCCTCTGTCACTGAGGACCCACATTCCTGCACATTTTATTGTTTTTGTAACACATTACTTGCTCCAGGACCAGTGTATATTATGGAGGGTTTTTTTTTCAATAAGATTCATAAGCCAGAAGCAGAAATTTTTATAATTCAAATCGTTTTGAATCAAAAATCGATTTTGAATCGAATCGTGGCCCCCAAAATCGGAATCGAATCGAATCGTGAGATAGTAATCGATTCCCACCCCTAATTTTAATGTAAAATTGCTTCATTTTGCTGAATTAAATACAAGTAACAAAGTAAACGAGTAACAAAAATATGAACACCACACAAGGGTTAAATAAATATTGATTGATCGGTTGATTGATTGATTGATTATGCACACCCCCTCTAATGTGCAGCATTGGTCAAAAATGAGCTGCATTAATTTCTGATGTAATTTAATGTATGGCTGAGGGGTTCTACGATATATTTTAGCAATAAATACTTTTTATTTAACTAAAATAACTTTTGGTTATAAGTACTTAGCTGGTGCGTTGGTGTTTATTTAGAAAAGTATATAGGTTAAAAAAATACATATTGTGATAGTGGTTTTCTTTTTTTAAGCATTTTCTGTGAAGCTTTTTTATTATTATTGTTATTATTATTATTATTAGTAGTAGTAGTATTATTAATAACACAATCTGTGTATAAAAGTCAGAATCTTGGTAATTTGCTGTTATTTACAAAATCTAAAAAGGTTTAATTTTTTTTTTGTTTCTGTTGTACTATATAAAACCTTACCATTTATTTTATTTTATTTAAGAAATTTGTTCTTAAACAGTACACACGACACTATGGCTCCATCTCCTGGTGATTTCACCATCTTGCACTTTCCACAGGTGTCCAAACACTATCTGAACCTCACAGCATCTCACAAAATCTCCTTTGCTGAAAATATATACAGAATATAACAAATTAACCCTTTGATGTGCAACATGGGTTAAAAATGACCTGGCTGAGTGTAAATTTTCTGTATCTTTGCAAAATAATAATAATAATAATAATAATAATAATAATTCAGTATTTAACATATTAAACAGACTAATAATTTACTTGTTTTTAATCATCATACATCCTTATTCTATTAATTTTTTTCTACTTTTTGAATAAAAGCCCTTTTTGTAGCCTATCACTACCCCTCTAATGCACACATGGGTCAAAAATAACCCGATTAAGATGTAATTATCTATATTTTTGCAATAAATTATTTCAATCATTCAGTATTCAAGATATTCCTCAATTAACTTGTTTTTGATTATCAAACATTCTTTTTTTATTTTTTTACTTTCTTACTGTTTGAATAAAAAAATGAATCTAAAAGTTTTAAAAATGCTCTATTAATCTATAAAATAATGGTTGGTCAAATAATGGTGGTAATAATGGTGCGATAAAAAATAAGAAAGCTAAAAGGTTTGAAAAATAAAAAAAATAAAAGGTTTAAAAAGTTAAAAATACAATAAAAAAAACTAAAAAGCTAACAGGTTTAAAGGCTAAAATATTTTAAAAGATACAAGGTTTAAAAAAGGTAATAAAGTCTAAAAAAAAACTAAAAGGTTTTAAAAGGTAAAAAGCTAAAAGGTTTAAAAAAGGTAATAAAGTCTAAAAAAAAAACTAAAAGGTTTTAAAAGGTAAAAAGCTAAAAGGTTTAAAAAAGGTAAAAAGCTAAAAGGTTTAAAAAAGGTAAAAAGCTAAAAGGTAAAAAGCTAAAAGGTTTAAAAAAGGTAAAAAGCTAAAAGGTTTAAAAAAGGTTAAAAAGGCTAAAAGGTTTCAAAAGGTAAAAAGCTAAAAGGTTTAAAAAGGTAAAAAGCTAAAAGGTAAAAAGCTAAAAGGTTTCAAAAGGTAAAAAGCTAAAAGGTAAAAAGGTAAAAAGCTAAAAGGTTTAAAAAAGGTAAAAAGCTAAAAGGTAAAAAGCTAAAAGGTTTAAAAAAGGTAAAAAGCTAAAAGGTAAAAAGCTAAAAGGTTTAAAAAAGGTAAAAAGCTAAAAGGTAAAAAGCTAAAAGGTTTAAAAAGGTAAAAAGCTAAAAGGTAAAAAGCTAAAAGGTTTCAAAAGGTAAAAAGCTAAAAGGTTTAAAAAGGTAAAAAGCTAAAAGGTTTCAAAAAGGTAAAAAGCTAAAAGGTAAAAAGGTAAAAAGCTAAAAGGTTTAAAAAAGGTAAAAAGCTAAAAGGTAAAAAGCTAAAAGGTTTTAAAAGGTAAAAAGCTAAAAGGTTTAAAAAGGTAAAAAGCTAAAAGGTTTAAAAAAGGTAAAAAGCTAAAAGGTTTAAAAAAGGTTAAAAAGGCTAAAAGGTTTCAAAAGGTAAAAAGCTAAAAGGTAAAAAGCTAAAAGGTAAAAAGCTAAAAGGTTTCAAAAGGTAAAAAGGTAAAAAGCTAAAAGGTTTAAAAAAGGTAAAAAGCTAAAAGGTAAAAAGGTAAAAAGCTAAAAGGTTTAAAAAAGGTAAAAAGCTAAAAGGTAAAAAGCTAAAAGGTTTTAAAAGGTAAAAAGCTAAAAGGTTTAAAAAGGTAAAAAGCTAAAAGGTTTAAAAAAGGTAAAAAGCTAAATGGTAAAAAGCTAAAAGGTTTAAAAAGGTAAAAAGCTAAAAGGTTTAAAAAAGGTAAAAAGCTAAAAGGTAAAAAGGTAAAAAGCTAAAAAGCTAAAAGGTTTAAAAAAGGTAAAAAGCTAAATGGTAAAAAGCTAAAAGGTTTAAAAAGGTAAAAAGCTAAAAGGTTTAAAAAAGGTAAAAAGCTAAATGGTAAAAAGCTAAAAGGTTTAAAAAGGTAAAAAGCTAAAAGGTTTAAAAAAGGTAAAAAGCTAAAAGGTTTAAAAAGGTAAAAAGCTAAATGGTAAAAAGCTAAAAGGTTTAAAAAGGTAAAAAGCTAAAAGGTTTCAAAGGTAAAAAAGGCTAAAATGTAAAAAGGTAAAAAGCTAAAAGGTTTAAAAAGGTAAAAAGCTAAAAGGTTTAAAAAAGGTAAAAAGCTAAAAGGTTTAAAAAGGTAAAAAGCTAAAAGGTTTCAAAGGTAAAAAAGGCTAAAATGTAAAAAGGTAAAAAGCTAAAAGGTTTAAAAAAGGTCAAAAGCTAAAAGGTTTAAAAAAGGTAAAAAGCTAAAAGGTTTTAAAAAGGTAAAAAGCTAAAAGGTTTAAAAAGGTCAAAAGCTAAAAGGTTTAAAAAAGGTAAAAAGCTAAAAGGTTTTAAAAAGGTAAAAAGCTAAAAGGTTTAAAAAGGTAAAAAGCTAAAAGGTTTAAAAAGGTAAAAAGCTTAAAGGTTGAAAAAAGCTAAAAAAGCTAAAAGGTTTAAAAAGGCAAAAAGCTAAAAGGTTGAAAAAAGCTAAAAGGTTTAAAAAGGTAAAAAGCTAAAAGGTTTTAAAAAGGTAAAAAGCTAAAAGGTTTAAAAAGGTAAAAAGCTAAAAGGTTGAAAAAAGCTAAAAAAGCTAAAAGGTTTAAAAAGGTAAAAAGCTAAAAGGTTTAAAAAGGTAAAAAGCTAAAAGGTTTAAAAAAGGTAAAAAGCTAAAAGGTTTAAAAAAGGTAAAAAGCTAAAAGGTTGAAAAAAGCTAAAAGGTTTAAAAAGGTAAAAAGCTAAAAGGTTTAAAAGCTAAAAATAATAAAATAAATAAAATTAAAAAATAGTCAATACAATTACTAATAGGCGTTACAGACACAGCGAATAAAGTTTTACATAGGCATGTTTATATTATTACACCAATAAATCTGATGCTCTCTAAATAAATTAATATATACAGTAATATAAGGGTTATTAATATAGCGTGCTGTTATGATAGCTTATTTTAACATGGCTAAAGAAAGAAACATCAGAATGTGGCCCATAAAACTTTAATATCATTATATTTTATATAAATATATATAATTACTGCTTTGATCTGCAGCAGAGCTGAAGAGGCTGATTCTTGTAGTTATTTCTTACCAAGACAACGCTGAAATTGCGTTCCACCTTAAAGAGTTCAAACGCCATGTATCGGCTGCGCCATTTAAGGTGGAACGGATAATTTAATTTTTTAGCTAACGAAAATTAGACCACTTACAGGCAGAGCTGCACTATTTAAGGTGGAAGGGAAAAAAATAACTATTTAAGACATTTAAGGCTTGGGTTTGTATTAAACAGTACACACGCCACGTACCTGCAGCTCCATTTAAGGTGGAACGGGTCCTATTTGCAGACTGTTTGTGTGTGTGTGGACAGTGCAAGCTGAATGCACTGATCAAAAGGGGGCGTGTCCAAAAGCACGCGAGGCGCCGATGACGTCATATCGTAGCAGTATAGCTGGACTATAAAAGACAGCGCCTGTCACGTGCTTCTTTGTCTAGACAAAGTTTGTGATGGTCTGTGAATCTAATGGACGTGAGAAGCAGACCCCAGAGGGCAATGTTTACTCTGACAAATAGTCACCAATCACCGGCTTACGATTTCCCAGATCCCTGCGCAACTCACCGATATCATCCACATATTTACTATTACCCTGACTATTACCATCTTTCAGATGTTTACGACCTTCCAGACCCATACGCAGGTCATGAACAACTTTTACGTGATTACGGTATCCCAGACTGCGTCCAAATGATGAACGTCATCCGGCAAAGAGGCATTCCAGACTCCATGATTCCAGTTTTTCAAGAGCTTTACGAGGAGCTAGAAACCCACGTGCTTAAGAGGATTCAAAGTTCTCTTAGACGTAAAAACATGGTTCGAGGAGGTCATCTTTTACTTGCTGACAATTTCCCAGACATGGTCCGAGTAGGAAACATCATGCGTGGAAGAGACGTTCCAGAATACATCATGGAACATTATCTAGAAATATACGAGGACCTAGCATTCCATATGCTTCAGGTGATTCAAAGACCTCTTGGACAGGGAAATCTTCAACGTGATAACGAGGCCCCAGAAAGCCAAGCAACGATTGATGTTGTACAGCTTTACGAGGACACATCACTGGACGAGTTACTTTACGGGGACATAGGAATCAACCAGGCGGATCAAGGAAATCTTCAACGTGATGACGAGACCCCAGAAAGCCAACCAACGATTGATGTTCTACACCTTTACGAGGACACATCACTGGACGAGATACTTTACGGAGACCTAGGAATCAACCAGGCGAATCAGGGAAATTTGCAACGTGATGACGAGACCCCAGAAAGCCAAGCAACATTTGATGTTGTACAGCTTTACGAGGACACATCACTGGACGAGATACTTTACGGAGACCTAGGAATCAACCAGGCGGATCAAGGAAATCTTCAACGTGATAACGAGGCCCCAGAAAGCCAAGCAACAATTATGCCAGATCATCTTTCACAAGATGACGGTTTCAGAGACTATCTAACCATACTATTCTCTTTTTTTATGTATTTATTTATTTTGTGTTTTTTCTACAACCAGATAGTGACCTCTTAGTAGATGGGAAGTAGATGGTAAGCTTTTGTTACAATACATGTAACTTTTTATTGTTTAAAAATATCTTTAATAAACTCCTGAAGACAGAGCTCTTCAAAGAGCTCTTACTCTCCTAACACCTCTAACTAACTACCTTCTACTACCAGAACAGGAGAATCTCTCACTATCTTTAATAAACTCCTGAAGACAGAGCTCTTCAAAGAGCTCTTACTCTCCTAACACCTCTAACAGACTAACTACTTCTAACCTCATTTCCTTCTTCCCTCCTTCACTCCTCTATCCCATTATTTCCCTTTCACCTCCTTTAGGCCCTATATAAAGATGTTTTTAACTTCACTATTGTAAGTCGCTTTGGACAAAAGCGTCTGCCAAATGTAATGTAATGTAATTTAGCAACTGCCATTGATATAGTAATTATTTAGCAGTTTTTATTGATATAGTAATTATTTAGCACTTGCCATTGATATAGTAATTCTTAGCAATTGTCATTGATATAGTAATTAATTAGCAATTGTCATTGATATTGTAATTTTTTTTTTGTCGCTGATACAGTAATAATTTAGTGATTGCCATTCATATAGTAATTATTAGCAATTGCAATTGATATAGTAATTATTACCAATTGCCACTGATATAGTAATTATTTAGCAATTGTCATTGATATAGTAATTATTTAGTGATTGCCATTGATATAGTAATCATTAGCAATTGCAATTGATATAGTAATTATTACCAAGTGTCACTGATTTAGTAATTATTTAGCAATTGTCATTGATAAAGTAATTATTAGCAATTACCATTGATATAGTAATTAACTAGCAATTGTCATTGATACAGTAATTATTTAGCACTTGTCATTAATATAGAAATCATTTAGCAATTGCCATTGATATAGTAATTATTAGCAATTGTCATGGATACAGTAATTATTTAGCACTTGTCATTGATATAGTAATTATTTAGCAGCTGCCATTGATATAGTAATTATTTAGCAGTTGCCATTGATATAGTAATTATTTAGCAGTTGCCATTGATATAGTAATTATTAAGCAATTGCCATTGATAGAGTTATTATTAGCAATTGTCATTGATACAGTAATTATTTAGCACTTGTCATTAATATAGAAATTATTTAGCAATTGCCATATATATAGTAATTATTAGCAATTGCCATTGATATAGTAATTATTAGCAATTGCCATTGATATAGTAATTATTAGCAATTGCCATTGATATAGTAATAATTTAGCAGTTGCCACTGATATAGTAATTATTTAGTAAATATTGGTTGTTTAGCAATTGTTAGCATAAGCACCAGTACCTTTCTTCACAGTAGGTTAATCTCTACACTCTTCACTCGTCCTTGTGACCATGAGGTCACGCGGCGCCGTT
Source organism: Astyanax mexicanus (assembly GCF_023375975.1). Classification (NCBI taxonomy): domain Eukaryota; kingdom Metazoa; phylum Chordata; class Actinopteri; order Characiformes; family Acestrorhamphidae; genus Astyanax; species Astyanax mexicanus. The sequence goes on from NC_064408.1 coordinate 121,371,003, forward strand.
CCGTGACGTCATGGCCTACCGCATTCTGCTGGACACGCCCCTTAGGATGAATGCGCGCATTGAGCTTGCCACACACACACACACACACACACACACACACACACACACACACACACACACACACACACACACTTATTGAGCTCAGTCTGTGGAGCGCAGCGCCCCCCACTGGTAAAAAAAAATCAATTAAAACGGAGCCTGGGAGTGTTTGCTGGTAAAAATAGTTTTTAATTTTAGGTAATTATTTGCAGTGGGTGTCCAAACTATTCTATTGTGTGTCTTTATTTATTTTGTGGCTTTTCTACAACCAGACAGTGACTTCTTAGTAGATCTTTACAGGAAATACAGTGCAGCGTGGGGGACAAATTATTTTTACAAATAAAAATCAGCTTAAAAATGCCTTCAGTGCCTTTGTCTACCTGCAAGTAAGTGGTTTAATTTTACTTAGCTGAAAAATAGTGTATTTGTTATTATATTATATTATATTATATTATTAATGTAATCTCTTTTCTTTCACTCAACTTCTAGAACACATACACACACATACACACACTCACAAAACACCAGTGTTGGGAGTAACGGCGTTAAAACTACTTTTTTTCAGTAACGAGTAATCTAACTAATTACTATGACTGTAACTATAACGCCGTTACCATTTCCGACACCCCGTTACTGCACGTTACTTTAGCAGCTCTATGAACTTTTTTTTATTTATTTCGCTTTGCCCTGGTTAACCCCTCCTCTGTCCGGTGAACTTGAGCTTCTGGCCGCTGTGCCTGTGGTTTGGCGTGGTGAAGTGAGGCACAATTGTGACGATTTGCGTGCTCTAATCAATTCAGTGATTGCCGTGGACAACCCAAGTTCCGAATTAAGGACGTTAAGCTCTTTTTAGCTGCTCAGGTTTTTGTGATGCTGCTGCTTTCTATTTTAGAGCTTAGATTCTCTGCCCGAATCCCACCTGACCTGAGGACCGACCCGAAATCGGGCTCCTATTTTTATTTTATATAAAGCTCTGGTGTGATAATCACAATGTTGCTAAGTAACCAATTATTATTGTTCACTAAAGCGAACGAAATAGCGAAAATTGAAAGTGAAAAACATTTGTGTTAACTGAATCTAATAAAAACGGTAATTAAAAGGAAAAACATAACTATCTCGAACTGTATTTTGTGTTTATAAAACTAACTAAAACGAACTGAAATTACTGATAGAATACCCTCATTTTTGTGTTTAATTTATTTATAAGCGCTGTTGTACAGCGGAGTTGTACAGGGAGGTGTTGTGCCGAGCGTGCGGCACTCGTGGTCCGTTAGTTCTTGTGTAAAGCGCTCGCGCTAGCAAGCCCACCCTAAAATGAACAGAAAAAATAAAAACAAAATAAAATTAAACTATAATAAAAATGAAAACTGTAATCACGTAGCTCTGGGCGCACGTGAACGCCTCCGCGTTTGACTTGCAGCATTGTGTGTAGCTGTTCTTAAAAATCATTTAAATTAAATAATAGTTCTATGCTTCTATGTTACAGTGTTAATTAACATAATTCTGATTATATTTCGCTCATTCAATCAGCCCGAAAACAGACAGTTTATGGGGCGGATCGGGTCGGGCTCATAATGACAGTTTATGGTTCGGGCTTGGGCAGAATGTGCACGGGCTCCGGCTGGGTCGGATTTTTTGGGCATGATCTAAGCTCTATTCTCTTTTGGTGAAGCTGTTATATTAATACCATTTTAACGGGCATTAAATTGTTGTTTTTGTCCATTATTTTGTTTTATATATACATATTTCTTTTGAGTGTGGCTTGGTTTGTTAAATTTCATCCCCAGACGCGTTTTTCCGCTTTTTTCAGTATTACAAGTTTTAGTAATTTTCTTTGGTTGTGTGGAGAATTTCGTTTTATTTTTTTGAAATTCGTTAGATTATATTTTTGTCAACATTTTGGGTTTATTTTCGTTTGTTATTTTTTGTTATTTTTCTAATAATAATAGTAAATGCATAATAGATTTCCTTTTTTTGACGGGCGAATAATAAAAAGTAACGCGATAGTTACTTTTACTGGTAACTAATTACTTTTATAGTGGAGTAACTCCGTTAGTAACTCAGTTACTTTTTTGGAGAAGTAACGAGTAACTATAACTAATTACTTTTTCAAAGTAACGTGCCCAACACTGCAAAACACCACATAAAAATGATGAGTTTCTTTGATTTTACCAAATTGAAAACCTCTGGAATATAATCAAGAGGAAGATGGATGATCACAAGCCATCAAACCACCAAACTGAACTGCTTGAATTTTTGCACCAGGAGTAAAGCAGCATAAAGTTATCCAAAAGCAGTGTGTAAGACTGGTGGAGGAGAACATGATGCCAAGATGCATGAAACCAGGGTTATTGCACCAAATATTGATTTCTGAACTCTTAAAACTTTATGAATATGAACTCGTTTCCTTTGCATTATTTGAGGTCTGAAAGCTCTGGATCCTTTGTTGTTATTTCAGCCATTTCTCATTTTATGAATAAAACAACAGTATAAAACAAAAAAGTTAATTTTACTCAAACATAAACCTATAAATAGCAAAATCAGAGAAACTGATTCAGAAACTGAAGTGTTTCTTAATTATTTCCAGAGCTGTATATAATTTAATTATTTCTTACTGTCTGTTCTCTCAGTGTTAAACAGCAGGTGGCGCTGTTGCACCATTTTAGCCAAAGTGAGGCGTTCGTGTGAAAAATAACTGCAATAGTGCTAATAAGTCAGTGTAACGTTTATTAATTAATTTTCCTGACTTTCTATTTTTCTGGCAGGCTAAATGCAACAATAGAAAAGTGTATGTAAAAACTGTTTTTTAGTTTTATTTTTATCTCTTCACCAAACCATTGGATTTTCAGGAAATAATTAATATTTTCTACATTTTTGCATTTTTTAAGAATGATACCATTAGATTTGTGTTACAAGATACAAAAATGGAAAACTATGAAAAACAAAAGAAGAAGATTTACCTTTTGCATTTTTTTTATTATGTTTGCCAAAAGCTAAAATGAAAAATTATATGATTGAACAATTAGATATTTAATAAAAATCCATTTCATCTTCACTATATTGAATGGAAAAAATATATAATTAAATCAAGTTTTATACCCAATTTTCTATTTTCTAAATTTAGCTTAAAAAACAGTTGGAAAATTAAACTGCTAGATGTTACACTGACCCTTATATGCACTACCGGTCAAAAGTTTACAATGTACAAAATTTTGCAGAAAACTGCCAGGGCCTTTAAGTAACACAAATTAACTAAAACTGGAACTAATGATAAATGATAAAAAAAAAATATGGTAGTATATTTGAAAAGTATAATATATAAAACTGTCAAAAATATATATATTAATAAATATAATACATATAAGAAATATAAATAAGAATTATTACATGTATAAGTATAATAAAATAAACTGAGGTTTGGAAATGGATTTAAAAAAAGTTAAATTTCTAAAGTCTCAGTCTGTATTAAAGCTGGAACAGCAGCATTTACACACTTTTACACACTACAGCTCATTCACACTTTTGTCAGGGTTCATACGCTCATGAAAAACCTGGAAAAGTCATGAAATTTATAAAAATAGCAATTTCCAGACCTGGATACGTTTTGGAAAAATAAAAATACCCAGAAAGTTTTGGAAAAAGTCATGGAGATTTGCTTTAAAATTCTTTGTTTCAGTTTATGGACTGAGAAAATATATTTTGAGCTAATTAAAATACATCAACTCTGAGATAATTCAGTAATTTAACCCCCTACCCAGTGGAGCTCTCAGGATCTAACCCTTATTTTATTATTGAAGATTGTGTGTAAGATTAATTTTAGGCCAACTATAATCAATTTTAACTATAGTTTTAGTTGATTTTTGGTTTTATTGTCTATGTCTGCACTGATGTTTTAAAAATCGTATGGTCATGAAAATTTGCCTTGAAGGCATTGGAAAAAAATGGATTTTTTTTGGTTAAAAAGTGTATGAACCCTGTTTCATCATCATAATAACTAGAAAAAGACACAGAAAAACACAGAGAACTCTGTAGCTATTAAAAGTAGAAGTATTTTCTTTAGATACATTACAGATGAGGTCAGAGAGGGGTGATTTCTGTTTCCTACACCTTCTTCAAAAGAGCCTTAGAAACTGGAGAAAAAACCTGCAACAGGAAGAGTCACGTCTGGCTGACCCACATGGAAACAACAGCTTTAGCCTTTAGCTGTTTAGCTTAGCATGATTAACATGATGATGAGTCTCAGTTTCAGCACTGAAAAGAAGAATTTAGAGATCTGACAGGTGAAGAGATTTGAGGGGTATTGTAGGTGCAGGCAGTTTTCCAGACAGGGATTAATCCTAGATTTTGCCTTAAACCGTGCTGATTTGTTTATTAGTGGAGTTATGTGTCATAACTAAGTTTTGGGAGTGAGCCACGCCCTCACTCCTCCCACTTCCTTCCCTATTCAAACTGTCACTTCCTCTCTACCTACTCATTGAACAAACCTCGCACCCACCTCCTCCCCATCTTCCTCCTTCTTTAATTTTATTCTCTTCTCATGTTTCTCTTCATGAGAGGGGGGCTTCGGCTTCACGCTTTACAGCGAAGCTGCCCCGAACTCCACCCCAAATACTCTGAGTTCGCTCCCCCTCTTTCTTCTTCTCTGCCCAATCAAGGGCGTGGGTCAATACTAGCAAATCTCTTATTAACAGACTTGTTTATGTGCTTTCTGACACTAAAATAAATAAATAAATAAATTACTGATACATGTAACCTTGGACTAAAGTACATTTGCATGGTTAAAAACTATACAGAAAAGCGACGTACCGGGAAAGTATGCTACAGAAATGATGTTCCAGCTTGTTTTAGGTTGGTTTTGCTGGTATAATACAGATTATACGTATTAAAAACACAGAGAACTCTGTAACTATTCAAAGTAGAAGTCTTTTCTCTAGATAAATTACAGATACAGAAGTCAGAGAGCTGTGATTTCTGTTTCCTACACCTTCTTCAAAAGACTCTTGGAAACTGGAGAAAACTGATACAGGAAGAGTCATGTCTGGCTGACCCACATGGAAACAGCAGCTTTAGCCTTTAGCTCTTTAGCTTAGCATGATTAAGGACTGAGTCTCAGTTTCAGCAGCAGTATAAATAATTATAGTAAGTCTGACAGGTGAAGTGATTAGCAGTATTAAAGTCATTGATTATTATAGATAATAAAATAAAAAAACAGCCAATCAGGGCCAGTTTTTATAAAAAAAAATGTATTCTGTTATATTGTATACGTTACTAAGAAATCGGAGCCTGGAATATTAACGATTCTGCACGTGGCGAGTGGGGCAGCCTTATGGAGCCAAATCAGGGAGAAAAGTTTTGTCAATTTGAAAAAAAAAAAATAATAATTTAAAGTTTAAGTATTAAGCTTGAACATTGAAAAATATAAAAAATATATTCAAAATAAAAATAAGTGTATCAAATGTTTTTTTTTTCAGCTCATATTTAATTTTGATACAATTTGGGATTTGTTTCAAACAATATGGTTTAAATTCTATTGGTTTTTAAAATATATAAAATTTAATATACCATAGACTCAGCACTGTGTTGTAAATATAAAGGGTGTGAGTATATATCTGACACCTAGCTGCATCATACACATTTACTGAAATTCTATTGAATTTGTGAATATATAAAATACAATAGAGTTGCACGCATTTTGCATAATATTAAATTAACCTCAAAGTAAACCTCCCCGTTATTCTGATGTGTATAAATCCTAAGGATATGGAGCTTTTTTTTCGTAAAGCCATCTATTCTTATCTGGGGACATTAATAGGCATTTTGATGCACTGTGGTGATTTTGAGGTGAATTAATATGTGCGTGTATTGATGTAGAGGTGGTCTAGAACTAGATGTATTTTAGTTAAAGCCAGGAAGACAGTGTGCTTTTTATGGAGGGGGTGCAGATTTAGGCACTACTATGGGGCCCAATTCTGCACCCCCGCCAGGAAAAGCACCACCTCTCAGGAAACCTGCAGGTAACGTTGCTTTTTCCTTATTTCGTACGAGTCAGCATAGCTTAGAAACGTATTAGCATTTTCTAAAGTAAAGTTAAAGCCAAGAAGCTTCAGAGAGAGGGTGCTTTTCATGGCGGGGGTTCAGATTTAGGCACTACTATGGTGCCGAATTCACCGTTTTTTATTTTGTATTATTCTTATCTCGTCTCTCTCTGTGGTCTACTGTTCTGATTATGTAAGTATCTGCTGGATATCATCATCCATTCAAAAGTTATTAGCGCTGAAAAGTCGAATGTCAAAAATAAAATTAATTTTACAGTGGTCTGTCGCGGAGGAGCGGGCGCCATTGCGCACTAACAGGGTCCCCAACCGCATACCACGCCCTTTTCCTATGATGCCACGCCCCCACACAAGATTAGGGACAAAAGTCTGAAACCTGAAAACTGTGATCTGAAAGTGAAAAAAAGTGATTTGAACCATGAAAAATAAAATTCGAAACTGTGAAAAAAACTGATTCCAAAAAAATGAAATCTACAACTGAAAAATATAAGATCTTAAATATCAAAATACACAAGAAAGTGAAGATTAAAAAAAACAGAAATTGTTTAAAACAATTCCAGAATTTAATCAAAATTATATATAACCTGAAAAAAACATTTGATACTCTTATTTTTATTATATATATTTTTTCAAAGTTCAAGCTTAATACTTAAATTTTCAGTTTTTTTTTTTTTTTTCAAATCGACAAATCTTTTGTCCCTGATTTGGCTCCATACGGCCATGACTAATTTTAAAATAATGTAATTTATGTGCTGCCAATAAGCGCAGAGCGTGTGAATAATAATAACCGAGCCGTGTTGCGTGTGGCTCCCCGCGAGTGTTTATTTATTCAGATTCCTCCTCCGGCTCCATTTGCGTAATTCATTTATTTGTCACGCGGCATCCCCGGCAGTCGGGGCGCGGGAGTGTGCTCGGGCGAGATTAATGTGATCCGTTCGTATTAAAGCTGTGTTTATTTTGCTGGGATGGTTTTTTAATGCTGGAAATTGGTGCTGGTCTGAGTCGTTTAGGTGGCATTAGTAACGACGGTACAGAGATGATAGATGTGATTACTGTTCTGGATCTATAGAACGCATCTAAAAGGGAAATGAAGGCCTGATCTCGGCTTCCAGCGCTCAGCGTATTTATTAGCATTCACTCCTCCGGACGGGAAAAGCGGCCTCAGCGTTTGCGAGGGAATGCTTAATGAGTCTGATTGCACTTTGTTGGGCGTACGTCTTCGTTAAGGCGAGAGGTATGGAGTCAAAAAAGGGTCATAAAGATTTTGAGTTTGTAAAACAGAAGTCACAAATGTACTGAAACTTGTAACTGCGTTTAAACAACTGCATGCACGAAAATCCAAATCCACAAATTAACTGGAATGTGCAAGCTTGAAACAGAAAGTAATATTAATAATAATTCAAATGTACGAATGTGAAAAAAATATTTTAATTATATATAAATATATATTTTTTAATTTGTAAATCCAATCTCTTCAATGTATGAATCAGTACTGCTCAAATGGCTCAAGCTGGGTCAGACCAAAAATCACATGGAATTTGTGAGGTTGTAAATGTGACAGTGGGCGTTTTTCACTGTGGAGCTAAAAATCCTCTCATTCATCTTCTCTGCTGCGTGTGCGAAGCTCTAGCTGCAGTTGCGACTTTTGACCCTGTTTTGACGCCTGATTGATGGACCAATAGGAAAGCAGATTACGGGGTTTGTTTAACCAATCAGAACAATGGGTGGGTCTCTGCAGCTCGGAGTACTGGGCGTGTCGAAAGGTGGTTGTCTATTGGTCTATTGGAGCTGACGTTTTGGAGTCGGCCACCATGCGCCCCCCAGTGGATTAATTTACACTGAGGAAGGAGTTTAATAAACCGATAATATTCATAACTCTACCAATTTTTACCCGATTTACACACGGTTTGGTTTGTTACAAACAGCAGAGATGTAGTTATGATACAGGACACTGTCACACATTACAAATATGTGCTTTCATGCTGAAATACTTTACATTATGCTCTTTATCAAAGACAGACATATGGTATAGCATATTAATTAGTACATAAATTAATTAATTTATATATATATATATATGGGCGGCACGGTGGCGCAGTGGGTAGCACTTCCGCCTCACAGCCTGGGTTCGATTCCCGGCTGGGGCGTCCCGGGTCTTTCTGTGTGGAGTTTGCACGTTCTCCCCGTGTCTGCGTGGGTTTCCTCCTGGTTCTCCGGTTTCCTCCCACAGGCCAAAGACGGCACGTTCAGGCTAATTGGAACTTGGTTGAAATTGCCCCTTAGGTGTGAGTGTGTGAGTGAATGTGTCTGTGTGTCTGTCTGTGTCTGTCTGCCCTGCGATGGATTGGCGGCCTGTCCAGGGTGTATCCTGCCTTCCGCCCGATGCCGGCTGGGATAGGCTCCAGCACCCCCCCCGTGACCCTTAATGGATGAAGCGGTTGATAATGACTTGACTTGACTATATATATATAATTTGTGTGTGTGTGAGTGTGTGCATCTATGTACATAAATATAAAATTAATTCATATTATTAGAACATAATATAAAGTATTTCAGCATGAAAGCACGTATTTGTAATGTGTAAATCGGGTAAAAAATTGGTAGAGTTATGAATATTATTGTCTTATTAAACTCCTTCCTCAGTGTAAATTGATCCACTGGGGGGCGCATGGTGGCCGACTCCAAAATGGCCACACTTTCGACACGCCCACACCTTTCGACACGCCCAGTACTCCGAGCTGCAGAGACCCACCCATTGTTCTGATTGGTTAAACAAACCCCGTAATCTGATTGGTCCGGATAAAGCTTTCCTATTGGTCCATCAATCAGGCGTCAAAACAGGGTCAAAATTCGCAACTGCAGCTAGAGCTTCGCACACGCAGCAGAGAAGATGAATGAGAGGATTTTTAGCTCCACAGTGAAAAACGCCCACTGTCACATTTACAACCTCACAAATTCCATGTGATTTTTGGTCTGACCCAGCTTAAGCCATTTGAGCAGTACTGATTCACACATTGAAGAGATTGGATTTACAAATTAAAAAATATATATTTATATATAATTAAAATATTTTTTTCACATTCGTACATTTGAATTATTATTAATATTACTTTCTGTTTCAAGTTTGCACATTCCAGTTAATTTGTGGATTTGGATTTTCGTGCATGTAGTTGTTTAAACGCAGTTACAAGTTTCAGTACATTTGTGACTTCTGTTTTACAAACTCAAAATCTTTATGACCCTTTTTTGACTCCATAGAGAGGTGCCATTAATTGCGAGATTCCGCAGCAGCCTCGTTTATATTCATTCCGTGTTTCAGAAGGTGCATGCTTACAGAAAACAGAACAGCAAGAAGTAGTGCAGTGTGGAAGTGTGGAAGGGACCCAATATTAGAACTAGGTCCATTTCTCCACTCCTAAAAATGATACCACAGAAAAAAAGCAGAAATTGTTTTAAAATAAACTTTTTTATTTTAAGAGCACGCAGGATTTAGCACCCCCGCCATGAAAAGCACCACCTCTCGGGATCGCGTTACTAATTAAAATGAACTTAAGCAATTATCTCTGCTTTTATGAAGAAGACGTATGTATGAGTGTGTGTTTGTGTGAGTGTGTGTTTGTGTGAGTGTGTGTGTTTGAGTGAGTGTGTGTGTTTGTGTAAGTGTGTGTTTGTGTGAGTGTGTGTGTTTGTGTGAGTGTGTGTGTTTGTGTGAGTGTGTGTGTTTGTGTGAGTGTGTGTGTTTGTGTGAGTTAGTGTTTGTGTGAGATTGTTTGTGTGTATGTGTGTGTTTGTGAATATGTGTGCATGTGTGTTTGAGTGAGTGTGTGTGTGTGTATGTGTGTGTGTGTGTGTGTGTTTGTGTGAGTTAGTGTTTGTGTGAGATTGTTTGTGTGTATGTGTGTGTTTGTGAATATGTGTGCATGTGTGTTTGAGTGAGTGTGTGTTTGTGTGAGTGTGTGTGTGAGTATGTGTGTTTGTGTGAGTTAGTGTTTGTGTGAGATTGTTTTTGTGTGTGTGTGCGTGTGTGTGTGTGAGTTATTGAGCGTGTATGTGCATTTTCTAAGTAAAGTTAAAGCCTAGAAGACAGTGTGCATGCGCACTACTATGGTGCTGAACTCAGCACCCCTGCCAGGAAAAGCACCCTCTCTCAGGAAAGACTGCAGGTGACGTTTCTTTTTCCTTATTTCTTACGAGTCAGCGTAGCTTAAAAAAAAAAGTATGTTAGGTATTTCCATTTTCTAAAGTAAAGTTAAAGCCAAGAACATGTAGGTGCACGCTCCCGAGAGGGGGTGCTTTTCATGGCGGGGGTGCAAATTTAGGCACTAATGGTGCCCAATTTAACACCCCCACAAGGAAAAGCACTCCCTCTCGGGATCACGTTTCTAATTAAAGTTAGCTAAAGCAATTGTCTCTGCTTTTATCAAGAAGACATTGTGCATCCGCTGCCGAGAGAAGTACTCATACCCCTTGAACCTTTTCACATTTTGTCACCTTACATACCTTGCCACAAACATAAATATATTTTATTATGATTTTATGTGATAGACAAACAAAAAAAAATGCATAAGTGGAAAGTGGAACGAAAAGGATACATGGTTTTTAAACATTTTTAACAAATAAAAAACTGAAAAGTGTGACCTGCAAAAGTATTCAGTACTTTGTAGAGCCACAATTCACTTCAGTTACAACTGTAAGTGCTTTGGGGGTTGTCTCTACCAGCTTTGCGCATCTAGAGACTGAGATTTTAGATTTTTGCTCATTCTTTTTGCTAAAACAGCTCAAGCTTAGCCAAGTTGGATGGATTACTTTTTTAAACTCATCCATAAAGGCCAGATTTGTGGAGAGCATGACTTATGATAGTTGTCCAGTGGACAGATTCTTCCATCTGAGCTGTGGATTTCTGCAGCTCCTCCAGAGTGACCATGGGCCTCTCATGGCTGCCTCTCTGATGAGTGTTCTGCTTGCTTGATCTGTCAGTTTGAGTGAATAGTAGGTTTGTAGAAACAGTTGTAGAATACTTTTTCTTTATTTTTGGATGATGGATTGATAAAACAGTGCTGCTTGTGATGCTCAAAGCTTGGGATATGTTTTTATAACCTATAACCCTGCTTTAAACTTCTAAACGTCTCCGCAACTTTTTCAATCTCTGAGCTGTCTGGTGAGTTCCTTGGTCTTTGTGATGCTTGTGATGTTTGTCTTTCACTTAAAATCTCAATAAATTACATTTAAGTTTGTGGGTTTTAAGGTGACAAAATGTGGAAAAGTTCTTTGTCTTGCAAATTCTTTTTTAGTTATTAGCGTTATTAAGTAGAGCTTTACTGAAATCAGTGGTTGGGAAAAAATATTCCTGGCCACCTGACGGCAACACGGTTTGGCAGACAGCGCGTTACGCATCGCCCAGAACCCCCAGCGGTGAGTTTGACAGTAAACAGGTAGAAACTGAGGCCAGGACGGATCTAACGGCGCCAGCCTGAGCATCTTCACTTTCATTCATATTCCTGCCAGCGGCGGCGTGAAGCGGACCCCCTGTGTAGGCAGGAGCAGTCATGGGGTCAACTGAAGACTTTACACCTCCTGCAGAGCTGTCAGCTGGAGACGGTTCCTGCAGAAGAGCAGCCAGGAACAGCCCACTGCTGATACAGCGCGTCCAAGGACTTCTGGAAAATGGAAAACCTATCAGCTAGAGGTTAAGAGGGAGTTTAATATGGTAGTAAAAGTGGTATTTTTGTGAGATAGCAGCATGGATAACTTGATCTTCATGTAAACCCTTTGGGATTATACTTGGATTTCTGCATAAATTAGTCATTAAATGTGTTCTGATCTTCATCTACGTCACAACAATAGACAAACACAGTCTGATTAAACTAATACCACACAAACAAAATTATATATTTGCATGGTTTTATTGAACACAACATGTTAACATTCACAGTGAGGGTGGAGAACATATATGAACCTCAAGACTAATGACTTTTCTAAGAGCTGGATGTGTTGGTTGAAGCTGCCCTGCCCTATAAAAAAAAAACACACAGGTTTGAGTTTGCTGTTCTTAAGAAGCATAAAAGCTTCACATAAAAGCTCTCAGAAGACCTACGTTCAAGAATTGTTGACTTGCATGAAGCTGGAAAGGGTTACAAAAGTATCTCTAAAAGCCTTGATGTTCATGTGTCCACGGTAAGACAGACGATCTACAAATGAAGAAAGTTCAGCACTGTTGCTGCTACTCTCCCTAGGCGTGGTAAAGTCCTGTAAAGATGACTGTAAGAGCACAGCGCGGAATGATTTGTTTGAACACAACATGTTAACATTCACAGTGAGGGTGGTTAAAAGTATGTGAATCTTTAGATTTAATAACTGGTTGATGCTCATTTGGCAGCAAAAACCTCAACCAATCGTTTCCTGTAGTTGCAGATCAGCCCTGCAGAACAGTCAGGAGTAATTCTGGATCATTCCTCTTCATTAAACTGTTTCAGTTTAGCTTTAATATTATGGGATATCTGGTGTGAATCGCTCTCTTGAGGTCATGATGCCACAGAGCATCTCAATTAGGTTCAGGAGGTCAGGACTCTCCAGAAGGTGCTGTGTTTATTTTCTTCTGTTGAAGTCGTTCATTCGGATGTTGATTTACTTCTATGTTTTGGGTCGTTGTCCTGTTGCATCATCCATCCTCTGTTGAGCTTCAGTTGGCGGACAGATGCTCTTAAGTTTTCCTGCAAAATGTCTTGGTAAACTTGCAATTTTATTTTTCCGTTGATGACGGCAATCCGTCCAGACCCTGAGGCAGCAAAGCAAAGCAGCCCCACACCATGATGCCCCCTCCACCATGTTTCACAGTTGGGATGAGGTTTTGATGATGGTGTGTTGTGCCTTTTTTCTCCACACATAGTGTTGTGTGATCCTTCCAAACAACTCAATTTTGGTTTCATCTATCCACAGTTTATTTAGCCAGTACTGCTGTGGAACATCCAGGTGCTCTTCTGCAAACTTTAAACATGCTGCAATTTTTTTTTTTGGACAGCAGTGGCTTCCTCCGTGGAGTCCTCCCATGAACTACATTCCTGTTGCATGTTTTCCTTATTGTAGATTTTTTTACAGAAATGTTAACAGCATGTGCCAGAGATTTCTGTAAGTCTTCAGCTGACACTCATTGATCATTCTGCGCTGTGCTCTTGCAGTCATCTTTACAGGATTTCAAAGAAGGGTTCCTATGTTAACATGTAACTTGGCCTGTTAGGATGTTTTTGATTGAAATAGCTTTTGATTTCAGTGAATGTTAAAGCCTCCTAATGCTCCAAATTCAACAAATTACCATTTTCAGTTCTTTATAACCTATAAAATGTTTTGAAACTCTGCTGTGCATAATAATTTGGAACCGTGCATTTTGAGTTTTTGAATTTTTGAAGAATATACTGTTATCATCGAGAGGTTTGGTCAGTAAAATTCAATTTATACTCTAATGGGTGATGACTTTTATTGTACTTACTGTCATTTTCGTCAACCTTTTAGGGAAATCAGTATTTCAGTATAATCAGTATAATTTGGGACGTGGTGTATAGGTGTATTAAACACCTTCCTCAGTGTAAAAAATGCACTTGGGCACATGGTTGTAGCAGCTGATGTCTATGTATATATGTCTATATATATGTCTATGCATATATGTCTATGTCAGGGGTCGGCAATTGGCGGCTTGTGAGGCAATTTAAAATTAATATGCATCTCTGATGAATTTTTGTTTACATTCCTCCCCTGTTTCTCTCTCTGTTGCGCTTGGCGTGACTTAAGTTTCCACCTGTTCTCGTTTTTGCGCACGTTCCTGGGCTCCCAATCTCGGCGTTTTTTTCCAGGCCGTGTCCCAATTCACTAGCCAGGGCAGTGGTAGTGTATTGTACCGCGACCCTGATGACACAGGTTCTTCTTGGGTTTACCTGCTTTGAGATCAACTGTTCTGCAATTGGGTTCAACAACCCTCTGGCCTGGGGAGCTACTAGTCTGTAGAACTCCATCCCATTACACTTCATTTTCTAAAACAGACTTTTTTTGTGTGGCCCAGCGATATAGATATTATGTTATGGGATGTACACAGTGTTTTTAATAAGCTTCTTGTGTACTTTTTAAGTTATTTATGGCTTGTTTTAAAAGTCAGGACTCTCCGGATTCTAGCAAGGAGGTGTGAAGCTACTTTGAGTTGGATAACGGTGTAAAAAGCGATTTATCAGGGGCCCGTTGTACAGAGTGCTGGGCAAAAAGCACAAAATTACTGGATCTCAGAAAGCTTCAACAAAGGTTAGTATTCTTTATCATGTTTTACTACACCAAAAGTCAACTTAACGCCGGAGTTCTCCTTTTAAAAAGCTTAGTTGGATGTTTGGATCAAGTTCTTCTAATTCACTGCACAGATCGGTTTACAATCTATTTTAATTGTTTCCATGATCTCAATATATTTAAACCAAAGCTATTTCAGAGTAAGAGATGCTATGTTCTATTGGAAAAACACTAAAATGTGCAGGACTGGGGCTCCTCCAGGAATAGCCGACCCTCAGCACTGGGCCTGGTGACCCGAGGCTCGCTTGTGGTAGCTCCAGATTGTCACGTTCTCTTGATTAATGCTTTCTTTTCTGGGAAGTTTCTACAAACGCTGATGTCAGCAGTTTGTCCGAACACATTTGGATATATAGTGCAGCTCATTAGTCAAATCGGTGAAAACACTCTGCTCTCAGCAGTTCCTGCAGGAGTGGAGGGTCTGCGGATCAGCAGACGAGTACCGGATCCAAAGTGACAGCTGATATTGGAGTTTGATTAGAACTGTGTGCTGAACTATAACCAGACTCAATGAATTTACAGGGAGGCGGATTTTTACTTTTAGTTTTGTAGCTTTTAACAAATGTAAATCTCATCAACACCAATGCTCGTGCTGAGCAGGAAGAGAGCACTTCAGTTTCTGTATCAGTTTCTCTGATTTTACTATTTATAGGTTTATGTTTGAGTAAAATGAACAGTGTTGTTTTATTCTATAAACTACAGACAACATTTCTCCCAAATTCTAAATAAAAATATT
The DNA here is from genome assembly GCF_023375975.1 of Astyanax mexicanus. Lineage (NCBI taxonomy): Eukaryota > Metazoa > Chordata > Actinopteri > Characiformes > Acestrorhamphidae > Astyanax > Astyanax mexicanus. Next base: position 121,386,150 of record NC_064408.1, read on the forward strand.
TTCATTTAGAGCATTTATTTGAAGAAAATGAGAAATGGCTGAAATAGCAAAAGAAAAAAAGATGCAGAGCTTCATATTCATAAAGTTTTTAGAGTTCAGAAATCAATATTTGGGGGAATAACCCTGGTTGGTTTTTAATCACAGTTTTTTTTCATGCATCTTGGCATCATGTTCTCCTCCACCAGTCTTACACACTGCTTTTGGATAACTTTATGCTATTCACTCCTTGGTTTGATGGTTTGTGATCATCCATCTTCCTCTTGATTGTATTCCAGAGGTTTTCAATTAGGTAAAATCAAAAAAACTCATCATTTTTTAAATGGTCACTTTTTTTTTCCAGTGCTGTATTTTTAAAAGAATACCCAACATAACATTATTAAAATTAATACATACCAACTCACATACTAAATGTACTATTTTGGAACAATTTATGGCAACCTAAGCATATTTCAGTTGTAATTAAGCTATATTTAAATACAACATATGTCACCTATGTCACAATACCTGCACCTTTAAGATCAGCTTCTCCAGAGTACTAACAGCCGACTCCCCCCCCCCCCCCCCCCTCCCACACACCTGTGGGCCATCAGCTGATTACATGGACTATATATACCTGGACATTTGCTTAGTTTAATTGCTAGATATTGCCACTTTTAGTGACTTATCGAGCGTTTACCTTCAGTGTTTATATTTCTGGTTTTTTTTTTATATTTATTCTTGCCTGTCCTTGACTACTTTTATGCCTTTTTTTGGGATTTATTCCTGGTTTTGAACTCTGCCTGATTTTTGAACTACGATCTTACCTTGTGTTTTTCGATTTAATAAACCTGCCTGCATTTGCATCCAAACTACCTTGGTTGGTTCTTACAACATAATTATAATAGAACTACAAATGTTGCAGAAATGTTGAAAATTCTGGTTTTCTCTTTAATCTTCTCCATAAAAGAACCTAAACGCTGACCGCTCCTAAAATAGCTCACTGAACGGATGCTAATTCTCCCAGGCATCGATATCCTGTTAGTTACTGCACATGCTAGCTATCTGCTTCCTGCTTGTTTCCACTTAGCTTCCTGTAACAGGAGAAAGCTCAGGGTGCTTTGGGGACTGCAGTTAATGACCGGCCCTCGGGGGGCAGCTCCACTGATCAGCTGCTCGCTGGAGGAATTAGGAAAAAGGCTAATTTTTTTGCTTCCCTCTGCATTACCTGCCCACCCCCATTATCCACCCCTCCTACCCCTGCTGCACACCTCCAGCGAACTTTCTTTCTGCTGCGTTCGGCTCTTCCTCTAAACTGGAACCATTAATCTAATTTGGTCTGTGGACGACGTGGCCTGAGCTCAATTACGCTCCTCGCTCTGCTTACGAACACTGGAATTGAAATCCAGTCGGAGCAGATCGATCGGTACAGCAGCAACATGTGTGTGTGGTATTTTGGGAGTAATTGATGCTATTTCGGGAGTGTGGCGCGATGTAGAAGCCTGAACCCAACACAATGCCCAATCTCAGCTCAGGTCGTGTCAGACTGAGATTTTCCATCACTTTTCTAGGGATTTGTCGGGTCAGGCTCAAGAAAATGGTCTATGTTTGGTAGATTTTTTTATTTAATTTTATATAAAGCTATGGCATGGCATAATAATTTACACTAGAGTAATAGTAGATTACAAAATAATCTCTATTATAGCAAAGTAACAAATCCCCAGGGGCAGGGCCAGAGTGGGTCCCTTTTTCAGCCCGGCCCGGCCCAAATCCGGCCCACTTTTTCCACGGAGGAGGAATTTAAATAAATAAAACAGCAGCTAGCTCTTACAATGCCTTTTTATTGTTCAAGTTCAAGTATATGTTGGTAAGTTAACAGAACACCCTTCACTTAAACATGTTTCATTCAAATTTTAATCAGATAAAGATTTAAAAGGTAAAAATGTAATTTTATGAATTAATATTACTTAGAAGCCTTTACAAAATTCATTGAAAACACTTAAAATGATTTAACTGAAAATGTAATGTTCAAAATATGGTAAAAAACAGGATTTTTTTTGCACATTTGGCAGCTTCTTCTTACATCGTCATTATTTATTTAATCTGGCCTTTTCAGCTCCACCTGGCCTCTTTTTACCCTCCATCACAGCCGACTGACGCTTTGCGCTTTTCTGTTGCAATATGTAATTTTATCGCTCCAGAAAAGACCACTCGTGGGTGCAACCAACTCAAACATTTGGGAGGGGAGAATTATTTCAGATGGTTAAACCCATCTAATCTACTGCGAAGTCCGGGCTGTGCTGTCAGATAAATAGAGAATGCATACGTAGTTAAATGGAAATGAATGCAAGAATAAGATTAGATAAGGGACAGAAAAGTGTCAAAATTATTTTTTACGTCCAAACGGCCCAAACTCGAAATTGACATGAGCTGGCCCATCGGGACTCCTCCCGAATCTCCCGATTAGCCACTCCGGGCCTGCCCAGGGATGTTTCTAGCCCTTTTCAGGGCCATTTCAAGGCACCTGGGGGCTCCCATGCAAAAAATAAAATAAAATCTGATATTGTTATTTAGAAGGAATCCAGTTTAAAAAAACAACCCAAGCAATAAGTTAAGATACCTGTATTTTCATTGCGTGTTTTCATGTAGAAATAATTCAGGACTCTGTCACACATTACAAATATGTGCTTTCATGCTGAAATACTTTGTTTTATGCTCTTTAACAAAGACAGACGTATGGTACGGCATATTGATAAGTGTATAAATGAATAAATATTATTTTTTAACATGTTTTAATAAGCTTTTTGTGCACTTTTTAAGTTATTAATGCCTCGTTTTAAATGTCAGGGCTTTGTGGATTCTACCAATGAGGTGTGAAACTACTAAAAGCATGAATAACGTTGGAAAAAACGTTTTATCTGGGCAAAATATGCCATGAAGTGGCTGTTTTAAAGATTGCTGGGCAAAATCCTGGATCTCATGAAGTATTTAGTCCTTTTTATTATGTTTTACTACAACAAAAGTCATTTTCTTTAAGAGACAGTGGATATATGATATATATACTCAAGTACAGATTATTGCATAATCACAGGCTTACTTCTTGTGTCTAAACTTAACTATTTGCTGCAGGTTTAAGCATTCTGCTGTTTAAGAATTGGAGACATGGAGACCATTTTCACTTTGTCTCTTTCTTATTATTATTGAATCATTAACACTGATCTTAACTGAGGCTTTAAGTGAGATCCTGCAGTTCTTTAAATGTTGTTCTGGGTTCTTTTGGGACCTCCTGGATGAGTTGTTCATGCCCTTTTGGAGTAATTTTGGAGTTTTCTCACCTGTTACACCTATAAATAGCAAAATTAGAAAAACTGATATATACAAAGAGAGAGAGAGAGAGAGAGAGAGAGAGAGAGTGTGTTACCCTCGCCCACCACTAGGTGGGCACAGCAGCACACACTTCAGACTCCCAACTCGCAACACACACATACACACACACACACTCTCTCTCTCTTTTTATTCCATCAGATCGCTCGTGTATCCCTCCTTTCTTTCCCGCTCAGCCTTCTTCTTCTTCTTCTTCTTCTTCTTTACATCCACACTGCAACTACACCCCTCCCTCCCTCCATCCCTCCTTCATCCCTCCTCCGCTCGTGAACGCGCAGCCGGCTCGATCTGCGCGAGCGTGCGCGCGCACAGCAGAGCAGAGCAGATCAGGGCAGGCGGCGGAAAGCAGGCAGAGGGAGAAAGAGGGAGAGAAGCAGGACGATCCTCCGCGTGCCTCCTTTTGGATCTATAGAACACAACACAACACAACAGACGCACGCGCGCTGGAACTGCTTTTACGCATACGCGCGCGCGCTTTCTTTCGTTTTTTTCTTTCGTTTTGGCCGCTTGTACGTGTTTTTCTCTCTCTCTCTGTCGCGTGCACGCCGCTGCAGCGAGGAGGAAGCCTGACTGCTGCTGCTGCTTCTGCTGCTGCTGTTTTGGCTCGGATGGGCGTGCGCGCGCGTGTGCGTGTGTGTGCGCGTGCGCGTGGCTCTCCGGACGCATGGACTTAATAGCAGCAGCTGCTGCCGGTGCTGGTGGATGTAGTGCTGTTGTTGTGGTCGGGTCTCTGTGCGCGTGCACGTGAACCGGGACGGAGCGTGGGGCTTCTGTGATGACGTCACGGCCGCCCCCCGCCGCCCCCAAGTCGCGTGCGTTTCGTGTTCGTGTGTCCCTGCGTGTCGACGGCGGCGTGTCAACAACTCGCGCGCCGGTGGTGTTGGCGGCGGTGGTGGCCGTTCCTCCTCATCGGCATCTTCATCTTCATCACTATCTTCATCACCAGGAGGAGCGAGAGCAACAGTATCGCAGGTGTTTCCGTTATTTTGGCCACTGAGGTCCCCGCTTGCATTCATTCATTCATACATTCATGCGCGCGGGAGTCGCCGCCTGGCACAACCAGAGTCCGCTGTTGTGCTGTCTTGCGTCATGACGCGCCGGAGCGCGAGGCGTTTTTGACGCAAGCCGCGCGCGTGCCACAGCCGCTCTGAGCGCAAGCGAGTGCGAGAGCGAGAGGAGGGCATGAGACACGGTGCACGTGCGTTTGGAGAGGTGCTCAACGCGTAGCGAGAGAGAGACATACAGAGAGAAAAAGAAAAAGTGTTTGGAGGAGAAAATAAATAAACTCCGTGCGTAAAAGCGCGCGACCGGTGACCGGTTCGTAAATGGTGTTCAGGAAGATCCCCGGTGTGTCTGCGCCGGGCATGGGGCTCCGTCTGTCCCAGAAGTTCGTCTTCCTGCTGTTCCTGTCCGGCTTGGTCACGCTGTGCTTCGGCGCGCTCTTCTTCCTGCCAGACTCGGTGCGCCTCAAGCGCATCTTCTTATCCAAGAGCGAGAGCCCGCCGGTGACCGTGCGCTCCGAGGGAGAGACCCGGGACCTCACGAAGAAGAGCGCCGGAGAGCCCCTGAGGGCGCTGGAGGCGCCCGCCGGCAAGCTGAGGGTCAGTCGGAGACCTTCTGTAACGCACGATGCCCGGAGCCTGGAGAGGTCAGTGGGCACCCTGGAGAGGACGCAGGTGGACGCGGTGGACGCAGCCCGGGATTTAGAGCGCAAGGACGGCAGGAAAGGGTCTAACTCTGAGATGATCAACAAGTGTCTCCTGAAACCCGCGCTTGGAGTTGATCGTGGAAAACCTACGGACCCCCAGACCGTCCAGCGGCGGGACAAAGTCAGAGAGGTAAGATAAACACGAGCTCAGCTCCTGTCAGTGTGTATATATATTTATTTATATATTTATTTGTGCTGGACAGTGAGTGAACAGTGTGTTTGTTGTGTTGCTGTTGGTCTGAACTGATGAGCTTCATTAAGAATCTACAGCTTCTATCTAAGCCTAGACCTGAGAGACCGCTGCCGCGCGGTCACTGACCCACACTGAGGTTAATGATGCACTGAACCCAACTTTAACATTCTGACTGAAATGTAACAAAATGTAGCATCTGGCTCAAACCGAAATAAAACAAAATGTAACATTTTTGTCTGAAAACATTTGACTGATATAGAAAAAAGTGTAACATTTGGCTGAAACTAAAACAGTGTATACTGTAGCATCTGTAAAACCAAAACCGGACAAAAAGGAACACTGAAACTAAATATTAACAAAATGACCAAAATGTAACATTTATCTCAAAACAAAAACATAACATTTTTGTGCGAAAACAAAATCTTACGAAATTGGCTGAAACCGAACAAAATGTTAAATGTGATTGGAACCAAAAACTAACAAAATGTCACACTTTGCTGAAACCGAAGTCAAAAACGTAACATTTTTGGCTGAAACCAAAACTGAACAAAAAGTCAAACTTGGTTAAAGCTAAAAACTGACAAAATGTAAATACTAACAAAATGTAATATTTTTGGCTGAAACTAAAAACTGACAAAATGTAACATTTGGCTGAAACCGAACAAAATGTAGCATTTGATGGAACCCAAAACTGAACAAAATGTAACACTTGGCTAAAACCTTATTGGAAAATGTAACATTTGTTAGATACGAAACCAAAAAAAAAAAAAAAACAGTAACAGTTGGCTAGAATAAAAAATTAACCAGATGTTACATTTGACTTAAATAGAAAAAAGTGTAACATTTGGCTAAAACCAAAACATTAAAAACTGTAATGTTGAATGGCTGAAACCGCAACCAACCAAAATGTAACATTTATCTCAAAACAAAAACAAACAAAATTTTACATTCACCTAAGAAAAAACTCGAACAAAACTTATAATTTTTGGCTGAAAACAAAAACATACAAAATTTAAACATTTGGCTGAAAACAAACAAAATGAAAAAAAAATGCGGCTTGAACTAAAACAAAATGTAACATTTGACTGAAACCAAAAGCAACAAAATGTAACTTTAGTTGGAAATGAAATCGAACAAAATATAACATTTAGCTGAAACCAAAACAAAAACGTCTGCATGAATGAAATGATTATTTGGTCTTTTCTCATAATGATTTCAGTTGGTGAAGGTTTGGTGCATGGCTAACTGAGATGTGTATTATTGTGTGTATGGTGGATTTGTATGAGTTGTTGCAGGCGTGTGTATATGTATGTAGTATATACTCTTCAGGGGTCTCTGTATCTGTTGGATATCTGGTGTTTTTATCTGAAGGAGACTTTAACCAAATGTTCATCATGTTTCCGTAATTAAATGCTGCTTTGAGGGCCAATGAAACGTATATTTAATGAGGAATATTATTGTGTGCTGTTGTGTTGAGTATTTTGTAAATGTGTGTGTGTTCTCATAGAGTGTTAATATGTGGAATCAGCTGAAATTATAGCACCCTACATTTCACATCAGACCCCCCCTGACTCTCAAGCAGTGAATTATACAGAAAGTTTGAGAATTCTGTAAAAATTCCTTTAAAATTTTGGATTTTTTTATTGTTTCTGTATTGCTTCATAGGTTTGTTTGTGTGAATATGAGGAAAAAAAGTATTATTTTTGACTTTATTTATATTAATACTGTATATTTGACAATTTCTACATTTTCTTTTGGTAATATACTAGTGCATCTTGAAAAAAAATAGAATATAATTAAGAAAAAGTTACTTTATTTCAGTAATTCAGTTCAAAATGTGATGTAAGCATTTATTTATTTTAAATCAGTGTCTCAGAAAAATGTTAAATTATATAAGACCAATTGGATATATTTGGCAGTGTGGGCAGTGTGCCAAGACCTGCTGGAAAATGAAATCCATAAAAGTTGTCAGCAGAGGAAAGCATGAAGTGGGGCAAGATTTCCTGGATTTCATTTTCCAGCAGGACTTGGCACACTGCCCACACTGTAGCCAAAAGTACCAATTGGTCTTATATAATATAACATTTTTCAGAGACACAGATTCTTATATATATATATATATATATATATATATATTTAGCGTGCTGAGTTATTATATAACACATTTTATTCATGTATACTTTAGAGTGAGGTAAATACAGTGCTCTATTTTTAGTGCAGTAGTTACATCTGGCACAGTTACGCTACGTTAAATTCACTGCATTGGCTTTAGCTCTGTGTGTGTGTGGTTGTGTGTGTGTGGTTGTGTGTGTGTGGTTGTGTGTGTGTGTGTGTGGTTGCGTGTGGGCCAAAACTCTTCATAAATAGATTGAATAAGTAAGGCAGCGAGACTGATTTGCTGGAGGCGCATATTTCTGCACATTTCAGTGTTTTTTTCTGCTTGGTTTCAGTTAGAGATCAGACTCTTATGGTGATTATCTATCTGTTATTATAGTGATTATCTATCTGCTGCATCAGGAGCGTACAGTAGATTAGCAGGGACACTCATTGTAGCACATAATGAAGGGCAATAGGCAGGGGCAGGTGAGTTTCTGAAGGTGCTGGAGGTGTTGTGTATTGTCTGTGTTCATTGAGCGTATGCTCCTGATGCAGCAGATGGAAATTAAGCAGAAAAACTCTGGAGTATTGCTTTAATTAGCTGATATTCCCCATAGTACTTAGACTGGGAGTGTCTAATTTTGCTTGTTCCGTTCCACCTTAAAAGGTGCAGCACTTATTTTACATTGTCACATTTAGAGTTACATTCTCTATTGTAAAAACTCTAACATTCCTTATCTAAATTTTTTTCATTCTGCCTTAAATTAATTAAGTATTATCTCTTGTTTGAATTCTCAATTTCACCTTAAATGATGTAGAAGTTACATGAGGTGAGGTGGCTCCCTTATTCCAATTCTACTACTACTATTGCTATACTATTGTACTGTTTGAATAATCTGTTCCATACTACCTTAAATGGCCATTCCACCTTAAATAGTGTAGCAGTTACGTATACAGTTATATTGTGGTGACTTTCAGATCCATTTGTAAAATCTACCTATGAGTTGAATTGTGCATCTCCTATTTGAATATTTCATCTTATTTTACTATAAATGGCAATTCCACCTTAAATGGTGTAGCAGTTACAGTATATTATGGTGACACTCTGATTCATATATAAACATCCACCTTAAAGCAATTTCATTGTGTGTCTCCTATTTGTATATTCCATTCTATTTTATTTAAATGGGCAATTCCACCTTAAATGTTGCTGCACTTTATATTTAAGATTTTTATTATAAGATTTATATTTTACCTTAAATGGTACACCAGTTATATTCTTTGGTGTCTTATTTCAATACTCAATTTCACCTTAAATGGTGCACCAGTTTAATTATTTTGCGCTTATTTAATTTGAATACTCGTTTCCACCTTAAATGGTGCAGCAGTTACATTTTCTAATCGGAGACCATTCCACCTTAAATGGTCCAGTTGTTTCATTGTGGTATGATTGCGGGAAAGTCTCAGGTAACTGCTGAACCATTTACGGTGGAATGACCTCAGGTGCTATAATGTATTTGATACACTATTTAAGGTGGTGCCTACCTCTTTAACAATGTACTTTTTTCTTTAAATGGTGCACCAGTTACATTCTTCTGGGTCTAATTTAATGGTGCAGCATTTGTAATATTTAGTGTCTTATTTAAATACTCTATTCCACCTTAAATGTTACAGCAGTTGCATTATTTGAATACTCCATTCCACCTTAACATATTCAACACTTACATTCTGTCACCTGAGGCTATTCCACCTTAAATTGTGCAGCAGTTACATTCTATTATTGGAAACCATTCCACCTTAAATGGTGCAGTTGGTTCATTTTGGTATGATTGCTGAACCATTTAAGGTGGAATCACCATAACCTCAGACACTACAATGTAATCGATGCGCTATTTAAGGTGGTGCTCCTTTACGATTTACCTTTACATTTTACAGCAGTTACATTCTTTTGTGTCTTATTTGAATGCTCCATTCCACCTTAAATGGTGCAGCAGTTGCTTTATTTTGGGTCTTGTTTGAATCCTAAATATTGCCTGTAATAGTGCAGCAGTTACATTCTGTAATTGGAGACCACTCCACCTTAAATGGTGCAGTTGTTTCACTGTGGTTTAATTGCGGAAAAGTCTCAGGTTCTGCTTTACCATTTAAGGTGGAATGACCTCAGGTGCGTTAATGCAATTGATGCACCATTTAAGGTGGAATGTATAATTCCAATAAAAAGACAACTTACATAGACTTGTTGCTTTAAGCGTGACCATTGCTTTTAATGTAATGTGTTGGTGTCCTAATACTTTTGTGCACATAGTGTAAAAAGTCATGGGACAGCAGAATCTAAGCTTTATAAAACCTGCACTGCATACGTTGTGAGGTGCTATCTTTTGAGGGAGGTCTTTTGAGGCCCCAGTCTTTTGGTTTCTCATTGTTATTGGAGAATCCACTTTGTCAGGGCTCCTGGACGCGGTCCAAAGCCGCCGTCTATTTCTGGACTTCTGCATCAGCAGTGCTCGCTCTGGTCCCCGGGTGAGGAGAACACAAGCTGGCCCTGCGCTGGAGGTCGCTCTGAGGAAAAACGAGAGGAAAACACAGCCGTTCGCCGAGGGCCTGCAGAGTGCAGAGCTTTTTATCAGCATTGAGATATTGTTCTTCACTGTGCTGATATCTGTGACATGCAAATGAGTTTTCTAACCAATCATAATGTTGATAGCATGTGCTACGATCATCATAACCAATCAGAGCTCTCTCAGAGGACTGTGTGCGTGAGCGTTATCAACTCATTTGGTTAAAAGAACAACATGCACTACTAAACAAGCCTTGGAGAGGGTTATCTGCCATGATACCTCCTCCCCATATGCAAAGCTCTCCCTGGTTGCCAGGTTGAGGACAACGGCTGGACCAACAGGAAAGCAAAAGTCTGATGCCGCAGATAGAGATTAAGCTGAAAAACTCTAACTCTGACTGCTTTAATTAGCTGATATTCCCCTCAGTAGTGAGGCCAGGAGTGTCTAATTTCGACTGTTCCTTTCCACCTTAAAAGGTGCAGCACTTGTACATTGTACATTGTCGCATTTAGAGTAACATCTACTTAACTCCAACCTTCCTTATTATTATTTTTTTCATTCCACCTTAAATTGTATTATCTCTTGGTTGAATTCTCAGTTCCACCTTAAATAATGTAACCGTTACATAGAGCTGCCTCCCTTATTTCAATTCTAATACTACTACTATTTTCTTTCAGTTTTTCTAATTTATATATTTATATATATATGTATATCTATGTATTTTCATATATTTAGCTATATATGTTCGAGTTGGTTTATTCTATAACTACAGACAACATTTCTCCCAAATTCCATATAAAAATATTGTCATTTAGAGCATTTATTTGCAGAAAATAAGAAATGGCAATATTTTGGTGGAATAACCCTGGTTTTTAATCACATTTTTTTTCATGTATCTTGGCATCATGTTCTCCTCCACCAGTCTTACACACTGCTTTTGGATAACTTTATGCTTTACACTCCTGGTGCAAAAAATTCAAGCAGTTCAGCTTGGTTTGATGGCGGCTTGTGATCATCCATCTTCCTCTTGATTATATATTGATTATTCTAGAGTTTTTCAATTTGGTAAAATCAAAGAAACTCATGATTTTAAGTAGTCTCTTATTTTATTTTATTTTTAGAGCTGTATATATATTGGTGCATCTCTAGTATAATCACATTTGTAGCTAAACTGAGTCAGTATAGAGTCAAACTAAGTTAAATAAAGCTAAGCTAAGCATCTACACAGATTTCTCTCCTGAAAACTGTTTATTTGGGTGAGTAAAGCACTTCCGTTTATGTACAGTAAACCTAGATTTACAGATTTTCACTAAGGCTGGGTGCAGCAGCATTAGCAATAGATGCTAATGCCTCCAAACACCTGACATAGTAAACGCGCAGGCGTACAGTCCAGTATACTCGCCTCTCAACTACAAAAGAGCTAATGCTTAGCGTGGTTAGTGGCTAATGCATATGCTGCTCCAGCAGTGCTAGCCGGGGTCAATACCTCACCTCTGAACAGCTCTTGACTGCATTGGTGTTTCTAAATGGTTGTAATGCAGCCCATTCATTAACCTTATTACTCTCTAGGTTAACTGAAGTGTTTTAATATTTGATCCAGAAAATATACTGTCATCATATAACATTTTATGTCTGAATGTTTGTAGACACCCTTTTTTTTTTGAATGCATTTATTCAGCTACTTCAAGTAGTACTTCAAGAATGCTCCAGAATCCAAGATCTAATAAAAAAGCCATTTTATCTGGACAATAGAGACAATTTCTCCATCAAAAACAGAATAAACTCTCGTATAATGACTCTAGTATCTCTTCTTTGACACAACAAACAGGCTAACGACTGGCATTAGGTCAGTATTTAAGCATTTACCCAGGAGGGAAACACTGGGAGATGTTCTGGGAGTGTTTGCTGGGATTGGTGGGATCTCAGCTTGCCCCCACTGTGTGTTTATACTGGTGTATTTACCAGCGGTCGGAGGGGAAGTGGCACGTTGCCTCAGGCTTCCTCTCTGCCTCTCTATTTCTCTCCACAGGGACGCAGATTATATCTGTTTAATCATATCAGAGGCTGACGCTACATTGTTAGCCGTTAGCTGCTAGCCGTTAGCTGCTAACCGTTAGCTTCTGGCTCCTATCTGCCGTGAGCTTCCGGCGTGATACTGGAAACCTCTCTCTGAAAGACGAGCAGCTCATAAAAGACCACAGGCAGATCAGGCCGTGGCTTCAGATGGCTTTAGATAGCATGTGGCTGTAGAAGCAGGTTCTTGAGAAAGGCAGGCATGTTTCTAAATGGGAAATAAATGACCACAGCACTTAGCATAATAAATACAGCTGTAGAAATCTGCTCTCTCAGCTTCTGGCTGCTATTTCTCTGCTAAACAGGTAATCACTGAGCTTCAGTAAGGTTGCTGAACAACATAGCTGGGTAATTTATTACCACCTCTAGTGAATCTAGAGATTGAAACCATAGTATAACATTAAAAACAAATGTAACATACAGCTCTGAAAAAAATTAAAGACCACTTAAAAATCATGAGTTTCTTTGATTTGACCAAATTGAAAACCTCTGGAATATAATCAAGAGGAAGATGGATGATCACAAGCCATCAAACCACCAAACTGAACTGCTTGAATTTTTTGCACCAGGAGTAAAACAGCATAAAGTTATCCAAAAGCAGTGTGTAAGACTGGTGGAGGAGAACATGATGCCAATATGTTTATAGAATAAAACAACAATGTTCATTTTACTCAAATATATACCTATACACAGCGAAATTAGAGAAACTGATTCGGAAACTGAAGTGCTCTCTTAATTTTTTCCATTTGCCTTACATTTTAGCTTTCAACCCACTGCATAGAAACAATACAATGAAAGGTTTCTACTGAGAAATTTTTCATTTTCATTTTTCATTTTTCAGTTAGTGTCGGCCAATTGTTTTATAGCAACCAGTGCTGCTTGGTCCCTTTTCAGCATACAATAAATAGATAAGACAGTATAGGTGTCATGTCTGGTGCTGAAAGCACGTCTGTGTCTCCCACATCCAGCTCTATCTGCGATTCTCACAGTAACAACTACAATACCCAGAACGCACCACTCCATGACACAACACACACTCCCGATCACATGACACATCACATGACGCCACCAGGAAGTCCAGAGTACTGATTACTCAGTGTATTTAAGGACCATGCTCACGCTCACACCTCGCCGAGTATCTGTTTGGTAAATCCTACAATACAAAGCGTTTCTCTTGCCCTTGCTATTTTCCGTGTATGATCTTGTTTTTTGTTTTCTACCGACTTTGATTTTTGCCTGCTCCCTTGTGTTGGATTACCGTGTATGACCTGGACTGTTTATTATACTCTGGATTTTTGCCTACCCTGTGATACTGCCTACCCGTGTATGAACTCTGGACTGTCCTCTGGTTATGGTATGGTTTCTCTACACTGTGCATTTTTGGTACTGACCCTGTTTCTGTTGACTACCCCTGTCTACTCTATAACTTTAATAAAAGTTATTTTATTGTATCTGCACCAGTCTCATTCCTGTCTGGCCCTGACAATAGGTTTGCAATATCAGCCAAATCTAGGCATTAAGCTGATGCTGAAGTTTCTAGACATCCAGACATCATTAGTTGCTGCCATAAAATACTGTAGATATAAAGATATACTGTAGAACTGGCATTTGTTCTGCGAAACAGGTAATCACTGAGCTTCAGTAAGGTTCATTAACCACAGCTGGGTAATTTATTTCCACTACTAGTGTAGTAGAGATGAGCAATTTGAATAGTAACATAAATGCATTTTGAAAGCATGTGTTTCTCCACACAGTGTTACTTCCTCGCTCTATTGGTCAAGCGAGCGCTAGCCAGGCTAATAGCGCTTTGCTTTCTCAAAAATAGCTTTGTGTTCTGATCTTCTCATCTTATTTTTCTTCTAAAACAAGAGGAGCTTTTCTACCATTGGTGCTATATAATCATAGAACTGTCATTATTTCTGCTAAACAGGTAATCACTGAGCTTCAGTAAGGTTGCTGAATAACATATCTGGGTTATCTACCACCACTACTAGAATAGTAGAGATGAGAAATGTGGACACTGACACTATAGTATAACATTAATAAGAAATGTAACAGATATACTTTACAACCATAACCATAGCAAGGTAATTAACCACCACCGCTAGCGCAATAGAGACAGGGATTTCTTTAATTTTCCAAATTGAAATCTTCTCGAATATAATCAAGAGGAAGATGGATGATTACAAGCCATTAAACCACCAAACTGACCTGCTTGAATTTTTGCACCAGGAGTAAAGGCATAAAGTTATCCAAAAGCAGTGTGTAAGACTGGTGGAGGAGAACATGATGCCAAGATGCACGAAAACTGAGATTCAAAACCAGGGTTATTCCACCAAATATTGATTTCTGAACTCTTAAAACTTTATGAATTTGAACTTGTTTAAACGAACGAACGATGAGCCATGTGATCCGGCATGTCTGAGGAGTTGAGTACAAGTGTATTATGGGAAATGGAGTTTTATTTCTGCTAAACAGGTAATCACTGAGCTTCAGTAAGGTTGCTGAATAACATATCTGGGTTATCTATCACCACTACTAGAATAGTAGAGATGAGAAATGTGGACACTGACACTATAGTATAACATTAATAAGAAATGTAACAGATATACTTTACATTTTAGCTTTCACCCAACTGCATAAAAACAATCATAATTGTTGACTAATCGACTAATTAAAAAAAATCATCAGATTAGTCGACTACCAAAATACCAAAACTCATTAGTTGCAGCTATAATATAATGTATTTATATATATATATATCACTGAGCTTCAGTAAGGTTCATTAACCATAGCTAAGATGAGCAATTTGTATACTAACATAAATGCATTTTGAAAGCATGTGTTTCTCCACACAATGTTGCCTCTTTGCTCTATTGGTCATGTGAGCGCTAGCCAGGCTAATAACGCTTTGCTTCATAAAAAAATGAGCTTTTCTGATCTTCTCATCTTATTTTTCTTCTGAAACAAGAGGAGCTTTTCTAACACATGACTTTCTCAGAGGGAGAGGGATCTCTGGAGGGCAGAGCCGTGAACAGTGTCCCAGGAGACAGCCGCTAACACAGAGCTAATGACTCTGGATTGATATGAGCGCATGCTGCATAATGGCAGGCCTTGTTCGGCGTAGCAGCGCGGGTCGTCTGTAATGTCGTCGGTTAATTCGGTGAGGACTGGTGTCGGATGTGACGGCGCAGGTCTGTCCGTTATGGGCGTGTGCCCTGCGGTGGTCGGGCTAGCTTTGCATATTGTTATCTGCTTTCAGTTTTGCATATTTCCTGAGATGTGCGAGGGCCGGGGTGAGCTGTGGTTGTGGTTGAGCCGTGTGCAGCGCTGATGGAACGGGCTGCGGTGGATAAGAACAGACATTTAGCATCGCGCGGGAGCAGCTACAGTGGGCAGGAATCAAACACAGTGTTCCCTCTGGAGGAACTTGATTGACACGGACAAGACAGCTTCCTCATCCTTCCCGTCTTCCCCTCTTTACCAGCGCAGAGACGAGGCATCTTCTTTTTTAAAGAGAGACGTGAAGAAAGTGAATCCAGACGTATCTTTCTTTTTTTTTTTTGGTTGAACTGAGCGGAACGTCACAGAAATCTGTGTGGGTTGTGGCCTATGAATCTGCCCACCACCAATTTCCACACTCCCATTTCCACACTCAGAGTTGCCAGGTATAGAACACAACAGCACGTAATCAGCTGTGCCTGTGAACAAGTAATCACTGAGCTTCAGTAAGGTTTGCTAACCATAGCAAGGTAATTAACCACCACCACTAGCGTTATAGAGACAGGGATTTCTTTAATTTGACCAAATTAAAAGGAGGAAGATGGATGATCACAAAACATCAAATCAAATCCAAAAGCAGTGTGTAAGACTGTTGGAGGAGAACATGATGCCAAGATGCATGAAAAAAACTGTGATTAAAAACCAGAGTTATTCCACCAAATATTGATTTCTGAACTCTTAAAACTTTTTGAATATGAACTTGTTTAAACGAACGAACGATGAGCCATGTGATCCGGCATGTCCGAGGAGTTGAGTACAGGTGTATTATGGGAAATGGAGTTTTTTTTTTCTGGAGCATTAGAGTCTGTGGCAGGCAGACAGACAGTGATAGTTTAAATTAGTTATTTAGTTATTAGTGAAATAACTAAATTAAATAGTTTTAGTTAGTTATTAGCATTGTCCTAATACTTTTGTACATACAGTAAACTGTACGTTTTTAGACCCTAGAAGAGGAATTGTCGAAAGTCAGAAAGTTTATTCTCCTCTTCTGAATGAAATCTAAGGGTTTTAACTCGGCAGCATCCCAATATAACCACCTCTCCAGAACTGAATAAGCCTGTGGAGCAGATGAGCTTTATTTATGGACGCTTCCTTCCCAGAGTAGTTTGTTTACAGTAAGTTTTAATGGCTGTGTTCAATCTCACCATTGTAGCAGAGCCAGGTTTATTAATAGAGAACTCTATAGGCCTTTTCTCAGCCTTGCTGTTGGGGATTTTCACTAGACGTCCGAAAGGTGTGGACATACCTTCTAATACAGTCAGCTGCTTTACAGTAAGTTGAACTCGTTGCTGATACACACGTGCAAATGCACACATTTAGTTGGTTTAGGACTTTAGGCACATACATTTGACTCTGGTTCCATTTTCCTCTTGATTTTATTCCAGATGTTTTCAATTTGGTAAAATCAAAGAAGGAAGATGGATGATCACAAGCCATTAAACCAAACTGAACTGCTTGAATTTTTGCACCAGAAGTGTAAAGCATAAAGTTATCCAAAAGCAGTGTGTAAGACTGGTGGAGAAGGAGAACATGATGCCAAGATTCTTGAAAACTGTGCTTAAAAACCAGGGTTATTCCACCAAATATTGATTTCTGAACTCTTAAAACTTTATGAATAAGAACTATATATATGATATGATGCCCTTGAGCACGAGAAGGTTAAAATCAGCTTATTTCTTTTTTAAGTTCTAATTAATTAATATTTTAAGTAATGGTAGGTGAAATATTCCTTGTACACGTGCAACATTGAGTTCTCCGAAAAAACTTAAATATTCCTTAATGAATCATTATTGGATCGAATCGAATTGAATCAAACTGGGTCCTTGTGAATTGGAATTAAATCGATTCTAGAAATCATTGGCGAATGCCAGCCCTAACAATATTAATTTTATTACAAAAGCACAAGACATCAGAATATGTTGGAATTGAGATATAATAAATGTTTAAACATTTAAAATTAATAAAACAAGGCGAGTTATACCTGCAGTTCTTTGGATGTTGTTGTGGGGTCTTTTTTTTTACCTCTTGGATGAGTCGTCGCTGTGCTCTTGGAGTAATTTCTTTAGGTCGGCCGGTCACTCCTGGGAAGGTTCACCAGTGTTCCATTTGTGTTTTCTCCGTTAGTGAATAATAGTGAATCTCTGTGGTTCTCTGGAGTCCCAAAGCTTTAGAAATGATTTTATAACCTTTTCCAGACTGATAGATGATCAATGACTTTGTTTCTTATTTGTTCCTGATTTTGTTTTTGGCTATAAGCAGGATGTCTGGCTTTTGAATATCTTTTGGTCTACTTCGCTTTGTCAGGCAGGTCCTATTTAAGTGATTTCTTAATTGAGAACAGGTGTGGCAATAATCAGGCCTGGGTGTGGCTAGAAAAATTGAGAAATTGAACTCAGGTGTGATAAACCACAGTTAGGTTTGGATTTTTTCTCCCTTAATAAAAAATCATAAAAAAAAATTGCATTTTGTATTTACTTTTGTAGTGTTTGACTATAATTAAAATTTGGTTGTTTATCTGAAACAATTAAAAGTTACAAAATACGAAAAAATCATAACAGGCCTGAATCATTATTAAAATTTAATATCCAGCGCACAGCAGCAGTATATGAACAGCATATTTAGTTGAAGGTGCGAATAAACCAAAATCAGAGGTGAACATCCAGTATTAAACACATTCACTCTGACGCTAAAAGGCAGAGGCCAGTATGTAAGGAAAGCAGGTACAGAGATATGAATCTCTATGATTACATATCTGAGGTGATTCATCAAACCTGCGAGACCTCCATGCTAACCAAACCCCTTATCACACCTTCTGCCATGTGATAATTTAGGTGCTCCGTACGCCGGTGGACGGTGGAAACCAGTGCGGTCGTTATGCTCTGAGATAAAAGATGCGGATGCTTGGTACCATGAAGTTTATGATGCATTTTACCAGTTATAATTAATTTAATTTTAACATATGAAATATACTAGTGCATCTCAAAAAAGTAGAATATCATTAAAAATGTGTTCAAAATGTGAAACTCATATATTATATAGATGTATTACACTGCACTTTTATAGAGATGTGGATTTCATTTTCCAGCAGGACTTGGCACACTGCCCACACTGCCAGAAAGTACCAATTAGTATTATATTATATTCTCATTTTCTGAAACACTGATTTGTGGGGTTTCATTGGCTGTAAGCCATAATCATTAATCATCAATAAAATAAATAAACACTTAAAATAGATCACTCTGTGTTTACTACATCTATATAATATATAGAGTTTATTATATAGAGTTCAACTAAATTACTGAAATCAAGTAACTTGATAGTATATGATAGTATAATTTTTCGAGATGCACTAGTATAGGATACTTAGATAAAAAATGTATTGCAATAGAAAAGTAGTTTCTTAGCCGATGAACAGAAACACAAAGATGTGTAGAACAAATTTAGTTTGACTTTTTCAAAACTTTCTGGATGTTTTTATTTTTTCAAAACTTAACCAGGCCTAGAATTTTCTTTTTTTTTTTTTAATTCCATTACTTTTACAGGTTTGTCATGACCGTACAAACCCTGTAACAGATAATAAAACACAATAATAATATAATTTTTTAAATCAGTTTTTAACAGCAGAAATTAATATTTGGTGGAATAACCCTGGTGGTTTTTAATCACAGTTTTCATGCATCTTGGCATCATGTTCTCCTCCTCCACCAGTCTTACACACTGCTTTTGGATAACTTTATGCTTTACACTCCTGGTGCAGAAATTCAAGCAGTTCAGTTTGGTGGTTTGATGGCTTGTGATCATCCATCTTCCTCTTGATTATATTCCAGAGGTTTTTTTAGGAGTGTAAATCATAAAGTTATAAAAAAAGCAGTGTGTAAGACTGATGGAGGAGAACATGCCAAAATGCAATAACTGATTAAAAATCAGGGTTATTACACCAAATATTGATTTCGGAATTCTTAAAACTTTATGAATATGCATCTTTTTTATTGTTATTTCAGTCATTTCTCATTTTCTGTAAATAAATGCTCTAAATGACTAAATATTTTTATTTGGAATTTGGGAGAAATGTTGTCCGTAGTTTATAGAATAAAACAACAATGTTCATTTTACTCAAACATAAACCTATAAATAGCAAAATATATAAGCAGTATATATTAAGCAGACAGGCAGGGTTAGCGTGGTGTGCATCAGTAGCTTGTTCTTCAGGGTTCAAGGCTGGTAACATTTGTGTAGTGTCCCGTTTGAGCTGAAAGTGCAAATATCAGGCGGTGTGTGTGTGTGTGTGTGTGTGTGTGTGTGTGTCGGGACCGCCTGAGCCTGTGTTCCCGTGTGTTTATGTAGGCCAGGAGTGTGTGTGTGTGTGTGTGTGTGTGTGTGTGCATCCACAGCTGCTCTGGACCGGGTGGAAATAAAGGCCTACTTAATTTTCTCTCTCTGCTGAAGAAATGAACAGCAATAACAAGGCGCTCATCTGTGGTTATGATGCCGCCCGGCTCCATCATCACTCGTCCGTTTGAGGAAAAGGGCACCGTGCATTCAGCCGGTGTTCGGGCTGCCGGTGCCGAGGTGGTATTTACCAACCGGCTCGGGAAATGGCAATCTCTCCGGACAGCGGGAGAGGAAGTAACGGAGAGGAGGGATAGAGGATAAGAGCTGAGAGGAGCTACTGTATTACATTAGTGCTGCCTCTGATCATGTGCTGCTTAATGGAATAAAAAAAAGACTGCAGATTGCTACAGGCATCATCTGCTCGAGTAAAAGTGTCACACTGCGGTTTTCCCCATTCATTTAAAGCAGCGCTACGTGAGATTATATGTATTTTTTGCTTATGAGTTCCCCTAACAGTTAAAACAGTTACAGTCACATGCATTTCTGGACAAGCTGGCTGAGAGACAGGAAATGTATTGTGCATTTAACTATCCCTATCAGACAAGCTTTACACATGCATTTCTGGACAAGCTGAGAGAGATACAGAAAGTAGAATAGGAAAACATTTACACATGCATTTCTGGACAAGCTGAGAGATGCAGAGAGTGGAATATGTGTTTTGAACCATACCTATAGGACACACTTTACACATGCATTTCTGGACAAGCTGAGAAAGATACAGAAAGTAGAATTTATGCCTGGAATCACCCCTGTAGGAAAAGCATTACACATACTTTTCTGCGCAATCTAAGAGAGATACAGAAAGTGTTATTTTTGCTTTAAGAAACGCTAAAGGACATGCTTTACACATGCATTTCTGGACAAGCTGAGATAGATACAGAAAATGGAATAGGGAAACATTTACACATGCATTTCTAGATAGGCTGAGATATACAGAAAGTGGAATTTGTGCCTTGAGCCATCTATATAGGACACACTTTACACATGCATTTCTGCTTTGTCCAGTCCTTATAGGACAAGCTTTACGCATGCATTTCTGCACAAGCTGAGAGAAACAGAAAGTGGAATTTTTGCCTTGAGCCATACCTATAGACCAAGCTGTACACACAAATTTCAGGGTTTTATGGTGTTGCTTTAAACCTGGCATTTACTCCGCTTCGTTTATGCTTGGTTCACCCAAAAACTAGACTGCAATTATTTTTTATTTATTGTTGTTTTCTTAGTATTATGTGACTGAAACATATCCAACTGTCTATAGAAAAAGAGTCAGTTTTCATTTTGTACAATAGCTTGTATATTTGATTGTATAGCTATTTATCGATATAATCGACAGTTTCGATTATGTAA
Organism: Astyanax mexicanus; assembly: GCF_023375975.1. Lineage (NCBI taxonomy): Eukaryota > Metazoa > Chordata > Actinopteri > Characiformes > Acestrorhamphidae > Astyanax > Astyanax mexicanus. The sequence continues at coordinate 121,407,160 of NC_064408.1, forward strand.
ATATGTCGATAACAAATGTAATTTTCGACTAATCGTTAATTTGTAACAGTACTGCACTACACAAAGTGCTGGGGAGAGAAGCGCAATGGGTGATGGGTAATTGGCTCACTCCAAAAGTGCCCAAACACAACATATTACATATTTAATCCGTAAATATCAGTATTTCCATGTTTAAACAAAATTCAGATATTTAAATGGCATTTAAATCTCATGTTCTGTTGTTTCTATCGTTTTTAGAGATGACAGAAATAATCGTTGACTAATCAACTAATCGAAAAAAAAATCGTCAGATTAGTCGATTACCAAAATAATCATTAGTTGCAGCCAAACAATTATAATTGAAACAATTATAATCACTGAATGATAATGAATGCATGAAAAATGTAGATTATCACAGTTTGATTCTTCTTTGTGGTCCTTTATTATGGTAGTTAGCAGGACAGTGGCCCCGGGACATTGCTCTGCTGGGATGTGCTAAGCGTTAGCCTAGCCTGGGTGTTGGATGGGTAGAGTTACAGCGAGCAGATTGCTGCTTGCATTACGCCTGGAGGGATCGGGTGGGGGGTGGAGGGGCTGGATGCGCTCGGCTGGCTGGAAGCTGGATCCCGTTGCATTTCCTGCGGCGCTGCAGGGCCGATGGTGAGAGGGCAGGGGGGTGTAATTAGCTCCCGGCTTCGGGAGCAGGTCCGCCAACAGAGCCGGCTAGCGGCAGGTGAGTCCCCGACGTGATTAGAGCAGCTGGTGTTTAATCAAGTCAGGTTTATTTTATTTTATCCATTTTATCTGGAGGAAGCTTTTACTGCCTTTGTGTTCAAAGACAACTCAGTCCAGCCTCGCTAATTCTAGCTATTTAACTGTGTTTGAGGACTTTGTGGACTTGCTAGTCATTGGACAAGCTTTACACATGCATTTCGGGACAAGCTGAGAGATCCAGAAAGTGGAATTTGTGCTTTAACCATCCCTATATTACAAGGTTTAAACATGCATTTCTGAACAAGCTGAGAGATCCAGAAAGTGGAATTTGTGCTTTAACCATCCCTATATTACAAGGTTTAAACATGCATTTCTGGACAAGCTGAGAGATCCAAAAAGTGGAATTTGCACTTTGATTCATCCCTTTAGGGCAAGCTTTACACATGCATTTCTGGACAAGCTGAAAGAGATACAGAAAATACAATTTGTGCCTTCATTTTTCCGTATAGGACACGCTTTAAACATGCATTTCTGGACAAGCTGATATATTTCAATTACTGCTGAGTATCATATAACTGCTTTGAAACCAGCCAATAAACTCAAAATCATATAAAATCAGATCTTTACTCTGAGAATACTCCAGTTAAAAGTATGCACTTATATTTGCCTCTCTTTATCAGATTTCTTAATCAGATTTATTGACTTTACTCCGAATGTAGGTGTTTTTGGGAGTGGGATTGTTTCTAATAATGTTGCAAATAAGTGGAAATACAAGGAATTGTACGTGTTTCTAATAAAGTGGCCAGTTGTTCGGGGAATGATTTACCTGTTGTTGGTTTAGTGGCTCAGTGTGTTTGTTAGGTCTGGTCTGGGACTGGTTTCCAGTAAGCAGGCAGGGGCGGACAGGACCTCCACTGGAGTTTATAGTTTATAGAGCGCTGGTGTTTTTGGAGCCAGAGGCTCGGAGGGGGTCTGGAGCGTTTCCGTTATGCTGTGTTCTTCATGTTCTTCTTGTTTTTAGCTTTTACTGATTGGGTTTCGCAGCTGCTCTGCACTGTTTTGTGGGATCACTTTCACTACATGCATTATATAGCAGACATAATATCTTATAATGACTGTAACTAATAACCTGCATGCATTATATAGCATACATAATATCTTATAATGACTGTAACTAATTACCTACATGCATTATATAGCATACATAATATCTTATAATGACTGTAACTAATTACCTACATGCATTATATAGCATACATAATATCTTATAATGACTGTAACTAATTACCTACATGCATTATATAGCATACATAATATCTTATAATGACTGTAACTAATAACCTGCATGCATTATATAGCATACATAATATCTTATAATGACTGTACCTAATAACTTACATGCATTATATAGCATACATAATATCTTATAATGACTGTAACTAATTACCTACATGCATTATATAGCATACATAATATCTTATAATGACTGTAACTAATAACCTGCATGCATTATATAGCATATATAATATCTTATAATGACTGTAACTAATAACCTACATGCATTATATAGCATACATAATATCTTATAATGACTGTTACGAATAACTTACATGCATTATATAGCATACATAATATCTTATAATGACTGTACCTAATAACTTACATGCATTATATAGCATATATAATATCTTATAATGACTGTAACTAATAACCTGCATGCATTATATAGCATACATAATACCTAATAATGACTGTACCTAAAAACCTACATGCATTATATAGCATACATAATATCTTATAATGACTGTAACTAATAACCTGCATGCATTATATAGCATACATAATATCTTATAATGACTGTACCTAATAACTTACATGCATTATATAGCATACATAATACCTTATAATGACTGTAACTAATAACCTGCATGCATTATATAGCATACATAATATCTTATAATGACTGTACCTAATAACTTACATGCATTATATAGCATACATAATACCTTATAATGACTGTAACTAATAACCTGCATGCATTATATAGCATACATAATATCTTATAATGACTGTACCTAATAACTTACATGCATTATATAGCATATATAATATCTTATAATGACTGTAACTAATAACCTGCATGCATTATATAGCATACATAATACCTAATAATGACTGTACCTAAAAACCTACATGCATTATATAGCATACATAATATCTTATAATGACTGTAACTAATAACCTGCATGCATTATATAGCATACATAATATCTTATAATGACTGTACCTAATAACTTACATGCATTATATAGCATACATAATATCTTATAATGACTGTAACTAATAACCTGCATGCATTATATAGCATACATAATATCTTATAATGACTGTAACTAATAACCTGCATGCATTATATAGCATACATAATATCTTATAATGACTGTACCTAATAACTTACATGCATTATATAGCATACATAATATCTTATAATGACTGTAACTAATTACCTACATGCATTATATAGCATACATAATATCTTATAATGACTGTAACTAATAACCTGCATGCATTATATAGCATATATAATATCTTATAATGACTGTAACTAATAACCTACATGCATTATATAGCATACATAATATCTTATAATGACTGTTACGGATAACTTACATGCATTATATAGCATACATAATATCTTATAATGACTGTAACTAATAACCTACATGCATTATATAGCATACATAATATCTTATAATTACTGTACCTATGCATTATATAGCATACATAATATCTTATAATGACTGTACCTAATAACTTACATGCATTATATAGCATACATAATATCTTATAATGACTGTACCTAATAACTTACATGCATTATATAGCATACATAATACCTTATAATGACTGTAACTAATAACCTACATGCATTATATAGCATACATAATTCCTTATAATGTCTATACCTGATAAATTACAAGCATTATATAGCATACATAATACATTATGACTGTAACTAATAACCTACATGCATTATATAGCATACATAATATCTTATAATGACTGTAACTAATAACCTACATGCATTATATGTTTTAGAGTACAAGCATGTACAAAATGCCATATATTAGTGTGCACAATGTTCTTATGAGCAGATACTATAAAGCATTATGAATCCTCTCTTTATACTATATTAACATATTTGTTTTTTTACAGTGTGTTACAGTGTATGTTGCTTATATAAGTACTTATGAGTTATAACACAAGCATTTGACGATCTTTATAAGGTAATATGTATGCTTTATAATGCATTATGAATACAGGATTCATAGGAAGAGTTACTGAATATTCTTAGATCTCATTGACCCATTTTTTAAGAATCACTAGAAAAGCAGCATCCTGGTCCTCCGGGCTCTTTCCTCGTCCTCTTCCTCCTCTCTTTATCTCAGTGTTGTTGAGGGTTGGGTCACTTCCTGTCCTTTCCAGGCTCGCTCTGCTTTAGACAGATGCCTCGCTGGCATGCTGTGGATTTGTGTTATTAGTAAGAAGAGTAATGAGTGTGTTTTTCCCCTCTCTCGCTCTCTCCATCACTCTCGCGCTCTCTAATCTGGCTGCTGCGCGAGTAGGGGGTGGGCTGTAAGGAGGCGAGGGGTGTGCTATAGCCTGTAAAGGAGGATTAATCTGACGCCAAGCTGAAGAATCAGATCTTTGAGGTTTTCCAATCAGCTTCTTCATCAGCCTCGGCGAGGGGCGTTAATCTCTGACCTCACCACGCAATTCAGATTGATCGCGATTAAGCAGCGTACTGTACTTTATACAATGTTGTTTTATTCTATAAACTACGGTCAACCTTTCTCCCAAATTCCAAATAAAAATTTTGTCATTTAGAGCATTTATTTAGAGCAGAAAATGAGAAATGGCTAAATTAAGAAAAAAAGATGCAGAGCTTTCAGACTTTTCAGGAAAACTGCAGTTTTCCTGCATTTCAGGCTTGTTCTCCTCCACCAGTCTTACACACTGCTTTTGCCTTTGATTTTTTCTTTGATTTCACCAAATTATACCAAATACCTATGGAATATAATCAAGAGGAAGATGGATGATCACAAGCCATAAAACTAAAGCTGAACTGCTTGAATTTTTGCAACAGGAGTAAAGCAGCATAAAGTTATCCAAAAGCAGTGTGTAAGACTGGTGGAGGAGAGAACATGATGCCAATTAATTAAAATCCAGGTCTGAAAGCTCTGCATCTTCTTTGTTATTTCAGCCATTTCTTATTTTCTGATTTCTTATTTATTTAGTTTTATTTATAATTTATTTGATTTCAGGCAAAATCCTGGGTTTACGGTGCAACTGAACTCTTTCACTCTTTAGGCCCTGTCTTAAACGTTGTTTTTTTACTATATTTACATCATTATTGTAAGTCGCTTTGGACAAAAGCATCTATAAAAAATATAATATAATGTAAAAATGTAATGTAATGTAATGTAATTAGGGATAGGTCTAGCAATGCAGCTGGAGCTCCTGAGACGGCAGCAGCATGTGGATGAGCATTGTCCTGTTAAAGTAGTGCATTTGAAAAAGCTATCGGCACTTGTTTCAGCCACCTAGTCTTGGTGAAAGTTGTGTGTGTGTGTGTGTGAGTGAACAGATGTACCACAGGCTTGAGTGTGTGGGCACACACACATTCAACCTAACGGACTAGAGAGGAAGAATAGAGAGGAGAGAAAAAAAAAAAAGGATACGGGTGCCTTTCTTTGCCTCAGGCTGAGGTCTTTCCTCTGCACTCGAGAGAAAAAGAGAGAGAAAGAGAGAGAGAGAATAAGAGAAAGGGGGGATGAATACTTGGCCCACTTCTAACCTGCAGCTCGTCGCAGGCCGTGCCCTGCTGCTATTATTCCTGCCTAATTGGACAGAAAAAACATGCGTCAAAATGTGCATTGCCTCACAGCGGGAGGGGCGAGGGGGTGACGGGAAGTCCTGGGGTTCTTTATATATCAGTATTTCTTCCTCTCCCTCACTCATTCACTTATTCATTCATTCTGTGTGTCTTTAGAAATGCTTGGTTTGTTTTTTTTTAAGGCATATTATATCTCCTTATTTTAGACATTAAAAATCTGCGCAGTTAAAATAGCAATCCGCCAAAGTCAGAGCTCACCTGGCTCTTATTAGAAAAGATGAGAAACTGGCACAATGTTCAGGTAAATTTCTGCTGTATTGCTATCTTAGCAACGAAAAACACAGGTGCTCCGCTGACTCATTAAAACACTGACAGCAGTCAACAGACAGACGTTCAATGCTATCACCAATAAACAGAATCAAAAAATAAAATAACATTATATTCCACATCAACACACAATATACATATATAAAACTGTCATATTATTTTTCATATAATACTAGCAGGTCAGTTTCCTCTGCTAAGAAGTGTTGGACACATTGGTCCAGGTAGCTGCGCCGTTAAAATAGCCATCTGCCAAAGTCAGAGCTCACCTGGCTCTTATAGAAAAAGATGAGCAACTGTCACAATGTTCAGGTAAATTTCTGCTGTATTGCTATCTTAGCAACGAAAAACACAGGAGCTCCGCTGACTGATTAAAACCCTGACAAGTCAACAAACAGACGTTCAATGCTATCACCAATAAACAGAATTAAAAAATAAAATAACATTATACTCCACATCAACACAATATATACATATATATATATATATATATATATATATATATATATATATATATATATATATATATATATATTATATATATATAGCAGGTCAGGTTTGTCTGCTGAGAAGCATTGGGCACATTGGTCCAGGTAGCTGCGCCGTTAAAATAGCAATCCGCCAAAGTCAGAGCTCACCTGGATCTTAAAGGGAATGATGAGCAAGTGACACACTGATCCACACGCTTATTCTGACAGACTGTAATACACTAAAGGAAGCATAGGGGATGCTATTTAATGCTCTATAATGTTCGTATGATCCACACACTCATTCTGACAGACTGTAATACACTACAGCAAGCGTAGAGGGCACTTTATAATGCTCTATAATGCTTTATAATGTTTTTTATAATCAACACACTCGTTCTGACAGACTGTCATACACTACAGGAAGCTTAGAGTGCACTCTATAATGCTCTATAATGCTTTATAATGTTCGTATGATCCACACTCTCATTCTGACAGACTGTAATACACTACAGGAAGCTTAGAGTGCGCTTTATAATGCTCTATAATGCTTTATAATGTTCATATGGTCCACACACTCATTCTGACAGACTGTAATACACTACAGGAAGCTTAGAGTGCACCCTATAATGCTCTATAATGCTTTATAATGTTCGTATGATCCACACTCTCATTCTGACAGACTGTAATACACTACAGGAAGCTTAGAGTGCACTCTATAATGCTCTATAATGCTTTATAATGTTCGTATGATCCACACTCTCATTCTGACAGACTGCAATACACTACAGGAAGCTTAGAGTGCACTTTATAATGCTCTATAATGCTTTATAATGTTCGTATGATCCACACTCTCATTCTGACAGACTGTAAAACACTACAGGAAGTGTAAGGGGCACACCATGATGCTCTATAATGCTTTATAATGTTCATATGATCCACACACTCATTCTGACAGACTTTAAAACACTACAGGAAGCTTAGAGTGCACGTTTTAATGCTCTATAATGCTTTATAATGTTCATATGATCCACACACTCATTCTGACAGACTGTAATACACTACAGGAAGCGTTTGGGGACAGTTTATCTTTTAGTGATTCATTTAAAAATACTGTATAATCAAAGCGATTAGTTCTAGACAGTGCCTTTGATTGCAGCACTAGTTTGATTCTTCATTTGCTGTGGAAAGAGGAAAGCCCAGCTGCTAGTGCTAGTGATGTTCCTCAGGGTCAGCGTCGGAGAAAATAACTGCTAATTAAGTGGATTATTAGCCTGCTGGTGTGCTTGGTGGAGGGTGTATTTATTCATTAACATCACAGCAGACACTGTAACAAAACAGCCGCGCTTAGAGACCACCGGAGTCCAGTAAAACTGTGTGTATATGTGTGTGTGTGTTTACTGGTGGATTTCTGGCGATTGACTAAAGCTACTTTTTTTTTGAGTTAATCAGTTTTGGTATCAGAGATGCTGCAGGTGTTTTAGGAGCCACAGCTGTAGATATATTTAATATATCATATTTTTCGCACTATAAGGTGCACCAGATTGTATGGCACTATTATGCGACACTAGTAAGGAACAGGGGTGTTGCCATGTTTCCCTTCTAATTGACCTGTAAAGCTAAGCTAAGTTAAGTAAACAAAACTGTCATTCTTAAAAAAATGTATTGTCTTTTAAAGTTGAACGAGTGCTGGAATCTACAGATTGCTAGATTTCTCACCTGAAAACTGTTTATTTGGGTGAGTAAAGAGCTTCTATTTATTTACAGTGAGCTTAGATTTCCAGATTTCTGCTAGCGCTAGCAACGGTTAGCGGCTAATGCCGCCCAACAGCGCAACACTATGGAACCCTGAGTGTTCCAGTGAGCCAGGGTGATATTAGCTAGCGGTTCGTTCCACATAGTTTGTTTTAAAACAGTAAAAGTGCAGGCTATAATCAGATATACTCACCTCTGAATAATGAAAGAGCTAGCGCTTAGCGTGGTTAGTGGGTAATGCTAATATTAATGCTGCTCCAGCAGTGCTAGCTGGGGTAAGCAGCAGGCTACAGACTGATAATACACACCTCTGAGCTACAAAAAAGCTAGCACTTAGCGTGGTGAGCGGGTAATGCTTGTGCTAATGCTGCTCCAGCAGTGCTAGCAGGGGTTAGCAGCAGGCTACAGACTGATAAAACTCACCTCTGAATGGTGAAAGAGCTAGCGCTTAGCGTGGTTAGCGACTAATGCTAATACTGCTCCAGTCTGGGTGCTGGAGAACTAAACTGAAACTCCTGTATAACTCTGTACTTCAGCAGAGTGACTTTACTGCTCCTTAATACCTGACTGATAGAATTCATACATAAGGACCACCGGATTATAAGGAGCTCTGATGATTTTGGGGAAAATTAAAGGATTTTAAGGGCACCTTATAGTGTGAAAAATGTAGTACTAATATACTGAGATAAACTAGATGGATAAATGGGATGAAACACCTGTTTACTCATTGTTTCTTCAGAAATCAAGAGTATTAAAAGTGTTTTGTTTGAGTAGTATATATATTTTTCTACTAGGTTTTGGATCTTTTTTATAAGGATTTGATTGCATGTAGTTGTAAGAGCTGTGTGTGCATTTGCACATATGGATCAGCAGTGGCTGCAACTGAAGTAGCTGAATTTACTTATTAAAAGGGGTGTCCACAAATATTAGGACATAACCCTGGATTTGCATTGTCACCAGTCCTCTAAAATGTTAATTATTTGCCTTAAAGGGTAAATATTATAGCTCTTTTTACACAAGTTAGAAAACGGTAGGTCTATGGGCTATATAAAACATGTTAAAGATAAAGATAAAGATATCACCAGCTCTATTCTCTCCAGTTTCAGTCACTTTCACAATGAGCCATTTAAGGGCATTTTTTTTACTTTTATGCAAATAAGCTGTTGCTGGCCACACCCCCATGTTTACACTCAGTGTTTACCACACGTTAGGGTTAGCTTGTTCTAAATGACGAAAGAAGAATAAGCTAGTTCATGCTTAACTGCGATAGAAGCACAAAAATCATTAGTTGAAGTGTAACAGTAGGTACAGATCCCTCCCTCAAACGAAGTCTGCTGGCAAATCCTGCTGCCTGAGGTTCTTAACTGAAATGACTGAAATAAATGAAATCTTCAGCTGATGGGTGAGAGCTGGATTCAGGGTGGTTCTATGCAGGTTTTCTTATTGTAATGTCACAATAGACAGATACTAAAGGACACAAAAAGTGAATTTTATATTTAAAAATATACATACATAGTTTTTTTTTATATGCAGCAACTTAATAAAACTGTATGTATAGGCTTTATTTATTTGTTGACATGCACAAAAATCACAGGACAAAAGTGGATAAATTTATAATAAATTCTTAAATAAGGGGACGGCTTGGAAATGCTAACCCCTGTATAAGTTTTGAGGGTCTATCTTGTAAGGGTAGGGTAAACTATGGAAGTTGAAGTGAGGTCTGTCTGTTCACTCACAGTGGACAGTGAGTGCAATGGGTGGTAATAATGGTGACCGGCAGCTTCTGGCTGGAATTGTCCATGCAAAAAAAAACCAAGCGATTCTAGGAAACATTAAAAATGAAGGATAATGAAGGATAATTAATGATAATTAAGGAAGATCAGATGCTCTGATTAAGAATGAGCAGAAAAGTGTCGACGTTTCCAGAGTGTTTAGTTCACACTTCACCCACTTCCTTCCACCAACACACACCCTGAGGGCGCGGCCATCCTTTCACTGCTTCCTCTGAGACACACACACACACCGAAACACACACACACACACACACACACACACACACACAGAATATCTCCTACAGCTTCAACACAACAATAATAGAGATAGCAAGAAAGGATGGAGATCTGAAAATCTTCTTCATCCCATTCTTAACCTATAGGGTTTAATATGATTTCAGCCCATACTTTACAGCTACAACAGCTTTAGCTTTTCTGAGAAGGCTTTACAAGAGAGATAATAAGGGGCACTGTCAATCAAACTTTTTGACAGGTGACCTTTTGACCTTTGCACTATCAATCAAACTTTTTGACAGGTGACCTTTTGACCTTTGCTAGGTGCCCTTTGACCTCTCCCCACAGCACATGCCTCCTTTTCTGGAATGTGACCTTTGACCCCTCAGATCACCCTATGATGCTGTCAGTTATTAATTATGTTTTCAATCATCTGTAATTACTTTTGACCTTTGCCATGTGCCCTTTGACCCCTCCCCACACCCCGTGCCTCCTTTTCTGGAATGTGACATTTGACCCCTCAGATCACCCTATGATGCTGTCAGTTAGTAATTATGTTTTCAATCATCTGTAATTACCATTGACCCCTCAGATCCCCTGACCCTTGAACTCTCTTAATTATTTTTCTGACATCAATGACTACGAGTCTCCGGTAATTATGTTTTCAATCATCTGTAATTACCCCTGCCATTCGTCATTCATGTTTTGGATATGAGGTAATTTAAACCATGGTGACACACCGCCCCGCCCATCCCTCCGCCCTTCCTGCCCCATCCCCACCTCTTCCCGTCCCGCCCAGCCCCGCCCCCATCATTATTCAGATTGTCCTGATTGGTCAAAAAAATTCCCGCCAAAAGTATTGACCAATAAGGTTGTTATTCCTATGGAGCAATCACAGCAAGCCTGCGAGTGAAATGTGTATTTAAGAGTTAGCGAGATGTGTGAAGGACCGAGAGAACGGAGCAATGGCTTGTGTTTCTGAGGTTGCTGAAAACCAAAGCTTCCCATACCGGGATTTGAACCCGGACCGTCTGGATGAAAGCCAGAAATCCTACGCGTTAGACCATATGGGAGGATCTGTAGAAGAAGAGCACGATGACGAGAATCTAAAAAGGTACCGAACAAGGGAGAGCATTCCTGAACCAATCGCTCAAGGAGCGCTCAAGGATCGAGTCTGGCGTTTGTCAGATGGAACTTACTTTGGTTTTGTTTTTCTTAAGGATATATATAGCGTTGCTATGTACGTCGGAAAAACGGATAGATACGATGATGCCTCAGCTCGTTTTACTTTGAACCATATAGAATGGTTTAGCTTCAGAAGACACTGCTCTGTTTTTAATGCCTACGTCAATTACAGAAATACAGAATGCAGCCCATTTTTTCAGGAGAACATGAATTTAATTTGGAAACCTCTGAATACAGGAAAGTCTAGGCGTTTTAATCTCGCGCCGGTTATGACAAGCCTCGGATGTAATGTAAGCCTCAGTGTCATTCAAGATTTAAAATGCTATGCAATTGAAAATGACCTGCACTCGTGCGATTTCCAGGTTGTTTTTAATTCAGAAGACTTTAAAAGAATGAATCGTGTCTACTTCGCAATAATTGACTATTTGTTCTATATGAACAAATAGATTTTCTGATTATTGTCAAACATACAAAACCAACATTAATTATATTCTTAAACATTAAACTTTTAGGTACCACTTTATAATAAGACTACCTTTATAAAGGGTTTATAAATGGTTTACAATTAGTTTATTAATGGTTACTAATTAGGTTGTAAATGCCTTAAAAACCATTAATAATCAGTTATAACACATACGTAGAAAGGGCAACAATGACCTGTTGTTTGCCAAATAGTGAACCCACAGCCATCCATATTGTTAAATTTCAGATCTTTTCAGATACTCACTTACTTTGTCTTCTCCATCTAACTCAACTTGCTTCTCCATCTCCATATCCTCCATCAGTCAACATCAGTTTAACCATTTAACTCCCAAGTTTAATCATTCCACCACTAACTCTTTTAGTCATTTATAATAATGTGGTGTATATTATCATATGAAATAATAAAATTGACATCTAAGGGCTAAGCAATAATTACCCCTTACCTTGACATTTTCAGCATACTATCTGAAATCATCCTTGGGGTTGTCACAGATATTGATATAATGTTGCCAGGCGCTAATGTTCAAAGAACATGAAAGTGCTGTTGTGATTCTTAAGGTTGAGTGGCATCTTCTTTAGGACAGCATTCCAGATGTAACTTCCTTTACTGGTTTGCTGCAGGCAATTTCACTGCAAGTAATTACTGCAGCTCCCAGCATGTAGTTTTCCATTTTGCTTTTGCCGATCAAGATTTTCAAATTGTAGATGAGTATTTGTTAATGAGTTACAAACACTTATAACCACTAAAAGGGAGCCTTATTGTAAAGTGTAAAACACGTCACTATTTATTAATGAGTTACAAACACTTATAACCACTAAACAGGAGCCTTATTTTAAAGTGTAAAACACGTCACTATTTATTAATGAGTTACAAACACTTATAACCACTAAACAGGAGCCTTATTGTAAAGTGTAAAACACGTCACTATTTATTAATGAGTTACAAACACTTATAACCACTAAACAGGAGCCTTATTTTAAAGTGTAAAACACGTCACTATTTATTAATGAGTTACAAACACTTATAACCACTAAACAGGAGCCTTATTGTAAAGTGTAAAACACGTCACTATTTATTAATGAGTTACAAACACTTATAACCACTAAACAGGAGCCTTATTTTAAAGTGTAAAACACGTCACTATTTATTAATGAGTTACAAACACTTATAACCACTAAACAGGAGCCTTATTGTAAAGTGTAAAACACGTCACTATTTATTAATGAGTTACAAACACTTATAACCACTAAACAGGAGCCTTATTTTAAAGTGTAAAACACGTCACTATTTATTAATGAGTTACAAACACTTATAACCACTAAACAGGAGCCTTATTGTAAAGTGTAAAACACGTCACTATTTATTAATGAGTTACAAACACTTATAACCACTAAATAGGAGCCTTATTGTAAAGTGTAAAACACGTCACTATTTATTAATGAGTTACAAACACTTATAACCACTAAATAGGAGCCTTATTGTAAAGTGTAAAACACGTCACTATTTATTAATGAGTTACAAACACTTATAACCACTAAACAGGAGCCTTATTTTAAAGTGTAAAACACTTCACTATTTATTAATGAGTTACAAATGTAAGTGATATTTAAGACTACTTTTCTACGTAATATATGAAATATGTAGTATATACATTCATCTTTTATTTTAGGATCAGAATGTTTCATTGTTGAAACTGTGACAGACTGCGATGCTGTGACAGACGAAAGTGTGCTATATCATCCATTTCAAAGTAAGTTTTTATTAATTTTTGATTAAAAATAATTATTTAATTTCAAACGTGATGATTTGATTCCTTCAATATGAAACTCAAATTTTATATATTTATATTTACTGATGTAGTAATTTAATTTACTTTCTAAAAAGTTACATGATACATTTAAGTAAACTACTGTAACAGTTGTTTTTAACAAACTTTGCTAAAAATGTACAAAAGTATATTTGGAAATAAGTATTTTAGAAGTATACTGAATTACATTAAACTGAAAGTCTATTTAAAATACACTATATTGTACTTTTTAAAAAGTATGATCGAATTTCACTTTCAAACATTTGATGAAAGCATAATATTAATGTACTTTTAATATATTTTAAGTAATTGCATAAATCTATTAGCATATTTACAGCATACTTAGAAACTTCTCAATATGTTTTAAGTATAGTATATATTTTATATATTAAGTAAGTATATATTTTTTTTCACCAGGGTTAGTAGCCTCATTTCATGACATTTCATGTGGTTCATTCACACCTTGACTATTTTTGTCAAAAATATTAGAAAATATATTTTTTTGATTTATCATTTCTCAGTTTTTTTTTGTTACGACACACAGAATGTACAGTATACAGGTGTAAAATGTTTCATTTTGTTTCTTTTTTTTGCTGATGCTTATGCTTTTTTGCTCTTTTTCTCTATGTGTGTGTATAAGTGTGAGTGAACACTCCCTAAAAGATGTGTGCACATTATTGCTGCAAGATTGTTAAGCATCCAGCTTTGCAGATGTAAAGAAAAGCATGAACATAACCAGTTAACAAAGATATGGAGCAACAAATACACCAGAGTATGTTAAAGACGCTCTCTAGAATAGCACTGTAAATAAACCCTGCTACAAGTACAGGACAGTATTGAATAACAGTGGTCACTGTGATGATCAGAATTATGGTAACTGCTTTTCTCTTTGCCTGATTAGCCTCGTCTCTCTCCTTCCCTTTCTGACCTGGACCTGGATGCTTCAGTGCCCTGACTACAGCTAAACAGCAGAATAGTTTAATAATGAGGAAAACTGACCAAAGTGGCAGGACAGTATAAATAAAGATGTTATTGACATTTAAGGGAATGAACATACAGATTATACAATAGCCAAGAACTCCCATCCATGCAGCAGCAGAACATGCCAGCCTGTATCTCAGGGGCTTGTACTTCAGGAAAGTGACAGGATGGACCACCGCCATGTAACGCTCCACACAGATCAAACAGAGAAACAGAGGACGGGCGCAGATAAATACTCCCCCCCCATAAAAACTACTAATGGTGTAAATTCTAAACAGACAAAACTAAGAACATAGAATAAACAGCGTATGCAGATGAACATCTCGTTAACAGTCAGATTGAGGCCGAAAAACTCAGACACAACCGCACTTCCTTTTCTCATCAAAATAAGCCACAAGACGTAGGAATTGATAGGTAAACCCACAATGAAATTGATTGCATAACCTGGAATGTACATAGGGTCTGTATATCCTGCCCCAAGGATTCCTGCTTGTAGTATTTCTAAACAGGTTTGAGATGGGTGTGCTGGAAAGCCCATCAGAGACGTTCATCTTCAGAGTGCACACCCCTTCTCACGATAAAATATGAAATCTGAAATAAATTACACAAAGAAAATTATATAAGGGCCAAATATAATGAAACAAACAGTCTGTTTTCTTTATCAGAACAAATTCATTGTATAGTGTTTTTTTTTTTTTTTTTTTTTTTGTGTATAGATCTAGATCAACATAGATCTAACGTGTTCAGTTGATATAGTCATGATAAATATCATAACTACCATAGTAAACCATAGTAATGAGTTAAAAACAGTTAAAAAGTGATCTCACCTTTCAGTCATAAACAGAATGCAGGATACCACAAGAAGAATACATTAGTATATTAATTTAATGGACTGACTAATTATCAATTCACATTAGTTTAAACATTATTAATCATTATATTTTAACTTAATTAAATTCTAAATTCATTATAATTTACAGCATTCTTAAGCCTAAAATTGTACAAATTAGTGTTGTGTAAAATGTCTTAACTAGTATTATTTAACAATGTTCATTACTGTCATAAGTACTGTGATGCATCCTTCCTGTAAATTGTTTCTGAGTTCAGCATTGTTGAGAACTGCACCCTTAAAATGATCAGTGTATTGTTCTGAGAACAGCAACATCTTTATCTGATACACAGATGCTCTTCTTTGTCATCAGTTTCAACTTAAAGTGATGTTTATTTGATGGGGTAGGATTTGGTGGTCTACTAGGTTTTGTATAGTTATTAGGGTTTCTCTATAATATTAAATAAATAAAATCTAATTAAATCCAAGCTCAAATGTTACACAATAAATGGTAAATAAATTGATTCTTATGAGTTTTTCTACTACTGTAAATATGCCATTTTAAATACAACAGCATTAATATACAATAACCTTTTTTCAAATCATTATGTATATATTTTACTTTAAAGTAAGTAAACATCAGAAGATATTCCATAATAAAAATATATATATTTCTTAATGCATACGTACTGTATAGGCAGAAAAACATTAGATCCATAAGTAGTCAAGAAAAGCAGACATCTGGCTAATTTACCATAAAAGGCATCTGTTTGAGTGTGTGTGTGTGTGTGTGTGTGACTTTATTTAATTTATGACATGTGATTTTTCATGCATTTAAATGTATGCTAAGCTAATGTCAGTAAGGTAAATGCCAGTAATGTTTGACATGAAGGGTAGCAGTTTTATGTAGCATACATCAATGTAAATTCAATAAATATTGACTAAATGCAATAAAAAAATTCAAACAAAAAAAACTTTTCATGTGATGTAAACTACATCCAACATCAACAAAAATAAAATCTACAGCCAGAGTTATGTGGTTATGTGACAGTCCTTTCAGTTATAGGCAGTTCAGTTATAAGCATTGATATACTGTATGACGTGTACTATTTTAATGGTAGCAGTATAACATGGTAGAGTTATATGTTAATCCCTGGTTTAACACTAGAATGACAAAGACAGTAATTTTGATTAATTATTTACACAAGAAACCACCTGTATAAGTGGATGGGTTACTTTTATTGTATTAGATTATTTTTTGCATTGTTATGGAATTTTTACTACAGAACACAATAAGTGCACATGAACAGCTTCTCTTTTTAATGCTATTTCAGTGTCTGACCGCTGCTATTGTTCACCTCAGAAACAGCTCAGAATCATGCTTTCATTTACTAAACACAGTAAATGTAAAACTGTATATAAACAGTACATAATCACTTTTTTTTTTACACAAATACCAATGTTTAAAATCTCTCACATTATTTATGTTTCACTTAGAAATGACATAAACAAGGTGTAATAAGTTTCTTCAATGTATTAGAATTAGTCTACTCTTTAAGTAAATGTAAGTAATAAAGAAAATAAAAAAAATAAGAAAAAAACACTCAAATATATTTCACCTCAATTAAGTGGGTACATAATTAGCAATAACAATACGTAAATGATCAACATTGTTTTCAATCTGTAGAGTTATATTAGTAACTTTCACATGTATAAATAAGTAATTAGTATAAATATATAAATATTATATTATAAAGAAATAATAAAATATTATTAGTATAAGTAGTATGATTTTTATTTGTACAAGATTTTAAAATGAGGCCAGTTCAACAGCCTGATCTTTAATCTTATGTTGTGTTCAGTACAAAATGCAAAACAAAAGAAACATGTAAATAAATTACAAACCAAATACAAATGTGTGAAAAAGGTCACCTGTCAGAGACAATGCATGAGTTTAAATTAATGTTGTTTAATTAATAATGTTAATGTTTGAGATACTATCTCAATATAATGACTTACTATCTCAAAATAATGACTTAGTATTTCAAAATATTTAGATAGCGGTTTACTTAATAATAATACAAGATTGTGTTGGATTATTTTTCATTTTTTAGGTGGCGGGAATGGGCTTTCATAATATTCTATGTGTTACAACAGTTTGAATGTAGCTAGAGATTTGCTGTAGCTCTAGTTTTCGCAATTCTGCTTCAAGTTTGCAGTTCTTAAAAGATTACTATTGTAGTATTTTGTATCCTGCTAATATTCATTTGTAACCATATATTGTACTCAAGCAAATTTTTTAGTAAAGGTTAATGTTAAATAATAACAATTGTCTTTCTTTCATTTATTTATACATTAACAAAGTTGAATATCTTACTCCCCTAATCTCCTTTACAACATTAATTTAAACTCATGCATTGTCTCTGACAGGTGACCTTTTTCACACATTTGTATTTGGTTTGTAATTTATTTACATGTTTCTTTTGTTTTGCATTTTGTACTGAACACAACATAAGATTAAAGATCAGGCTGTTGAACTGGCCTCATTTTAAAATCTTGTACAAATAAAAATCATACTACTTATACTAATAATATTTTATTATTTCTTTATAATATAATATTTATATATTTATACTAATTACTTATTTATACATGTGAAAGTTACTAATATAACTCTACAGATTGAAAACAATGTTGATCATTTACGTATTGTTATTGCTAATTATGTACCCACTTAATTGAGGTGAAATATATTTGAGTGTTTTTTTCTTATTTTTTTTATTTTCTTTATTACTTACATTTACTTAAAGAGTAGACTAATTCTAATACATTGAAGAAACTTATTACACCTTGTTTATGTCATTTCTAAGTGAAACATAAATAATGTGAGAGATTTTAAACATTGGTATTTGTGTAAAAAAAAAAGTGATTATGTACTGTTTATATACAGTTTTACATTTACTGTGTTTAGTAAATGAAAGCATGATTCTGAGCTGTTTCTGAGGTGAACAATAGCAGCGGTCAGACACTGAAATAGCATTAAAAAGAGAAGCTGTTCATGTGCACTTATTGTGTTCTGTAGTAAAAATTCCATAACAATGCAAAAAATAATCTAATACAATAAAAGTAACCCATCCACTTATACAGGTGGTTTCTTGTGTAAATAATTAATCAAAATTACTGTCTTTGTCATTCTAGTGTTAAACCAGGGATTAACATATAACTCTACCATGTTATACTGCTACCATTAAAATAGTACACGTCATACAGTATATCAATGCTTATAACTGAACTGCCTATAACTGAAAGGACTGTCACATAACCACATAACTCTGGCTGTAGATTTTATTTTTGTTGATGTTGGATGTAGTTTACATCACATGAAAAGTTTTTTTTGTTTGAATTTTTTTATTGCATTTAGTCAATATTTATTGAATTTACATTGATGTATGCTACATAAAACTGCTACCCTTCATGTCAAACATTACTGGCATTTACCTTACTGACATTAGCTTAGCATACATTTAAATGCATGAAAAATCACATGTCATAAATTAAATAAAGTCACACACACACACACACACACACACACACTCAAACAGATGCCTTTTATGGTAAATTAGCCAGATGTCTGCTTTTCTTGACTACTTATGGATCTAATGTTTTTCTGCCTATACAGTACGTATGCATTAAGAAATATATATATTTTTATTATGGAATATCTTCTGATGTTTACTTACTTTAAAGTAAAATATATACATAATGATTTGAAAAAAGGTTATTGTATATTAATGCTGTTGTATTTAAAATGGCATATTTACAGTAGTAGAAAAACTCATAAGAATCAATTTATTTACCATTTATTGTGTAACATTTGAGCTTGGATTTAATTAGATTTTATTTATTTAATATTATAGAGAAACCCTAATAACTATACAAAACCTAGTAGACCACCAAATCCTACCCCATCAAATAAACATCACTTTAAGTTGAAACTGATGACAAAGAAGAGCATCTGTGTATCAGATAAAGATGTTGCTGTTCTCAGAACAATACACTGATCATTTTAAGGGTGCAGTTCTCAACAATGCTGAACTCAGAAACAATTTACAGGAAGGATGCATCACAGTACTTATGACAGTAATGAACATTGTTAAATAATACTAGTTAAGACATTTTACACAACACTAATTTGTACAATTTTAGGCTTAAGAATGCTGTAAATTATAATGAATTTAGAATTTAATTAAGTTAAAATATAATGATTAATAATGTTTAAACTAATGTGAATTGATAATTAGTCAGTCCATTAAATTAATATACTAATGTATTCTTCTTGTGGTATCCTGCATTCTGTTTATGACTGAAAGGTGAGATCACTTTTTAACTGTTTTTAACTCATTACTATGGTTTACTATGGTAGTTATGATATTTATCATGACTATATCAACTGAACACGTTAGATCTATGTTGATCTAGATCTATACACAAAAAAAAAAAAAAAAAAAAAACACTATACAATGAATTTGTTCTGATAAAGAAAACAGACTGTTTGTTTCATTATATTTGGCCCTTATATAATTTTCTTTGTGTAATTTATTTCAGATTTCATATTTTATCGTGAGAAGGGGTGTGCACTCTGAAGATGAACGTCTCTGATGGGCTTTCCAGCACACCCATCTCAAACCTGTTTAGAAATACTACAAGCAGGAATCCTTGGGGCAGGATATACAGACCCTATGTACATTCCAGGTTATGCAATCAATTTCATTGTGGGTTTACCTATCAATTCCTACGTCTTGTGGCTTATTTTGATGAGAAAAGGAAGTGCGGTTGTGTCTGAGTTTTTCGGCCTCAATCTGACTGTTAACGAGATGTTCATCTGCATACGCTGTTTATTCTATGTTCTTAGTTTTGTCTGTTTAGAATTTACACCATTAGTAGTTTTTATGGGGGGGGAGTATTTATCTGCGCCCGTCCTCTGTTTCTCTGTTTGATCTGTGTGGAGCGTTACATGGCGGTGGTCCATCCTGTCACTTTCCTGAAGTACAAGCCCCTGAGATACAGGCTGGCATGTTCTGCTGCTGCATGGATGGGAGTTCTTGGCTATTGTATAATCTGTATGTTCATTCCCTTAAATGTCAATAACATCTTTATTTATACTGTCCTGCCACTTTGGTCAGTTTTCCTCATTATTAAACTATTCTGCTGTTTAGCTGTAGTCAGGGCACTGAAGCATCCAGGTCCAGGTCAGAAAGGGAAGGAGAGAGACGAGGCTAATCAGGCAAAGAGAAAAGCAGTTAGCATAATTCTGATCATCACAGTGACCACTGTTATTCAATACTGTCCTGTACTTGTAGCAGGGTTTATTTACAGTGCTATTCTAGAGAGCGTCTTTAACATACTCTGGTGTATTTGTTGCTCCATATCTTTGTTAACTGGTTATGTTCATGCTTTTCTTTACATCTGCAAAGCTGGATGCTTAACAATCTTGCAGCAATAATGTGCACACATCTTTTAGGGAGTGTTCACTCACACTTATACACACACATAGAGAAAAAGAGCAAAAAAGCATAAGCATCAGCAAAAAAAAGAAACAAAATGAAACATTTTACACCTGTATACTGTACATTCTGTGTGTCGTAACAAAAAAAAACTGAGAAATGATAAATCAAAAAAATATATTTTCTAATATTTTTGACAAAAATAGTCAAGGTGTGAATGAACCACATGAAATGTCATGAAATGAGGCTACTAACCCTGGTGAAAAAAATATATACTTACTTAGTATATAAAATATATACTATACTTAAAACATATTGAGAAGTTTCTAAGTATGCTGTAAATATGCTAATAGATTTATGCAATTACTTAAAATATATTAAAAGTACATTAATATTATGCTTTCATCAAATGTTTGAAAGTGAAATTCGATCATACTTTTTAAAAAGTACAATATAGTGTATTTTAAATAGACTTTCAGTTTAATGTAATTCAGTATACTTCTAAAATACTTATTTCCAAATATACTTTTGTACATTTTTAGCAAAGTTTGTTAAAAACAACTGTTACAGTAGTTTACTTAAATGTATCATGTAACTTTTTAGAAAGTAAATTAAATTACTACATCATGAAAAAATAAATATATAAAATTTGAGTTTCATATTGAAGGAATCAAATCATCACGTTTGAAATTAAATAATTATTTTTAATCAAAAATTAATAAAAACTTACTTTGAAATGGATGATATAGCACACTTTCGTCTGTCACAGCATCGCAGTCTGTCACAGTTTCAACAATGAAACATTCTGATCCTAAAATAAAAGATGAATGTATATACTACATATTTCATATATTACGTAGAAAAGTAGTCTTAAATATCACTTACATTTGTAACTCATTAATAAATAGTGAAGTGTTTTACACTTTAAAATAAGGCTCCTGTTTAGTGGTTATAAGTGTTTGTAACTCATTAATAAATAGTGAAGTGTTTTACACTTTAAAATAAGGCTCCTGTTTAGTGGTTATAAGTGTTTGTAACTCATTAATAAATAGTGAAGTGTTTTACACTTTACAATAAGGCTCCTGTTTAGTGGTTATAAGTGTTTGTAACTCATTAATAAATAGTGACGTGTTTTACACTTTACAATAAGGCTCCTATTTAGTGGTTATAAGTGTTTGTAACTCATTAATAAATAGTGAAGTGTTTTACACTTTAAAATAAGGCTCCTGTTTAGTGGTTATAAGTGTTTGTAACTCATTAATAAATAGTGACGTGTTTTACACTTTACAATAAGGCTCCTGTTTAGTGGTTATAAGTGTTTGTAACTCATTAATAAATAGTGAAGTGTTTTACACTTTAAAATAAGGCTCCTGTTTAGTGGTTATAAGTGTTTGTAACTCATTAATAAATAGTGACGTGTTTTACACTTTACAATAAGGCTCCTGTTTAGTGGTTATAAGTGTTTGTAACTCATTAATAAATAGTGACGTGTTTTACACTTTAAAATAAGGCTCCTGTTTAGTGGTTATAAGTGTTTGTAACTCATTAATAAATAGTGACGTGTTTTACACTTTACAATAAGGCTCCTGTTTAGTGGTTATAAGTGTTTGTAACTCATTAATAAATAGTGACGTGTTTTACACTTTAAAATAAGGCTCCTGTTTAGTGGTT
The DNA here is from genome assembly GCF_023375975.1 of Astyanax mexicanus. Classification (NCBI taxonomy): domain Eukaryota; kingdom Metazoa; phylum Chordata; class Actinopteri; order Characiformes; family Acestrorhamphidae; genus Astyanax; species Astyanax mexicanus. The sequence continues at coordinate 121,429,763 of NC_064408.1, forward strand.
ATAAGTGTTTGTAACTCATTAATAAATAGTGACGTGTTTTACACTTTACAATAAGGCTCCCTTTTAGTGGTTATAAGTGTTTGTAACTCATTAACAAATACTCATCTACAATTTGAAAATCTTGATCGGCAAAAGCAAAATGGAAAACTACATGCTGGGAGCTGCAGTAATTACTTGCAGTGAAATTGCCTGCAGCAAACCAGTAAAGGAAGTTACATCTGGAATGCTGTCCTAAAGAAGATGCCACTCAACCTTAAGAATCACAACAGCACTTTCATGTTCTTTGAACATTAGCGCCTGGCAACATTATATCAATATCTGTGACAACCCCAAGGATGATTTCAGATAGTATGCTGAAAATGTCAAGGTAAGGGGTAATTATTGCTTAGCCCTTAGATGTCAATTTTATTATTTCATATGATAATATACACCACATTATTATAAATGACTAAAAGAGTTAGTGGTGGAATGATTAAACTTGGGAGTTAAATGGTTAAACTGATGTTGACTGATGGAGGATATGGAGATGGAGAAGCAAGTTGAGTTAGATGGAGAAGACAAAGTAAGTGAGTATCTGAAAAGATCTGAAATTTAACAATATGGATGGCTGTGGGTTCACTATTTGGCAAACAACAGGTCATTGTTGCCCTTTCTACGTATGTGTTATAACTGATTATTAATGGTTTTTAAGGCATTTACAACCTAATTAGTAACCATTAATAAACTAATTGTAAACCATTTATAAACCCTTTATAAAGGTAGTCTTATTATAAAGTGGTACCTAAAAGTTTAATGTTTAAGAATATAATTAATGTTGGTTTTGTATGTTTGACAATAATCAGAAAATCTATTTGTTCATATAGAACAAATAGTCAATTATTGCGAAGTAGACACGATTCATTCTTTTAAAGTCTTCTGAATTAAAAACAACCTGGAAATCGCACGAGTGCAGGTCATTTTCAATTGCATAGCATTTTAAATCTTGAATGACACTGAGGCTTACATTACATCCGAGGCTTGTCATAACCGGCGCGAGATTAAAACGCCTAGACTTTCCTGTATTCAGAGGTTTCCAAATTAAATTCATGTTCTCCTGAAAAAATGGGCTGCATTCTGTATTTCTGTAATTGACGTAGGCATTAAAAACAGAGCAGTGTCTTCTGAAGCTAAACCATTCTATATGGTTCAAAGTAAAACGAGCTGAGGCATCATCGTATCTATCCGTTTTTCCGACGTACATAGCAACGCTATATATATCCTTAAGAAAAACAAAACCAAAGTAAGTTCCATCTGACAAACGCCAGACTCGATCCTTGAGCGCTCCTTGAGCGATTGGTTCAGGAATGCTCTCCCTTGTTCGGTACCTTTTTAGATTCTCGTCATCGTGCTCTTCTTCTACAGATCCTCCCATATGGTCTAACGCGTAGGATTTCTGGCTTTCATCCAGACGGTCCGGGTTCAAATCCCGGTATGGGAAGCTTTGGTTTTCAGCAACCTCAGAAACACAAGCCATTGCTCCGTTCTCTCGGTCCTTCACACATCTCGCTAACTCTTAAATACACATTTCACTCGCAGGCTTGCTGTGATTGCTCCATAGGAATAACAACCTTATTGGTCAATACTTTTGGCGGGAATTTTTTTGACCAATCAGGACAATCTGAATAATGATGGGGGCGGGGCTGGGCGGGACGGGAAGAGGTGGGGATGGGGCAGGAAGGGCGGAGGGATGGGCGGGGCGGTGTGTCACCATGGTTTAAATTACCTCATATCCAAAACATGAATGACGAATGGCAGGGGTAATTACAGATGATTGAAAACATAATTACCGGAGACTCGTAGTCATTGATGTCAGAAAAATAATTAAGAGAGTTCAAGGGTCAGGGGATCTGAGGGGTCAATGGTAATTACAGATGATTGAAAACATAATTACTAACTGACAGCATCATAGGGTGATCTGAGGGGTCAAATGTCACATTCCAGAAAAGGAGGCACGGGGTGTGGGGAGGGGTCAAAGGGCACATGGCAAAGGTCAAAAGTAATTACAGATGATTGAAAACATAATTAATAACTGACAGCATCATAGGGTGATCTGAGGGGTCAAAGGTCACATTCCAGAAAAGGAGGCATGTGCTGTGGGGAGAGGTCAAAGGGCACCTAGCAAAGGTCAAAAGGTCACCTGTCAAAAAGTTTGATTGATAGTGCAAAGGTCAAAAGGTCACCTGTCAAAAAGTTTGATTGACAGTGCCCCTTATTATCTCTCTTTTACACGAGGTTTAGGAGTGTGTTTATGTGGTCAGACACCAACCTCTGCTCTAATTCATCCCAAATGTGTTTTGTGGGGTTGAGGTCAGGACTCTGTGCAGACCAGTCAAGTTCTTCCTTTGAACCAAACTCACTCACCCATGTCTTTATGGAGCTTCATTTAAACACTGATGCGCAAAGTTGGGAGCATTAAATTGTCCAAAATCTCTTGGTATTCAGAAGCATTAAAGGCCCTATTTTAGCGATCTATAGCGCACTAGGTTATTGCGCTTTGCACAGCTGGATTTAGGGGCATGTCCTTTGTCTTTGGTATCTTGAGGGCGCGAAAAAATACGCCTTGCGCAGCTCCAACGGCGCAAAGGGCATGTTTTAATTCTCTTAATTATTCATGGGTGTGTTTTGTGAAATAATCCAATCAGTGTGTCTGTAGTCATCCCCTTTAAGAGGCAGAAGTGCGCTGACTTCTGTTCATTCCTATTTAAAGAGCGCATAGGAAACACAAGGCTGCGCATCACCCTGTGAAGATAAACCAGCAGCTCCTATAAGGGAAGAGTTAAGTTATTTTGTTCTTTATTTTGTTTATTGTTTATGTAAAAACTGGGTTTGCAACACTGAATATTAATCAAGCAATCAACCATTATTTACACTTGGCTCAATACAGTCAGATAACTACCGTCCTCCTGGAAACCACCAAACCCAGATTATCCATGCCTTTATGAAGCTTGCTATGAGCACTGGTGTGCAAAGCTGGGATCATTAAATTGTCCATTATCTTTTGGTATTCAGAAGCTATAAGAGTTCCTTTCACTGGAACTGAGGGGTTGCCAAGAACTCCTGAACAACCCCACACCATAATGATAATGATCCCCCCTCTACCAAACTTTTCACTCGGCTCAATACATTCAGATAAATACCGTTCTTCTGGCAACCGGTAACTGGTAACACTGATGCTCAAATTTGGGAGCGTGAAATTGTCCAAAATATCTTGGTATTCAGAAGCATTTCACTGAAACTGAGGGGCCGAGAACTCTCGAACAACAACCCCACATCATAATCAGGGTTCGTACAGGTGCTTGAAATCCTGGAAAATGCTTGAATTTTAACGTTCTGTTTTCCAGGCCTGGTAAGTGCTGGAAGTTTTGGAGAAAGAGCTTGAAATTCTAACTGCATTTGCAATAAATAACTATCTGACTAAATAAATTAGATTAAAGAAAAAAATGCAGAGCGTAAAATAAAAAAAAGCTTTAATTTCCTCTTCTTCTGCTATTAACAAACGCAGTTCTGGTTGTATTTCGTAAACATAATATCTCTTGCAGTGTGACAAAAAGCAAATCATTTTGAGTATACGTATCTATAAATGCTCTCAACTTAACTCATCCCCAAATTTGACATATTACAGTACCTGCTCAATCAAATGAATAGGGTAAAGGTGCGGTGAAGAACATTGGTATTAAAATTGTGTGAAACTGACACCAATAAATCCATAATTCCTGATATTTACTTACTTAGAAGTCATTTTTTTCTTAGTAGTATAGTCGCTGTGAAGTGTGAAGAATAGTTTTGCGATATATATTGATTATCGCTAAATCACAGTTTTGAAATATCACCGTTATCATTCATTTACCACAAGGTGCTGGAAAATCTTGAAAATGGGCCTTAAAATGGGCCAAATGGGCCCTCTACCAAACATAGCTAACAAGTAACATTTCTGTAAAACTAAATGATAGGAGTGATACCCCATCAGTTAGCATCATGCTAGCATGTGTTCATAATTTTTTTTTTCTGGCTGAATGAGTAAAAAGCTGAAAGGTGCTGGAAAAACTTGAAAATGGGCCTTAAAAGTGCTTTTTGAAAAGGTGTATGAACCCTGCATAATGATAATGATCCCCCCTCTACCAAACTTTACACTTGGCACAATGCAGTCAGATAACTACCATTCTCCTGGCAACTGCCAAACCCAGACTTGTCCATCCGATTGCCAGAAGAAGAAGCGTAATTTGTCACTTCTGAGAACTAGTATCCATTGGTGGCGTGTTTTACACCACTGCATCTTACACTTTGCAATATGCTTGGTGATGCAAGGCTTGGATGAAGCTTCTCATCCGTGGAAACCCGTTCCATGAAACTGAGCTCATCTGAAGGCCGCATGAAGGCAGTTTGCCAATAGGTTTACATTGATTTATCTGCTCCAGAGAGTCCTATGCTATTGACAATACTTCTAGAAGGGACTGTGTCCTCAATAGTTGCTCCATAAACATTTAGACATGCTGTTTTTCATGCAATAAAAGTGACATTTGTTGAGTAACGTAAGTTACGACATAAAACGTCGTAATAAAGACGTGATTGGTAGAAACATTGATTGCGCTTTTGTAAGAAACAGAGAAAGAGAAAGTAACAGAGAAGAGAAGAAGAGCGAACGAGTGCGAGCACGTCCTAGTCAGCATTATCATTAACCTGACCCAGATGGAGAAGAAGAGAACCAGAAAAAACACACACACACACACACACACACACACACTTACATACACACACACACACACTCTTACATTATACACACACACACACTGCGAGCCAGCGAGTTAGAAAGTGTGAATAGCTGGGAAGTGAATAAGCCCAGAGGTCAGTTTTGTTCTTATGAAGCCAAATGCATTAATTTGTTAGCATTAGCAGCATTAGCATAAACACGCACACACGCACACACACACACACACACACACACACACACACACACACACACACACACACACACACAGTGTTGCAATTGACCTTTCTCATTTAATGTTTTATAATAGTTATGTATGACTATGACCAGACTATGAAGTGGCAGTCTTGCTGGGGCAGTCCTGATGAGTGCCAGTTTCATCATTATACTATTTTTTCTCTACTTATTTGAGTCATTCTAGACAAAATCTGGATTAGAACATTACTCAAATATTCACTATTCACTGTATACCTGTAACTCTACCTCTTCACTACTTTACTTTAACTGATGCTCTCAAACACTTTATTAAGAGACAAGAAATTCAAGTAATTAACTCTTGATGAGTTCAGCACAGCTGTTAACTGAAATTAGCCTGAATTCCAGGTGATTCTACCTTATAAACTGACTGAGAAAATCTAAACAAGAGGTGCTACTATGAAGAATCTAAAATATATATTTTTTGTTTCCAGTGTTTAAAATGCAAGAAATGCTGGTTTATATATAGGTTATTTGTATTAGTATGAAGTCAAATGCATGAATGTGTTAGCAACTTAACGTTAGCAGCATTAGCAGCGTTAGCAGCATTAGCACTACTCAGGAACATAAACAAACACACGTGTTGTAATAACTGTAGTGAGGTTGGCCGCAGTAGCAGTTTCACACGGTCCACAAATCCTGAGAGCAAACGACTTCCTGTTTCTGCCCATAACTTCTGTAACAGACGGAAATAAACTGTGTGTGTGTGTGTGTGTGTTTGTATATATATATATATTTCCTGCTTTACCTTAAATGCCCTCGACTAACCGAGTCACATTTGCTGCACCTAAGCTAGAAGGCTAACATAGCTAACAACTGAAAGCTAACAAGTCAACAAGCCAACCTCACTACAGTTATTACAACACCTGTGCTTGTTTATGTCCCTGAGTACTGCTAATGCTGCTAATGCTGCTAATGCTAAGTTGCTAACCCCTTCATACATTTGACTTCATAGAAATAAAACTGACCACTTTATAAACCAGCTAAAAAAGCTGCTTTGTGACAACAACAGTTGTAAAAAGTTGTATTTGCTACACAAATATTTGAATTGATTTGATAATAGGAGCGATGCCCCACCAGTTAGCATGGTGCTAGCATATATACTGTAAATCAGTATCATAGTTTTTCACAGTGTTGTGGTTCTGGTGTGGTGCTGGTTGGCCACCTGCTGAAGTACAGAGTTATACAGGAGTTTCAGTTTAGTTCTCCAGCACCCAGACTGGAGCAGTATTAGCATTAGCCACTAACCGTGCTAAGCGCTAGCTCTTTCTCCGTTCAAGTCAAATATATTGGACTGTAGTCTGTGTGTTTACCAGAATCACACAGATTAACATCCAGCACTTGTTTAACTTTAAAATATTACAGTTTTGTTTACTTAGCTTAGCTTTACTTAGTTTAGTTATGTAAGTGCTCTACGACAGGGGTTCTCAACTGGTCTCAGCCCAGGACCCACATTCACTCCTAGTCATTAAGTTTTCACTTTTACAGAATAAAAAAATAAATAAATAAATAATAAAAAAAAAAAATATATATATATATATATATTTTTTTTTTTTCTAAATAGCCTTCAAAAACATATTTAAACATAAAGTACATGTGCATACAAAGTGAATAAATGTCACTACAATAAAATTGAACATAAAAAAACTGCACAAAATAAAAAACGCCAAAATATTTGCTATTTCATTTCTCTGTATATCTCTGCATTCAGAGTATATTAGTAAAATATAAAATTATTATATTATTGTATTTTTATGTATTTTTTAGAACCACTACGATACCCGAATGTCTGCCTATCTATGTAACTAAAGGGGATCACTTTTTAAGGTGAGAGCCCCTCTGTTTTAATACAATTATAGATATTTGACGCCAAATTTCGAAAAAGTATCGCAAACAAAAACTATAAAAAGTAATTTACTATAATACAGTACGGTAGTAGACAGTCAGAGAGCACTCAGGCAGGCAGAGCCGTCACTGTTGCACTGGTTTTTAGTCCCTGGCGCATTATAACAGCAGTCTATTGTTGGCTGGTGTACAGTTATTGTGTAAATGCTCCGGCTCCTGAATAGCTCAGCGCTCACTGACCTCTTTACAGTGCTGAACAGCATTGTTCAAGATGTTCCAGTGCTCCCGGGCTCTTCTGCATGTCCAAACCATGTCTAACGACGGGTCGTAAAGCTGACTGGAGACTGAATTTGTGGACCTTAAGATCAGCCCCGAGGCTCGGAGTGCTTCATGTGCTTTAATACTGGATCTGTGCAGATACTGGTACATCTATCAGCCATAACATTAACACCACTGATTCAGTAACACTGACAACTTTGATTAACTTTATGCAAAGTGGCTCCTGTCAAGAGGTGGAATCTACTGGCTGGGGATTATTATTATTACATTACATTACATTACATTTCATTTGGCAGACGCTTTTGTCCAAAGCGACTTACAATAATGATTATTATAAAAATATAAAAATATTATAAAAATATTATTATTATGGTGTGGGGTTGTATTTCAGGAGTTGGGCTTGACCTATTAATTCCAGTAAAAGGAACTCTTAATGCTTCATCATACTAGAAGATTTTTGACAATTTTTATGCTCCGAACTTCAAGTCAAATCAAATCACAAATCAAGATCCATAAAGACATGGACGAGTCTGGGTTTGGCGGTTGACTGCACTGTGCCAGTTGTAAAGTTTGGCTGAGGGGGGATCATTATTATGGTGTTGGGTTGTATTATAGGAGTTGGGCTTGAACGCTTAATTCCAGTAAAAGGAACTCTTAATGCTTTATCATAATAGAAGATTTTGTACAATTTTTATGCTCCAAACTTCTGCACAAATCAAGATCCATAAAGACATGGACGAGTCTGGGTTTGGCGGTGGACTGCATTGTGCCAGTTGTAAAGTTTGGCTGAGGGGGATCATTATTATGGTGTGGGGTTGTATTATACTAGTTGAGCTTGTCCTCTTAGTTCCAGTGAAAGGAACTCTTAATGCGTTATCATAATAAAAGATTTTGGACAATTTTTATGCTCCGAACGTCTCCACAAATCAAGATCCATAAAGACATGGACGAGTCTGGGTTTGGCGGTTGGCAGGAGAACAGTACTTCTCTGACTGCATTGTGCCAGTTGTAAAGTTTGGCTGAGGGGGGATCATTATCAATATGGTGTGGGGTTGTATTATAGGAGTTGGGCTCATCCCATAGTTCCAGTGAATGGAACTCATAATGTTTTATCATACTAGAAGATTTTGTACAATTTCATGCTCCTAACTTGCACAACTGCACAAATCAAGGTCAAGGGGTTTGGAGTAGAAGAACTCGACTCAATGTAAAAAGAGTTTGTTTCAGGCCATTTTGAAGTATTTCTATTGGTCCTTTCATCAAGAAATTTTTGAAAAGTGTAAGAGACAACTAGTCTGTTGAAATTATATAGTAAACTAAAAATCGACTTACTTGTGGAGGAACTTGTTTTTTATTGGACAGTGACGATACGAAACTTTTGGCAATACAGTGTGCACTGAAAAAAAATGACGAGTAACATTTACTTTAAAAAAAAGTTTCGCAACTTTCTGCATTTGCTTTTTTTAAGTAAATTTAATTTCAGATAAATTTAAGTAACTTTAACTCAGTTTCAAATGTTATATAGAGTAAATAAGTGAACTGAACTTCAGTCAATCCTTTCTTTTAGTAAACTTTACTTCATTTATTTTTACTGAATCAATCCTTTCTTTTAGTAAACTTTACTTCATTTATTTTTACTGAATCAATCCTTTCTTTTAGTAAACTTTACTTCATTTATTTTTACTGAATCAACCCTTTCTTTTAGTAAACTTTACTTCATTTATTTTTACTGAATCAATCCTTTCTTTTAGTGAACTCAGTAAATTTAAATAAAAATAAATAAAGTAAAGTTTACTAAAAGAAAGGATTGATTCAGTAAAATAAATGAAGTAAAGTTTACTAAAAGAAAGGATTGATTCAGTAAAAATAAATGAAGTAAAGTTTACTAAAAGAAAGGATTGATTCAGTAAAAATAAATAAAGTAAAGTTTACTAAAAGAAAGGATTGATTCAGTAAAAATAAATGAAGTAAAGTTTACTAAAAGAAAGGATTGATTCAGTAAAAATAAATGAAGTAAAGTTTACTAAAAGAAAGGATTGATTCAGTAAAATAAATGAAGTAAAGTTTACTAAAAGAAAGGATTGATTCAGGAAAAATAAATGAAGTAAAGTTTACTAAAAGAAAGGATTGATTCAGTAAAAATAAATGAAGTAAAGTTTACTAAAAGAAAGGATTGATTCAGTAAAAATAAATGAAGTAAAGTTTACTAAAAGAAAGGATTGATTCAGTAAAAATAAATGAAGTAAAGTTTACTAAAAGAAAGGATTGATTCAGTAAAAATAAATGAAGTAAAGTTTACTAAAAGAAAGGATTGATTCAGTAAAAATAAATGAAGTAAAGTTTACTAAAAGAAAGGATTGATTCAGTAAAAATATATGAAGTAAAGTTTACTAAAAGAAAGGATTGACTGACATTCAGTTCACTTATTTATTCTGTGTAACATTTAAGTCTTGAAAGTGAGTTGAAGTTACTTAAATTTATGTTTTTTAGCTTTTTTCTGTGTATATTATGTTTTTTATGACATACCCAAGGTGAAACACTTCTTATAACTTCACTATGAGCACACAGGGCTAAATTCCTAAAGGCTGCGTAATTGGAAATGTAATGTAAATGTGTGTTTTTTGACATCACCAGAGATAATAAAAACTCTAGAGAAGTTTACTTTATGTCTTGTTCTGATGGCAGAGCAGTTTTCTCGATCGGTGCGCTGTATTGGATGTCTGACGCGGGAGAGGTTTTGGACGCTCCGGGGGGACGCGGTTAATTTTACCGGCGTCCGTTTGAGAGGACAGGAGGGTGACATTGTGTTTGGGGATGCTGGTGTGAGAAGATGGATCGGCTCTATTACTCGTGCAGAAGCCATTAGGCAAAGAGAACAGCACAGCACAATCAAACACTGAGGAGATATTACACAGAGAGAGAGAGAGAGAGAGAGAGAGAGAGAGAGAGAGGGGTGAAAGAGTAAAGGATCAGCACTCGTCCTTGGAGGAGGTGCTTTATTGATACTGGGCAGAATGAAGGATGCTTCCATTACAGTCTGTTTGCTTAAGTGAAAAAGGGACGGAGCGAAGGCCCCGTTCCAATTAACAGAGATTAGACCTCACTTCCTCCGGCCACTTCCTCCCGGGAAACTTCAGAGCTGTGCACTTACTGACCCAACAGCTTCAGACCAGTTTAGTCAAGGTCAAGAGGTCAAGAGGCTTGTACTGATATACACCTGTTTCCATTCTTATCGTTTTTTTTATACAGTTAGAAATATATATATTTTTATGTGAATGTATTGTTGTATTTTAAATAGATGAAAGTGTTATGTAGCATTTTAATGTAGTAGCTGAAGTGAAGTAATTGTAGTGCAATAACAGAGTGTATCATAGTAGATGAAATTCTGGAATTAAGTGTATTATAACAGTTGAAGTGCAGTAATTGAATATTTTGCAGTAGTATTGTAGTTTTATAACAGTTGAAGTGCAGTAATTGAATATTTTGCAGTAGTATTGTAGTTTTATAACAGTTGAAGTGCAGTAATTGAATATGTTGCAGTAGTATTGTAGTATTATAACAGTTGAAGTGCAGTAATTGAATATTTTGCAGTAGTATTGTAGTTTTATAACAGTTGAAGTGCAGTAATTGAATATTTTGCAGTAGTATTGTAGTTTTATAACAGTTGAAGTGCAGTAATTGAATATTTTGCAGTAGTATTGTAGTTTTATAACAGTTGAAGTGCAGTAATTGAATATGTTGCAGTAGTATTGTAGTTTTATAACAGTTGAAGTGCAGTAATTGAATATTTTGCAGTAGTATTGTAGTTTTATAACAGTTGAAGTGCAGTAATTGAATATTTTGCAGTAGTATTGTAGTTTTATAACAGTTGAAGTGCAGTAATTGAATATTTTGCAGTAGTATTGTAGTTTTATAACAGTTGAAGTGCAGTAATTGAATATTTTGCAGTAGTATTGTAGTTTTATAACAGTTGAAGTGCAGTAATTGAATATTTTGCAGTAGTATTGTAGTTTTATAACAGTTGAAGTGCAGTAATTGAATATGTTGCAGTAGTATTGTAGTTTTATAACAGTTGAAGTGCAGTAATTGAATATTTTGCAGTAGTATTGTAGTTTTATAACAGTTGAAGTGCAGTAATTGAATATTTTGCAGTAGTATTGTAGTTTTATAACAGTTGAAGTGCAGTAATTGAATATTTTGCAGTAGTATTGTAGTTTTATAACAGTTAAAGTGCAGTAATTGAATATTTTGCAGTAGTATTGTAGTTTTATAACAGTTGAAGTGCAGTAATTGAATATTTTGCAGTAGTATTGTAGTTTTATAACAGTTGAAGTGCAGTAATTGAATATGTTGCAGTAGTATTGTAGTTTTATAACAGTTGAAGTGCAGTAATTGAATATTTTGCAGTAGTATTGTAGTTCTATAACAGTTGAAGTGCAGTAATTGAATATTTTGCAGTAGTATTGTAGTTTTATAACAGTTGAAGTGCAGTAATTGAATATTTTGCAGTAGTATTGTAGTATTATAACAGTTGAAGTGCAGTAATTGAATATTTTGCAGTAGTATTGTAGTTTTATAACAGTTGAAGTGCAGTAATTGAATATTTTGCAGTAGTATTGTAGTATTATAACAGTTGAAGTGCAGTAATTGAATATTTTGCAGTAGTATTGTAGTTTTATAACAGTTGAAGTGCAGTAATTGAATATTTTGCAGTAGTATTGTAGTTTTATAACAGTTGAAGTGCAGTAATTGAATATTTTGCAGTAGTATTGTAGTTTTATAACAGTTGAAGTGCAGTAATTGAATATGTTGCAGTAGTATTGTAGTTTTATAACAGTTGAAGTGCAGTAATTGAATATTTTGCAGTAGTATTGTAGTTTTATAACAGTTGAAGTGCAGTAATTGAATATGTTGCAGTAGTATTGTAGTTTTATAACAGTTGAAGTGCAGTAATTGAATATTTTGCAGTAGTATTGTAGTTTTATAACAGTTGAAGTGCAGTAATTGAATATTGTGCAGTAGTATTGTAGTTTTATAACAGTTGAAGTGCAGTAATTGAATATTTTGCAGTAGTATTGTAGTTTTATAACAGTTGAAGTGCAGTAATTGAATATTTTGCAGTAGTATTGTAGTTTTATAACAGTTGAAGTGCAGTAATTGAATATTTTGCAGTAGTATTGTAGTTTTATAACAGTTGAAGTGCAGTAATTGAATATTGTGCAGTAGTATTGTAGTTTTATAACAGTTGAAGTGCAGTAATTGAATATTTTGCAGTAGTATTGTAGTTTTATAACAGTTGAAGTGCAGTAATTGAATATGTTGCAGTAGTATTGTAGTTTTATAACAGTTGAAGTGCAGTAATTGAATATTTTGCAGTAGTATTGTAGTTTTATAACAGTTGAAGTGCAGTAATTGAATATTTTGCAGTAGTATTGTAGTATTATAACAGTTGAAGTGCAGTAATTGAATATTTTGCAGTAGTATTGTAGTTTTATAACAGTTGAAGTGCAGTAATTGAATATTATGCAGTAGTATTGTAGTTTTATAACAGTTGAAGTGCAGTAATTGAATATTTTGCAGTAGTATTGTAGTTTTATAACAGTTGAAGTGCAGTAATTGAATATTTTGCAGTAGTATTGTAGTTTTATAACAGTTGAAGTGCAGTAATTGAATATTTTGCAGTAGTATTGTAGTTTTATAACAGTTGAAGTGCAGTAATTGAATATTTTGCAGTAGTATTGTAGTTTTATAACAGTTGAAGTGCAGTAATTGAATATTTTGCAGTAGTATTGTAGTTTTATAACAGTTGAAGTGCAGTAATTGAATATTTTGCAGTAGTATTGTAGTTTTATAACAGTTGAAGTGCAGTAATTGAATATTTTGCAGTAGTATTGTAGTTTTATAACAGTTTAAGTGCAGTAATTGAATATTTTGCAGTAGTATTGTAGTTTTATAACAGTTGAAGTGCAGTAATTGAATATTTTGCAGTAGTATTGTAGTTTTATAACAGTTGAAGTGCAGTAATTGAATATTTTGCAGTAGTATTGTAGTTTTATAACAGTTCAAGTGCAGTAATTGAATGTAATATAGCAGTTGAAGTGCAGTAATTGAATGTATTACAGTAGTATTGTAGTATTATAACAGTTGATGTGCAGTAATTGAATGTAATATAGCAGTTAAAGTGCAGTAATTGAATATATTAAAGTAGTTAAAGTGCAGTAATTTAACAAATCACAGTATTATTGTAGTATTATAACAGTTGAAGTGCAGTAGTTGAATGTAATATAGCAGTTAAAGTGCAGTAATTGAATGTATTGCAGTAGTATTGTAGTATTATAATTGAAGTATTTGTAATTACTGAGTAATATTTTAGTAGAGGAAATGTGCTAATTGCAGTGCAGTAATTGAGCAATTACTAGTAATTAACGTAATGTACAGTTTCTTCAGTTCAACCTTTAAACTACACTTTAGCTACTTCTCTTCAACTGCTGCACTCCAGCTACTATGATAAAACTACGAACATACACTCAATTACTAATCTTCAACTACTGCACTTTAAATAGTACAATAAGCTACTAAAATACCCTAATTACTGCCCTTAAGCTATTCAACTAATGTAATGCATTCAATACTTCTGCAATACATTCAATTACTGCATTTCAACTGTTATAATACTATAGTACTACTGTAATACATTCAATTACTGCCCTTTACCTACTATTAGTACATTCAATTACTGAACTTTAACTGAAATAATACTATAATACTACTGCCATACATTCAATTACTGCATTTCAACTGTTATAATACTATAGTACTACTGTAATACATTCAATTACTGCCCTTTACCTACTATTAGTACATTCAATTACTGAACTTTAACTGAAATAATACTATAATACTACTGCCATACATTCAATTACTGCACTTTGGCTGTTATAATACTGAATAGTTGTAATTGCAGTGTGTGAGTGTATAACAGTAATTGAGTCAGAGTTGAAGTGCAGCAGTTGAATGTATTGTAGTAATTGAATGCACTATAGTGGTTGAAGTGCAGTAATTGAATGCAGTGCAGTATTATTGTAGTATTAAAACAGTAGTGCAGTAGTAGAATCGCAGCAGTGTGTGAGTGTATAACAGTAATTGAGTCAGAGTTGACGTGCAGCAGTTGAATGTATTGTAGTAATTGAATGCTTTATAGTGGTTGAAGTGCAGTAATTGAATGCAGTGCAGTATTATTGTAGTATTAAAACAGTAGTGCAGTAGTAGAATCGCAGCAGTGTGTGAGTGTATAACAGTAATTGAGTCAGAGTTGAAGTGCAGCAGTTGAATGTATTGTAATAACTGGAAGTAATTGAATTTGTTTGCAGTCTTCCAGTGGAAACTCTCTGAGGGTCTGACCGTGTTCATGTTGAGTTCCCACGCTGTTCCACAAACCCAGTCAGAGTGGAACTCTGGGTAATTTTCCTATATCAGTTTCTGTATGGGCGGGTCTGTATCGGTTTCCATTTACCTCAACCTAGAAATTACCCTTTATTAGTGAGAAACGGCAGAGTGGTTTCACTCGGGTCCTCCTCCACAGGGTCTTATGAAGCTCTTCTTTCTTCTGGACGTGAGATTCTGCAGTCATGTAGAACCACAGTTTTACACACTATGACCCCTGGGACCCTGCTCATTCCAGATGCTGCAGTGTGTGTGTGTGTGTGTGTGTGTGTGTTTATACAATGTAAAAAACACATTTTCCTTCAGGCTTTTCTGAAAAACAGCAGAATTTGTTACAGCAAGTTAAAGTCCAGCAGCTCCAGATCATCACACTAATCACACTAATCACACACTACCACCACCATGTTTTACTACGTTCAGTATGATTCAGTTCTTTTATTACTGAAATCTTATTAAAAATGTTCCACTTTTGTCTTGTCAATCCTGTAAAGAATATTTACCCAAAGTTCTGGAGATCATCAAGATGAGTTGTTCATGCCCTTTTGGAGTAATTTCTTTAGGCCGGCCGGTCACTCCTGGGAAGGTTCACCAGTGTTCCATGTTTTTTCTTCATAAGTGAATAATAGCTCTTTCTTTCTTGGGGTGGTCTTGATGAGTGCCAGTTTCTTCATTATAATGTTTTTGATGGTCTTTGCTGTGACTGCACTTGAGGATACTTTTCTTTCAGTTCTTTCAGTTCTTCTTTTTCGGATCGACTGACCTTTATTTCTTTCTAAAAGCCTTTTTTTCTTTAATTAGTAGTTTTTGCGTCTCATAATCTGGATTAGAACATTACTCAAATATTCACTATTCACTGTATACCTGTAACTCTACCTCTTCACTACTTTACTTTAACTGATGCTCTCAAACACTTTATTAAGAGACAAGAAATTCAAGTAATTAACTCTTGATGAGTTCAGCACAGCTGTTAACTGAAATTAGCCTGAATTCCAGGTGACTCTACCTCATAAAACTGAGATGTGTAAAACTAATATAAGCAAGAGGTGCTACTTTAAAAAATGGGAAATTTGGTTTGTTTAACACTTTTGTTTTGGTAAATAATTGATTTTAAGGCATGTCCACAGCACACTGTTAGTGGACTATTCTTGGTCTATAGTGGAGACACTGAGGTGGTTAAAAACTCCAGCAGCACTGCTGTAATCTGATCAGACTGAAATAATGTATAATGTGTGTCCATTGGTCATTCCCCATGTAAAACTGAGTCTGCACTGAGTTTACAAGCTCAGACTGAGCCCTTATTTCAGTATCTCAGTAATTCAGTAATTCTCGTCTCGTCTGACCTGCTGTGCGCCGCCCCGCCGCTCCCCCAGCGCCGGTAATTGAAGCAGGTTTGTAGAATATGGAGAGAGAGAGAGAATATACGGGAGAGGAATTGAAATTCCACATCAGCATTAAAACACTCGCTATTTGCTTAGCCATCAGTTTTATTTTAAGAAGCGATGCACACAAGCCGCGACCTGACAGCCGAGACAGAGTGCTGTTTTATAGGAGGACGGCCTGTAAATGAAAAAAAGCCCCGGCTCTGAGCTCCAGAGAGCGTGCAGACAGATTTTACTCATCTCCTGCTGCAGTATCCAGCGTGTGTCATCGTATTCCTGTCCTGTTGTTTACGGAACATCCCATATAGAGTATTATTCACGGTCCTGAGACAAGCCGGAGCACATTCATCTCCTCAGCCTGAACGTTTCACCCTCGGCCGCTCTGCTGACCAGTCGCTCGCTGTTCTGGGGCTCTATTTTAATGATCTATATGGAGCACCGGTCAATTGTGCATCCTGCAGCTTGATTAAGTACGTCTTTGGTATCGTAAGGGTTAAAAAAATACACCTTGCGTGTCTCGAAACGTGCAAATGGCATGAACTTATTCTCTTAATTAATCATGTGTGTGGTTAATTTTGGGTGTAACATGAAATAAACCAATCAGTGTGCCAGTAGTCATTCCCTTTAAGAGTCGGGTGAGCTCTGACTTTGGCGCATTTGTATCTTAACAGTGAAGCGCTTTTGCGCGTCTCAGCACGATGACTGTTGACTGTTGTCAGGGTTTTAAAAAGTCAGTGGCGCATTTTCCTGCCGCCAGGGCAAGGTCGAACACCAGGCAAAGGAAATAACACGGTCCAAAGGATAATCCAAAAATCAAGGTCACGTTAAAAACGTTAAAATAAACATGAAGTTCTTTGCTCAAAATCGATCTCACATAAAGATAAAGATCTCACCAGCTCTGTTGTTACCATTTTCTGTCCCTTTCAGAACAAGCTGTTTATGGGCTCTGTCACTTTTATGCAAATAAGCTGTTGCTGTCCACACCCCATATGTACGCTGTGCGTTTATCACACAATAGTGTTAAATACGAACAAGCTAGTTCATGTTTAACTCTTTCATTATTTGAAAGATACAGATCCTTCCCTCAAAAGAAGTCTGCTGGTCAATCCTGCTGTATATTGGCTGAGGAAGTAATCTTACTAGGTATATACTATGTACTTTGTACCAGTGGACAGATTGTTCCACCTGACCTGTGGATCTTTGCAGCTCCTCCAGAGTGACCATGGGCCTCTTGGCTGCTTCCAATATCGATATTACCGGAAAAAAAGCAGTCGTCCAGTTTAGGACTGTGTATTCATTATGTAACTAAAATTTTAATAAGGCTGTATAACTGTATTTAAGCAATTATCATACAAATAGAGCAGAAAATTAGCGATATTAACCCTTTATTGACTGGGGTTAGATTCGATTTTTGAACTGTATGAACAGACGATTAATTTATTGACCCCAGGACTTTTGTTTTGTGGATCTTGAATTGGGGAAAAGGCCGTAACCTACAGAATCAGCAGTTTAACAGTATTGAAGTGTGCTGTGTGGACAGATTTGGACGAGTGTGTAAATCTTATTTTTTTAATATCTTATTTTTATAAGATCTTATATATCTTATTAAATGCTGTACCTTTTTATTTATTTATTTATTTATTTATTAATTTTACCTAGTGTACACAAGAATAGGCCTAATATGGTCTAAACAAAACATGTTCATGTTCATGTTCTTTATACTAAATCACTTAAATCACATAAAGATAAAGATCTCACCAGCTCTATTCTTACCAGTTTCAGTTCCTTTCAGAAAGAGACGTTTATAGACTCTCACTTTTATGCAAATAAGCTGATGTTGGCCGCGCCCCATGTTTATACTGAACCTTTTGCTTAACTGCAACAGAAGCAAAAACTCTTTCATTATTTGAAAGTTTGTACATCTCTCTTATCTTATCTCTTATCTTATCTGGACTTACCACCGAGAGAAGGTACAGATCCCTCCCTCAGAAGAAGTCTGCTGGCTAATCCTACTGTGTACTGCATGAGAACGTAGTATTACACTGATATACTAGGTAACTGTCCACTGGACAGAATTTTCCCACCTGAGCTGTGGATCTCTCTCGCTTTCAGTACATTTTTAATAAGGCTGTATAACTGTATTTAGGCAATTATCATGCAAATAGAGCAGAAAACTAACGATATTAACCCTTTGTTGACGGGAATTAGATTTGATTTTTGAACCGAATGAACTGACGATCAATTTAATGACCACAGGACTTTTGTTTTGTGGATCTTGAATTGGGGAAAAGGCTGTAACCTACAGAATCAGCAGTTTAACATTATTTTTTTTCTGGCTTATCTGCTGACTTACCACAAACAGGAGGTACAGATCCCTCCCTCAGAAGAAGTCTGCTGGCCAATTCTAGTGTGTACTTTTTGAGGACGTGATAATACTTTGTATATACTATGTAAGTGTCCAGTGGACAGATTCTCCCACCTGAGCTGTGGAGCTCTGCAGCTCCTCCAGAGTGACCATGGGCCTCTTGGCTGCTTCCAGTCATCCAGTTTACAAGTGTGTGTATTCACTATGTAAATAACATTCAGTACGTTCAGTACTTTATTTTAATAAGGCTTTATTTAAGCAGTTAACATGAAAATAGACCAGAAAACTAGAAATATTAACCCCTTATTGACTGGGTTTAGATTAGATTTTTGAACTGTATGAACCAGCAATTAATTTATTGACCCCAGGACTTTTGTTTTGTGGATCTTGAATTGGGGAAAAGGCCGTAACCTACAGGATCAGCAGTTTAGCAGTATTGAAGTGTGCTGTGTGGACAGATTTGGACGTGTGTGTGTGTATTTACAGAACCTCTGAGACTTCTGCAACCCTGTCCTGTCGTTAAACGCCTGGTTTTTGTGGAGTTTCGCAGGTTTTGCAACGTGTGCTGAGTCGTCAAATATGGGAGAAAAGGTCTCGATCAAAACTTAAAAGACTGAAGAGAGAGAAAGAGAGGAAAGAGAGAGCTTTAAAAAGAGAAAGAGAGGGAGAGTGGAGAAAGAGAAAGTGCCCATAACTCTTGAGGGAGGAGAGCAGGGTGTTCTAAAGCTGTCAGAGCGACAGGTTTATAATGCTCTTTATCTCTCGCTCTCTGATAGGCCTGTCATCCCGCCGCCGGTGTGAAACACTGTTACGCTGCTTTTGAATCGTTTGCCACCAGTTTTATTCCCTAACAAACTCCTTCCCACACCTGTGTGTGATCATCCGCCACCTGTTGAGGCCTGCAGTCGTCTTTCATCCAGCGTTCAGAAGCGGTTTTGTGAAGAATGAGCCTGAAGGGGGTTCTGATAATAGTGCAAGTCTGCTATTGTGTACTTTTATATCACTTAAATATTAATAAGAGTTCACACCCGTTGATAACGCTCCAAGAAGTTGATTGAATCGATCTTTATCTATATGTGTGTGAATGAGATGATGATACAGTAGAAGTAAGTCATTAAAATATGAAAAATATGAAACTGGTTGGAGGGGCACAGTGGTGCTCTACACCAATAAGAGTCCTTAAGCAAGACTCTTAAAACTACAATGGCCGACCTCTGTAATAGGAATAACCTCTTCCGCTTATTTACAGCGAGCTTAGATTTCCAGATTTTAACCGCTAGCCATGGTTAGCTTACCTTTAAATGGAAAAGATCTAGCGCAGTTAGCAGATAATGCTAATACTGCTCCAGCAGTGCTAGCCAGGGTTAGCAGCAGACTACAGGCTGATAATACTCGCCTCTGAACTGTGAAAGAGCTAGCAATTGCGCAGTTAGCGGCTAATGCTAATACTGCCCCTGAAACTCCTGCGCAATACTGTACTTCAGTGGAGTGACTTTACTACTCCTTAATACATGACTGACTACCTTAATACCTGAAATTCATACATAAAGAGCATCAGATTATAAGGAACACTGATGATTTTTAGAAAAAATAAAAGAAGTTCACCATATAGAGTGAAAAATATGTTAATTTTTTATTCTTTGAAAAGCAAGACAAAAATGCAGTATATTTAGGCTATGTAATATATTCAGTTAGAGAAGAAATGTAACGAAAAACTACAAAAAAACAATCGTTTTCAGTATTTGACCTTCTGACAAAAATTTAATTTCAGTGCATCCTTCCTTAATAGGAGGTTATATAGCCTGTTGGGTATGGAGGAGGTATAGAGATTCTCTATGGATCCTTAACATACAGATGTTGCTGCAGCTGGACCTGTTGATCCTGTAGCTCTACAATCATAGGTTGAAGCTGAAGCTGAGTCTCAGCTGCTCCCATAGATACATACATTTTATTGATTGGTGATAGGGGTGTGCCATATCGTATCGTACACGATAATATCGTCAAAATTTTTAAATATTGTGAATGATATTATGCCTCAAAATATCGTGTCATATCACCCAGCCCATTTCCCATGATATACTGTATCTACTAGAGACAGTATCAATTATTTTACTTTAATCCTGGACATATGGAGATATTTGGAGTGCATTATTATTAGTATCATGACTAATAATTCTGGATCATTGACTTCTGTTACAAATCTGATTAAATTCTTGTATTTTTTTATATCTCACTTAGGGGTGTGCAGTATTATATTGTGTGTAATATATTTTCTTTCTTGCAGTATATAGTGTATTTTTGAAAAGAAAAAAAAAAAATCAGTGTTTTGCCATATCGCCAAGAGTATAGTTATCGTGAAAATACCATTAAATATCGTGATATTATTTTAGGGCCATATCGCCCACCCCTAATTGGTGATAAATCTGGAGACCAGGCAGGACTAGATAGTGTTGTAATCTGGTGGAGATGTTCCTGGGAACCCGTACAGTGCGTGGGTGAGCATTATCCTGCTGAAACTGCAGGTGTTGGACTGTAGTGTGTGAATCAGTGATATCATTGATGAGAGTCGCTCCACAGCAAAGGCAGGATTAAAGCTTTCAACAAACCTGAGTATGCAGTGAGACATCTTCTCTGTGTGTGTGTGTGTGTGTGTGTGTGTGTGTGTGTGTGTGTGTGTGTGCAGTCTGCTGTGTATCTCAGTCTGTTCGTGTCCATCTGCCTCTCAGAGTCGCTGGATTAGAAAGGCCTTTGAACAGCTCTGTGTGTCCAGAAGCGTTCAGAGACCCAGATTTCAGCTCTGTTACAGTAACTACTGCACACACACTCACACACACTCACACACACACACACCCACACACTCACACACACTCACACACTCACACACACACACACACACACACCATCTGCATGGAGAAGAGCTGCTCTGATTCTGTTTCACTTTTAAATAACAAATTAACCTGGCCTACTGCAGGAGGGAAAACCCAGAGCCCTGGCCACTTTATTAGAAACACCTACACTGGCCACTTTATTAGAAACACCTACACACTGGACGCTTTATTAGAAACACCTACACTGGCCACTTTATTAGAAACACCTACACAAGTGGACACTTTATTAGAAACACCTACACAAGTGGACACTTTATTAGAAACACCTACACAAGTGGACACTTTATTAGAAACACCTACACTGACCACTTTATTAGAAACACCTACACACTGGCCACTTTATTAGAAACACCTACACAAGTGGACACTTTATTAGAAACACCTACACTGACCACTTTATTAGAAACACCTACACAATGGCCACTTTATTAGAAACACCTACAAACTCGCCACTTTATTAGAAACACCTACACACTGGCCACTTTATTAGAAACACCTACAGTACCTAGTGCTTCCACTCAGTGGAAGCCAAAAAAGTGGCCACTTTATTAGAAACACCTACACTGACCACTTTATTAGAAACACCTACAAACTCGCCACTTTATTAGAAACACCTACAATACAGTACATAGCACTTCTACTCAGTGACCACTTTATTAGAAACACCTACACAAGTGGCCACTTTATTAGAAACACCTACAGAAATGGACAATTTATTAGAAACACCTACACAAGTGTCCACTTTATTAGAAACACCTACAGAAATGGACAATTTATTAGAAACACCTACAGAAATGGACAATTTATTAGAAACACCTACACAAATGGCCGCTTTATTAGAAACACCTACACACTGGCCACTTTATTAGAAACACCTACACGAGGGGCCAGGGGATGCATGTGTTTGTATTAAACTTCAATGGTGGAAAAAGCAGCTATGACTTATTAAGCAGACCATATGCTGTTGATGGAAAGTCTGAGATGTGTGTTTGTGTGTGTGTGTGTGCGTGCGTGCTGGTGTGTGTTTACCCAGAGGGCTTTGCTTCCTCATAGCCCGAGGGGGCGGTGATATAAGCGTTTGGACGTGGAGCAGCAGGATGCTGTTTGGAGAGCGCTGTTTACTCCCCCTAGATACAAAAATCACGCAGGCGGCTGCAGGGCTGAAGTCCAGAGATGAAGCCCCCCGCTGAAAGAGCAGCACCACCAGAACAAACAACACAACACAACCTCGGACTTTCCCCTCCACCGCCCCGGTGTTTACTGAGCAAAGAAAACCGGGTACAGTGTCCCCAATCTCCCCCACAGTCCCTGAGATACACAACAGCCTCGTTACTCCTGTTTTATTTCAGCTGGTTTTAATTCCGGCTTCTCATCCTTCAATAAAACCCCTATCCAGATAAATCTCTCCATCCAGATACACTGTAAACCCAGATAAGTTGAATTTACTTAAAACAATTAGAAATGCGCACCCTCTCCGCTTTTAGACACTTTGGCCCGTTTTTCTGCGCTAGAAATGCGCACTCTCTCCGCTTTTAGACTCTTTGGCCCGTTTTTTTGCGCTAGAAATGCGCACCCTCTCCGCTTTTAGACTCTTTGGCCCGTTTTTCTGCGCTAGAAATGCGCACTCTCTCCGCTTTTAGACTCTTTTACCCCGTTTTTCTGCGCTAGAAATGCGCACTCTCTCCGCTTTTAGACTCTTTTACCCCGTTTTTCTGTGCTAGAAATGCGCACTCTCTCCGCTTTTAGACTCTTTTACCCTGTTTTTCTGCGCTAGAAATGCGCACTCTCTCCGCTTTTAGACTCTTTTACCCTGTTTTTCTGCGCTAGAAATGTGCACTCTCTCCACTTTTAGACTCTTTGGCCCGTTTCTGACACCTAGCGTTCAAACTTTGAATCTCACATTATAAAAACCTGCTTAACAGCGGGCCAACTTTCATTTTATTTCTAAAATACCTCGCGGGCCGCTCCAAAAAATGAAAAGGGCCGCAATCATCTTTGACCCAATGCTTTCGTTTGATGCACACATAGATTTATCAGGATAGGGGTTTTATTATTAAACGTTGAGAAGCCGGAATAAAAACGAGCAGTTCTCATGGTGTCACAGGTGGTTGCTGTGGAGTTGTGGGTGGTTGCTGTCTGTGTCGTTCCAGGAGTCGCTAACAAAGGTACCAACCAGAGAGAAGAGACATAAAGAGGAAGCTGGCAGAGTGGGAAAAGAGTGTGTGAGCGCCTCAGGCCAGTAAAGGAAGTGTGTGTGTGTGTGTGTGCACGGCCACTGTTTCCTCTCGGCCTTGATCCTCAGACGGAGTGTGTGTGTGTGTGTGTGTGAGGTTGAGAGTGTGTGAAAGCGCTGAATTTGCTGTAAAAGCCCCTCGCTTCGCTCCCGCGGGGTCTCGGACAATCAGCGGGGCCCGAGGACAGGAACTGGCACCCGCTGCCCCTCGGGCGTGTGGGGAGTGACCTTTGACCCCGATAAGCTTTTTGATGACTGCAGCTGGATGGGGGCCTGCTGTGCTCCTCCAGCATCCACACACACACACAGCATGCTGGTTTTGCTATACCAGTGAGGACCTTCCGTTTAGGGTTGCACGATATTGGAAGAAACTGACATTGTGATATTTCATTGTACTGAGAAGTTTTCTGCATTGTAGATTGTTTGGTCTCTGAGTCAACTCATTGAATCAGTGAGTAAATCAATGTTCCAGCACTTTCGACACTCGGAGTACTCGGAGGAATGTTTAGAAAATATGCGTGGGTTAGTCGGTAGGAGACGCTGGTAACTAAGGTAAGATGGATAAACACTTCAGAAATGAGGAGCGTTTTTTAGATTTTTTAGAATCACATTTAAACTGTAATTCGAATTAATCAAATTATTCATGAAAATCGCCCAGCACTGTACTAAAGTAGTAAATATTATCAGCTTTATGAGGTAGAGTCACCTATAATTCAGGCTAATTTCAGTTAACAGCTGTGCTGAGCTCATCAAGAGTTAATTACTTGAATTTCTTGTCTCTTAATAAAGTGTTTGAGAGCATCAGTTAAAGTAAAGTAGTGAAGAGGTAGAGTTACAGGTATACAGTGAATAGTGAATATTTGAGTTATTTTCTAATACATATTATGAGATCCAAAAACTACTTAACTAAATAAAGAATAAAAATGAATGTCAGTCAGAAAAGAAGGATTTCAAAGACTTTGAATGTATCATTAAGTGCAGTCAGAAAAAAAATCCATCGAAAACGATAGAATGGTGAAACTGGCACTCATCAGGACCTTATGTGACATTGACTCAAAACTCAAATCAATTCATTTTCTAATATTTACCAACTAAAGTGCCACTTTTTTTCAGAAATATGAGGACGGCCGAAATGTTCTGACAAACTTAGACATATTTAGACATAAAACATTATTCTTGTTCATAGTTGTGGTCGATATGGCCCCAAATAAATAATATCACTAATATTCATGGTATATATTTTCGAGATAACCACACTTTTGGCAATATGACAAAACACATGTAAAGAAAATATATATATTTTTATTTTATTACTGCATATAATATGATATAGCTGAGATACCTAACTGAGATATTTAAAAATACAAGAATTTTATCAGATTTTAAACAGAATGTCAGGATACTAATAATAATGCACTCCTCCATATATCTCCATATATCCAGGATTAAAGTTAAATATAATTAATGATACTGGACAGATATATTTTTTCTCTAGTATAGATATATAATGTAAAACAGTGAGAACAGTGTGAGAACTATTTTTTTTGGCTAAAAAAAACAGTAAAAAAAATCATAGTATCGTAATATGATAATAAGGGGTGGTTGATATGACACCATATTTTAAAATATAATATCATTCACAATATTTAAAAATGTTGGCGATTTTTTTATTATATTGCATATGACACGATATCTGAGGACTTGTGAGGACATAAGGTTCTTATAAAGGTATTAAAACATGCACACACACATACACAGCATTCCTGACCACCTAAATACACACACTGCTGAAACAGCATCTTCCTGTTCCTGTTATGGTCCGACATGAAGGGGGCTAAACCGCACACACACACTTTCACACACACACACACACACACACAACACACACACACACACACACACACACATACACACACACACACTCAAACACATGGCCTTCAAAAAATACGAATAAATCGTGTCGTAAACACGTCGTCGTCTTTGCATTCCGAGCAGAAAAGCTTATCCATTCTTTTCAGACTGCATCAGAACGTGGTATTATCTGTATCTCTCTCGCCCGTCTCTCTCTCACCCGTCTCTCTCTCGCGCTCGCTCAGGCTGATGTCTCTATGGCTTATGGAAATGAGGCTGAGGTACCTATTGAAAGTGAGAGCGTGTGGTGGGATCTGAAAGCCGACACAGTGGGGAGGAAAAGCTGCTCTGGCCGGGGTCCTAATTAAACACAGACCCCCAAAAAACAGCCCCTCCAACAGGGCCCCTCGGTGTCCTCCTCTGGAGCGAGGGTGGATTTAATGATTGTGGGACTTTAAGCAAAAGATAGACAGCATTTGTCTGTGGTAAATTTTAATATACAAGGGTTGGACGATGAAACTGAAACACCTGGTTTTAGACTACAATATTTGAGTCCACAGTTAATCCTGTTGGATGTGGTTGGTCCTTCTTGGTGGTATCTCGCTGACATTACCCTGGATACCGTGGCTCTTGATGCATCACAAAGACTTGCTGTCTTGGTCACAGATGCTCCAGCAAGACGTGCACCAACAATTTGTCCTCTTTTGAACTCTGGTATGTCTCCCATAATGTTGTGTGCATTGCAGTATTTAGAGCAGAACTGTGCTCTTACCCTGCTAATTGAACCTTCACACTCTTACTGCTCTTACTGGTGCAATAATGTGCAATTAATGAAGATTGAACACCAGGCTGCTCCAATTTAGCCATGATGAAACCTCCCACACTAAAATGACAGGTGTTTCAGTTTCATTCTCCAACCCCTGTATCTTATCTCTATCTTGTGTTATGGCCACTGCTTTTATTGGAGTCATTTATCAATGACAGAAGGGATGCACTGGCTATATGGAGTATTAGGACAATTCCCGGTGGACTGCTCTGTGTGTGGGCTACTGCTTGTTCTTAAATACACTAATAATTCAGTTAAACACTCTCACCAGTGCTTATACTAAATCTATCTATCTATCCTCTTACCTGCACAGCATGATTTACATGCTGCAAAATGGTATTAACCATAGTAAAATCATAGGTTCATGTTTATTGCTATTATAATTATATTAATTGTATAGGCCTTTGGATACAACCCTGTGGAACCCCCCAAAATTATGTAAACTAAATGGCTTTTCAATAGTTTTTACTCATTTTTTTTTTTTTTTGCAGCAGCAGCAGCGGCAGTTTAATACCACCAGTGAAATGATAAATGGCATTTTAAGTTCATTTTTATGCTCTACTCACGTAAATTCAATTAAATTAAGCTTTTAGCATCATATTTCATGCTTAGTATTAGCACCAGAGCTGTACAGGTCTAGGATATATATCGTTAGCTGAGCTAACTTAGCTTTAGCATTTGTTTACACAAAATAAGAAAAGACTGCCATCATGTCACTGCTTGTATTTGTCGTTTCAAAATAAAAGCCCACTGTAGAGTTTTGTAATGTGATTTTTTTTTACATGAAAAAACAGGTGGACCAGTGAGTTTTTAGGCTTTCTCGGTAACATGACATCGCAGCGTTCAGTAGCTCCTCCATTTCCACTCGCTGTTTTTTTACATGGATCTCAGTGGAAACGCGTGCTCAAAGTGTAATTACAGTGCGCTGCAGTGGACAAATAGTTATTTTATTAAACGTGAGGAGACGAAACTCAGAGATGTGGATCCGGACGGGACTAAAATTACCGGAGGACCACAAAAAGAGTTCAGAGAAACTCAGTAGATAATTCAGCCTGTAATTTTCTCTCAGAGGACGTATGAGAAAAACACCTACATTGTCTTTCTGGACAGGAATAAAATCACAGAGGACCCCCATAAAAAAAAGATTATCCCAGGACCCCCTGATAAACTAATCCTGTCCAGGTTAGTGAGGTTATGCAGATCGTTAGGCAAAATGTAAATTTAAGAAGTTAAATTATCATTTACATTAGAATTAAGGTGAACTTGCTATTTATACGCCTCTGATTCAGGTCCTAAAGTGCCTTTTTGCATTTGGGTCGTCATGTGACCCCGCAGGATACACCATTAGCTCCTGGACGCTGTCCCACAGCTAATTTGTGTGATAATGCGCTGAGAGATCGATAATCGAAGGGCATTTAAGCAGCGTATAATTAACACAGAGGAATTCACAGCCTCCGTTTCAGCCTGTTTATTAACGCTGTGCGTTACACAGCCCCCTGCTCCGTATGCTAATGAAGCACAGGTTAACAGAAGTGGCCCCCGGGGGCCCAGATGCACATGCTGTAAATGCTAAGTGGGCTGAAAGTGCAGAACATGCATCCTCACTGTCCTAGCAGTGTCTAGCTACAGCACACACTGTCTTGAAAAACACATCCCTGCTATTCTTACTGGGGTCCTACTTAAGTAAAAAAAAAACTAAAAAATATATGTTTATAATTCAATCAAACTTATTTTCATTCGCTATTTTTTACATATATCTGTTTTGATCAGTATTGGATCAGAATCGTTTGTCTAAAATTACAGCAGCTTTGACTAGAGCTTTGAATAGAATGTGTAAAAATAACAAGCCAAGACTGTGATGTAACAGTTTTGGGGTTTTGGAACTAGCCTGTTTTACAGCTCTGCTTCTCTTCTGTTGTATAAAATATCATGATTGATTATTGATCCCACATTCAGTCGATCAGACAAGGCGTGGTTTTTGGTACTTCTTTAGTTTACTATGGTATATGCTAGGCTAATGTTGCTAACAAGCACTTGACTATCACTGTCACGAATGTTGTTTCCTGTAAATACTGTATATGGCAGAAGGAAGTTTCTATACAAGTAAAAATATTTCCATTGAATTAAACCTCAACACACGGGTGTTTCCAATAAAGTGGCCACATGAATATTGTATTGGTTCCTAGGCTGTTGAATGTACTGGAGCCTGTGCTTGTGGTTCAGTGGCTCCTCTGCTGCTGCACGCTGTGTTACATAATAACAAAGATGTGCAGGTTCCATTAGGACTGCTCCGGCAGCGTAGTAACTGCCACGCTGTGTGCTCTTAACACACTGTGTGTGTGTGTGTGTGTGTGTGTGTGAGTGAGTGAGTGAGTGAGTGTGTGTGTGTGTGTGAGTGGTGTGTGGTTTAGAGGAATCCAGCAGTGAGTCTTTCCACAGAGCGTTCCTGCCTGAAGCGGCAGCTCAGACTGAGGTTTAGCGCATATAGACAATATGCTGGATGACGGCCACTTTATTAGAAACACTTATACGCTGGCCACTTTATTAGAAACACCTACACTGGCCACTTTATTAGAAACACCTACACACTTGCCACTTTATTAGAAAAACCTACACACTGGCCACTTTATTAGAAACACTTATACGCTGGCCACTTTATTAGAAACACCTACACTGGCCACTTTATTAGAAACACCTACACACTGGCCACTTTATTAGAAAAACCTACACACTGGCCACTTTATTAGAAACACCTACACACTGGCCACTTTATTAGAAAAACCTACACACTGGCCACTTTATTAGAAAAACCTACACACTGGCCACTTTATTAGAAACACCTACACACTGGCCACTTTATTGGAAACATCTACACTGGCCACTTTATTAGAAACATTTATAAAGTACCTTGTGATTCCACATACTGGCCACTTAATTAGAAACACAGACACTGGCCACTTTATCAGAAACACCATCTTTGCACAAACTGGCCTCTTTATTGGAAACACCATTAGAGTACCTGGTGCTTCTACTCACTGGCCACTTTATTAGAAACACCATCCTTGGACAAACTGGCCAGTTTATTAGAAACACCATCCTTGCACAAACTGGCCACTTTATTAGAAACAACATCCTTGGACAAACTGGCCACTTTATTAGTAGGGGTGTCACGATCTCGATATTTTATCGAAATCGAATCGAAATGAGGTCATGGTCTCGAGTATCGAAGTCAAAAAGAGGATCGACGATCCCTCCCGCGCGCGCTACGCAAATAGCGCAGCGCGCTACGCAAATGGCGCGGCACCAACACAGCGCATCCTATTCATTTAAATAGAGAGAGCCGCTGCATGAGCGCAGCCCCTCCCTCAGTTCTGCTGTGTGAGAGACAGCTGCCTTTCAACCACGGAGGAGAAACTGAAAACGGATTTATAGAAATATAGACAGGGCTCTCAAGTTTTGAGTGTCTGCGGGAGTGTGATCACTGTTTTTTATCTGTCCAACGGGGGAGGGGGGGGCGGGGGTTGGGCGCGCAGGTTTTGTATCTGTATCTAACGGAGGGGTGGGTGCGCGCAGGTGAGAGCGTGTGAACTCGCTGAAATGCGTGTGTCAGTGTGACTTGAGAACACTGACTATAGATCACAGTGAGGTGGATTAAAAATCTTAAACTTATAATTGACTACACCTGTTGCTTTCCATTGAATTAAAAAAACATCTTTCTCTCAGATAAAGTAAACACAAGCGTGTTTCTGACTAAAATAAAAGCTTTTCAGGAGAGATATAAGTTATGTGTAAATATTTATAAGACAATACCTGACAAAATCTGTTTTAATGACGTTAATAAACATCACTGTGACAGCGCTTGTCACAGTTTCACCACATCACTTATCTAACCAGCCTGTACTGATTTCTGCCCCCCAATAATGCTTTCAATAACCTCTAATAGCCTTTAATAGTCTTCAGTAGCCTTTAAAAGACTTACCTGGCGGCCGTGGTGTGTCCACTAAACTCCGTAGTTATAAACATCCTGAGGTTAGCAGCGCGCTAACTGACCTGTTTATAATGTAATCCGAGCAGTGCCTCCGTGTCGGCTGTTCTAACCTGCTGCTGTTAGCTGCTTGGGCTGAAAGATGAACTGTAGTGAGCTGTATTATCCGGTTAGTGGGGTTAAAACCTTTATTTGTTTACAGAAACAGTAAAAACGGACTGGCTGAGCTCTGTAGCCCGTGGCTGGGCTGTACTGAAGTAGTGACGAGAGCGGAGCTTGTGCTGCTGCTGCAGCTCCGACTAGTGGTTGGATGAAGAACTGCAGCTTCATGTAAGTGAGCAGTTTCACCAGCCATCCACACACAGCTCTGATAAACTGCTTGTTTTAATATTGCACACTGTTGCTACCAACAAAAGTCATTAGATGGCATTACCATATATATCTTAATAAATAATAATACTACTATTTATAATATTTATAATAATAATAATAATAAATATATTATTTAAATTTTATGAGGCATAAAATAACAAGAAAAAAAACAAGAAAATCGAGAATCGAATCGAATCGTGACCCTCAAATCGAAAATGAAATCGAATCGAGGATTTAGAGAATCGTGACACCCCTATTTATTAGAAACAACATCCTTGGACAAACTGGCCACTTTATTAGAAACACCATCCTTGCACAAACTGGCCACTTTATTAGAAACAACATCCTTGCACAAACTGGCCACTTTATTGGAAACACCATCCTTGCACAAACTGGCCACTTTATTAGAAACAGCATCCTTGCACAAACTGGCCACTTTATTAGAAACAGCATCCTTGCGCAAACTGGCCACTTTATTAGAAACACCATCCTTGCACAAACTGGCCACTTTATTAGAAACACCATCCTTGCACAAACTGGCCACTTTATTAGAAACACCATCCTTGCACAAACTGGCCACTTTATTAGAAACAACATCCTTGGACAAACTGGCCACTTTATTAGAAACACCATCCTTGCACAAACTGGCCACTTTATTGGAAACACCATCCTTGCACAAACTGGCCACTTTATTAGAAACACCATCCTTGCACAAACTGGCCACTTTATTAGAAACACTGTCCTTGCAAAGTGAGTGGGTCTTTGGGGACGGGAGGTGTTTCTGATAAAATGGCCAGTTAGTGGGTCTTTGGGGACGGGAGGTGTTTCTGATAAAGTGGCCAGTGGGTGGGTCTATAGTGGGTATATAGAAGTGGACTGAAGAGCTGGTGTGTACTGTGTAGTGAATGGTGATACAGTCAGTGAAGCTAGGCTAACCGCTAAGCCTCAGATGTTGGCAGACTGTGGGCTTTTTCTGGTGGTAGCTCCAACTTCAGAGGAGTGTGTGTGTGTGTGTGTGTGTGTGTGTGTGTGTGTGAGGGTGTGTGAGTCATGCAGGAAAATGCTAAAGCAGCTAGCGGGGCTTCTCTTAGCTCTGCTGTGGGCTCAGGCTGGCAGAGAGCCCAGGAATGCGGGTCAGTACTCAGTGGGAAAATCTCCTGTTCGGTTCAGATCTGCAGCCGGGTTCTGCTGAGAGCATTGATCATCCATCTGAAGGTGGTCAGCTGTGCTGGGTTTCAAACGTTTGAGTGGACTATATACTGTATACAGCTCTGAAAAAAATAAGAGATCACTTAAAAATGATGAGTTTCTTTGATTTTAACAAATTGAAAACCTCTGGAATATAATCAAGAGGAAGATGGATGATCACAAACCATCAAACCACCAAACTGAACTGCTTGAATTTCTGCACCAGGAGTGTAAAGCATAAAGTTATCCAAAAGCAGTGTGTAAAACTGGTGGAGAAGGAGAACATGATGCCAAGATGCATGAAAACTGATAAAAAAATATAAGTAATAAAAATAAATAAAGCATATTAATAGGTATAAGCAGTACAAAAGTAACATATTTGCTTGAGAAAAAGGTCCTGAGTTAAAGTTGGGGTGCGTATCTAAACCGTGTATTACGGTAGCTGTGTGCACAGCAGAGCTGGAGGAGAAAGCTGCGCTTGCTTCTCCTGCAGAGACTCAACATAGAAAAGAAACATTTAAAGAGTTTTACAGCTCAATAAACATCATTTAACCAACTAAATCAACAATTATACACCAGAAATACACAAACTACTTATCTGTAGAACAGTGTTACATTCTGTAATTCTGCAGATCTTTCTTATTATAAATAAAATACATCTGTCTTCAGGTTAAATAATATATACCATATATTGTAAACATTATGTTATGGATAAACCACAATTTAAAGTCTTATTAAAGAAGAAAATCAAAGTGTTACCAAATAATATCACTGATGTCCTGAAAAACACTTTTTTATTCCTGTCCGGACGCACATCTCTGAGTTTCGTCTCCTCGGATTTAATAAAAAAGCTATTTGCACCGTAATTACACTTTGGGATACATGTAAAAACAACAGCGAGTGGAAATGGAGGAGCTACTGAACTCTATGTCATGTGACCAAGAAAGCCAAAAAACTCACTGGTCCTCCTGTTTGCAAGAGTTTTATCACTTTATCACTGCGTAGAAGTGTGAAATATTTTTCTCAGACGTCCCCCTGAGAAACTAATCCCGTCCAGATAGTGATTTATAGTGCGAAAGATGCGGTACATAACAATAGGTATTGAAATCGTGTTGAAAACCCAGGTGTTCCCTCACTCCTGGTGGGAAGTGTAAATATGAGGGTGGTTCAGGGTGTTTGATGAATGTGGGTCAGTGCTGGAGACTCATGTCCCTCTCCCTGAGCCCTCAGTCAGGCTGGACATGCTCCAGCATTGGGGGGGTGATGGTCGGGGGGGGGGTAATAACCTGGCTGGCAGCCTCTCTGTCGTGTCAGGCACTGACCTGGCAGTAAATTGCAGTATTGATCGCGGCGTGATTTGGCTGCGTCGCCACTATTTTCTCCTCCCCCCACCGCGGAGCAGCACTGCACTTTCCCACTGCACAGAAAAAGCTGCAGGGGTTCTGATCCAGAGAAGAAAAACACAGACCACAGATAACATCTGACCAAGCCACCATAACAAACTTCTGCACTTCTGCAAGGTCAGGAGGACTTTGGCTGTGCCCCTGACTTCATTTATGTATTCAGCTTTTTAATGAAATGAGTACACGCCTAAAGATAACTGAGCAACTGTGGGGCATCCTCAAGCTGAATAGTAATATATTATTATGTCGGACAATTGAACTGAAACACCTGTCATTTTAGTGTGGGAGGTTTCATCATGGCTAAATTGGAGCAGCCTGGTGTTCAATCTTCATTAATTGCACATTATTGCACCAGTAAGAGCAGAGTGTGAAGGTTCAATTAGCAGGGTAAGAGCACAGTTCTGCTCTAAATATTGCAATGCACACAACATTATGGGTGACATACCAGAGTTCAAAAGAGGACAAATTGTTGGTGCACGTCTTGCTGGAGCATCTGTGACCAAGACAGCAAGTCTTTGTGATGTATCAAGAGCCACGGTATCCAGGGTAATGTCAGCATACCACCAAGAAGAACCAACCACATCCAACAGGATTAACTGTGGATGCTGTAAGAGGAAGCTGTCTGAAATTTCAATGTGTTTCAGAATTCTCTCCTGGAAACTCTCCTGTTTCCACCAGAACTGTCCGTCACCACAATAAATTATTGTGCTCTAAAACCAGATGTTTCTGTTTCATTGTCCAACCCCTGTACTTTCTTTCAATAGAAGTCAATTTAAAAAATAAGATTTTAATCCAAATCATTTAAGAGAATTTCGATTGGTCCATTTGTCATGAGATTCTGACAAATTGAGAGGTTTTTGAGCAACACTGGTGATACATATTGTTTCCAAACTTATGAACCCATTCTAAAGGCAGCCAATCATAGCTTACAGTGATGCCACAGCAGAAATCTATAGATTTGATTGCATACAGCATCTCAAAAAATGAACATCATTGAACAGTTACTCTATTTCAGTAATTCTGTTCAAAATGTGAAATTCATATACAGCTCAGGAAAAAAAAAATAAGAGACCACTTAAAAATTAAGAATTTATTTGATTTTACCTGATTGAAAACCTCTGAACTGCTTGAATTTTGCACCAGGAGTGTAAAGCTTAAAGTTATCCAAAAGCAGTGTGTAAGACTGGTGGAGGAGAACATGATGCCGAGACGCATGAAAAAAACTGCGATTAAAAAAACACATGTATATAGATGTATTAAACACAGAGAGTGATCTATTTATCGTTAATGATTAGGGCTTACAGCCAATAATAATCAAAACCCAAAAAATCAGTGTCTCAGAAAATTAGAATATTATATAAAAGACTAGTTGGTTCTTTTTGTAGTGTGGGCAGTGTGCCAAGTCCTGCTGGAAAATGAAATCCACATCTCTGTAAAAGTTGTCAGAAGCATAGGGAAGCATGAAGTGCTGTAAGATTTTAGACTTGATAATAAAACACAGTGGATCAACACCAGCAGATATCAGACATGTCTCTCCAAACCATCACTGATTGGTGGAAACTTCACACTAGACCTCGAGCAGTTTGGACTGTGTGTCTCTCCACTCTTCCTCCAGACTCTGCTCCCTTGATTTACAAATGAAATGTAAAATCTACTGATGATCAGTGATGGTTTGGAGAGACGTCAGAGCTTTATCCTCCATTATCATCACATTTACAGCAGCCAGTGGACTCTCTAGAACACTCTACATTATACCCATTGGGGTGATCACGCTGTGTGCCGTTGGTACCCGTGCCAACTAAGATTGACACCTGAGGCCGTGTCGCTGAAATCGAATCATGGCGTTGGCTGTGTTTGTGTTCCTTCCGCATCCTACGTCATGCTCTCGCCGCTGCCAGCTAGACCTTGCATCCAATTCCCTTCCATTACCGCTAAAGCGCCGCTATTACGGCCTTTCTTCTCCGATGGGCATCGCCAGGACATCGCCAGGCTCCACACGGTGGCTCGGTTTAGGTGGCACTGCTGTGGAGCTTTGGCGTCCTAAAGCTTTCCTAATGACTCTGTTGGACGTGCTTAAAATTTTTTTTTTAAGTTTCGATTGTTGCCAGACAGTCATTAGCCGAGACCAGTGACAAGGTAAGCTAGGAAACATGGTTGGAGGGACTTTCTGTAGTAATTATTATAATTTACAGACTTTTAATTAGCATAGGAGTACAAGTAGGCCATTAACCGCGCACCGTGCAGCTTGATTTGGGGCGTGTCAAAGTGTCTTTGCTATCGTAACGACGGGAAAAGTACACCTTGCGCATCACTTGCCTCACATTCCCTTTAAGGTGCATAAGCAGCTCACGACCTTACGAGAACAGCAATTTTACTTTATTTAGTATTCACTTAATTGTTGATGTAAAAGTTGCCGTTTTGCCAAGATAGCAATGAACGTCTGTCTAGGTTGTATTCAGTCAGTGGAGCACCTGTGTTTTCCGTTGCCAAGATAAACAAGCAAAACTCCAGAAATTTACCTGAACACCTCAATTTTAGACCACCACACCCATCAGTGTAGATATATTCAGAAGCACTGTTGCTATTTAAACAATGCAGGAGGAAGGTATGATTAAAGACTGTTGATGGGGTGTAAGATAGCAATGAGCATTGTGACACTGGATATATATATATTATATATTGTGGCGTGAGGAGGCGGGGGAGTTGTGGGTCCGCCCCACGCCAGAGCGCAAAGCCATGCCTGTCTCAGCTGGCCCGCATGAGGGCTGATTGAGCCGCCAGTTGAGACAGGCATATATACTCAGCCTCCGTCATCATTTGGGAAAACTCTCACTGAGGAGCTGGGGGCTGAGGCTGCGCGGACTCGTATGAACACTTAAAAACTAAGTAATTCTACGGACTCTAGAGCCCCATTGGGCTGAGTTATGTTTTAAGTTTGTTTTGGGTGTGGTGGAGGGCGTTAAAAGCCAATAAAGGTACGTTTTGAGTTCATTTACTCCCCGTGTCTGTGTATCTCTGTGAGCTTCCTCCTTCTGGGTCACAGTGGTCATGCCCCTAACCCCAGGGGCCTACCACAATATAAATTAAGAGGCCACTTCAGTTTCTGAATCAGTTTCTCTGATTTTGCTATTTAAAGGTTTATG
Source organism: Astyanax mexicanus (assembly GCF_023375975.1). NCBI lineage: Eukaryota > Metazoa > Chordata > Actinopteri > Characiformes > Acestrorhamphidae > Astyanax > Astyanax mexicanus. Next base: position 121,465,962 of record NC_064408.1, read on the forward strand.
TTTGAGTAAAATGAACATTGTTGTTTTATTCTATAAACTACAGACAACATTTCTCCCAAATTCCAAATACAAATATTGTCATTTAGAGCAGTGTTTCTCAACCAGGGTGCCGCGGCACCCTGGGGTGCCGTCTGGCTTCATCGGGGGTGCCGTCAAAATATTGCGCCTCACGTGCATATTTCCTTTCCAGAGTCAGCTCGTGTCGGGGTGTGTCCCAATTCACAGGCAGCATACTCTGAAGGATGCGACCCACAGAGGCGGTGTATTACTGCGCAGCTGTGACACAATCTGTCTTCGAATACAGCCTCTGAAGGATGCAGCCCCTAAATTGGGACACACTGTAAAGTTTTTGTCCCCCCACGCGATGCACGCGCTATGTTATTTCATATTCCGCCAGCAACACCCCTCGTTCTCACCTGAAGTACTGCGCCAGCACACCCCCCCCCCCCCCCCCCCCCCCGTAAACTGGGGTGCCTTGACATCTCGCATATATTTAAAGGGTGCCGTGATAGAAAAAAGGTTGAGAAACGCTGATTTAGAGCATTTATCTGCAGAAAATGAGAAATTGCTGAAATAACCAAAAAAAGCAGACCTTGAATAATACAAAGAAAAACACGTTCATATTCATAAAGTTTTAGGTGGAGTAACCCTGGTTAATCACAGTTTTTTTCATGCATCTTGGCATCATGTTCTCCTCCACCAGTCTTACACACTGCTTTTGGATAACTTTATGCTTTACACTCCTGGTGCAAAAATTCAAGCAGTTAAGAAACTCATCATTTTTAAGTGGTCTCTTATATATATAACCAACCTAACCAAATGATCATGGCAGGTCGTGACTGCACTTGTGGGTAAGAGGAGAATTATGGATTTTTTTGCCTAACTATCACTTTAAGATTCCTCTGGGGTTTAAAAAGTATATGCCAGTGCCCTGCAGCCGGCTGTGAAAGCTGCCATTACTGAGCCGGTGATCATATTACTGGAGGAGCTCTGAGTCAGTCAGCCTGCACAGTTTATTCAGCAGGAAGTGGGCGGTGGATATATGAGGATGGGGCACAACATTAAAACTACCAAAAATTAAATCCTATCTGGCTTATAATTACCTATAATTTGGCGATAAATCAAGATTAAAAAACACTGCTGAGCAAAAAGAACATTAAGGCTCGGCTTAAATTTGACAGAAAACATCTTGATGATCCCCAAGACTTTTGGGAAAAATACTCTTGTGGACTGACGAGACAAAAGTTGAACATTTTGGGAGGTTTTTATCCCATTAAATAAGGCATAAAAGTAACAATGCATTTCAGAAAAAGAACATCATACTGAATGTAAAACATGGTGGTGGTAGTGTGATGGTCTGGAGCTGCTTTTCTGCTTCAGGAAGTCCTGGAAGACTTGCTGTAATAGATGGAAGCAGGAATTCTGCTGTTTATCAGAAAATCCTGAAGGAAAATATCATCTGTTCATGACCTCACTTGGGATCTGCAGCAGGACAATGACCCAAAGCACGTAGGTCATGTAGGTTTGGCTTTCAAATTCTGTTACAGTCAATGCAGGAAACTACAACAACACTGTTATCAGAATCCCCCTGCCTCTTATGAGTTACTGACAGTAGAATACAATCAGACTGGAACATGTTCAGCAGTATCCATGCACACCAGCTTTAACATCACTGCCTTCAACACTAAAATGGCTAAAGCTACTGACTCACTGGCATTAGTTTTGCTTTTAAATCAAGGAAAAAACACACCAAAACCTCATACTGTCTTTTATATTTGACAATATTAAAATAACTTTACGCCCTTATTCAACTTAAGCTTATTTAACTGAGCTAAATTAAATACAACGACAAACTGTGTGAGAGGCTTTCAAATTCTGTTGCAGTCAATGCAGGAAACTACAACAACACTGTTATCAGAATCCCCCTGCCTCTTATGAGTAACTGACAGTAGAATACAACAAGACTGGAACATGTTCAGCAGTATCCATGCACACCAGCTTTAACATTACTGTCTTTAACACTCGAATGGCTAAATCTACTGACTCACTGACATTAGTTTCACTTTCAAATCATGGAAAACACACACTAAAACTAAAACAACCTATCCTTTATATTATAGAGTCAGTTTTTCTTTGGGGTCCCTAAATGCCTTGAAACGGCCATCCTCGCTGAATCGTTGCACACTGCTCTTGCTAAAAAAGCACTGAAGAAACTGTAGCTTAGTAAAACAGAGCTTCATTATAAAAGCATTCCTCTCAAGCTGAGCCGGCCAGACCCGAGGTGGTCCGAAATTCCGTCTGGATTAATTGGGGGGAAAGAATGGCCTTGTTCTGGAGTCTCGGGGTGTGTGAGCTTTTGTTGGTTTGTGGTAATTACTCTGAGGTTATTCTGAAGGCCTGGATTAAAGCTGGTACGGCTGAAGCTCTGGCCTGCAGTGCGGTGCGGTGCAGTCGTACTGAGGTGCTGAGATCTGAGGGGAGATGAAGAATAACTGCGTTTAGATGCTCATCTTAAACAATCAATACAAATCCATACTATCCACTATCCAAAGAGAACATCTGGCAACGTGCCAGGTCTGCTTTTAAGTCTAGCAAGTCTAGCTAGTGCACAGCAACAAACCCTTTGGGATTACTTTGATTTCTGCATAAATTGGTCAATGAAACTGAAACACCTGGTTTTAGACCACAATAATTTATTGGGGTGAGGGACAGTTCTGGTGGAAACAGGAGAGTTGAGGTGCACATTGAATTCTGCTGTGATTTGATCAGCCGTAGTTTTATGTTTTTTGGATACAATCTGGGTTAGCACCCGAACATCCCTTTCAGACAGCTTCCTCTTACAGCGTCCACAGTTAATCCTGTTGGATGTGGTTTGTCCTTCTTGGTGGTTAATGCTGACGTTACCCTGGATACCGTGGCTCTTGATGCATCACAAAGACTTGCTGTCTTGGTCACAGATGCTCCAGCAAGACGTGCACCAACAATTTGTCCTCTTTTGAACTCTGGTATGTCAGAACTGTGCTCTTACCCTGCTAATTGAACCTTCACACTCTTACTGCTCTTACTGGTGCAATAATGTGCAATTAATGAAGATTGAACACCAGGCTGCTCCAATTTAGCCATGATGAAACCTCCCACTCTAAAATGATGACGGGTGTTTCAGTTTCATTGTCCAACCCCTGTATAGAAGAAAGTCTACTAAACTCGTGGTGTGATTCCAGTCCGGAACATTATGTTCAGTCTTTTTTTAGCATTTTGATCCAGTCTTTCTTTTTATCAGCTGCCTACACATCTTCACCCCCAGGCCTGCAGGGTATGGAGGTTGCTTTGATTTCCGCTGGAAGCTGATCTCTGCCCTTGTTTACAGCTCAGCCATCTTCTTTCCATCCGATTCTGTTTCCTCCTGCAGACGAGTAAACACTCCTGCCAAGCTCCCCCCCCTCCTCCCTCCGTCTCCCGTTCGACAGGGTCCAGCCGCAGGTCGGCCCCCTGCCACTTGGATGCGTGAAGGGCTGACGGGGCCTGGCCGAGAGCGTGAGGGATCAGTAACTCAGGCAGAATATGCACAATGTTCTGTTCAGACTGACTCTGGAACAGACCCCAGGAACCGGCCGGCCGTGTAACATTACTTTATTTTTACATTTTCACACAATTATCTGAACTTTCTACTTTTTACATTTTAATAAAAAATAGCCTCGTTACTCCTATTTCATTTCATCTCATTTTCATTCCGGCTTCTCATCCTTCAATAAAACCCCTATCCAGATAAATCCCTCCATCCAGATAGAGTGAATCTGATTGTGATACCATATACCATTCCCACTCCCTATTGGTTTATACTATGATCCATCACACCTGCACATGGCCCTTTTCCACTGAATCAAATTAAGACTAGCTAAAAGGTTACGCAAGGTTTTTTGCACTGTAGCTTTACATTATGCAACACTAGTAAGGAATAAGGGTGTAGCCATTTTCTTTTAAAGTCAAACAAGCGCTGTAGTTTAATCTACACAGATTTCTCTCCTGAAAACTGTTTATTTGGGGGAGTAAAGCGCTTCCATTTATTTACAATAAGCTTAGATTTTCAGATTTCCACTAAGGCTAGCTGTGGTTAGCGGCAGCGCTACACTGAGGAACCCTGAGTCTTCAGGTAAGCCAGGGTGATATTAGCTAGTGCTTACAATGATTAAACGCTAATGCTAATGCTGCTCCAGCAGTGCTAGCCAGAGTTAGCAGCAGGCTACAGTCCGATATACTCACCTCTGAATGGTGAAAGAGTTAGCGCTTAGCACTGTGGTTAGCGGCTAATGCTAATACTGCTCCAGTCTCTCAGTGCTGTAGAACTACTTCATACATAAGGAGCACCGGATTATAAGGAGCTCTGATGATTTTTGGGAAAATGTAAGAATTTTAAGTACAGCTTATAGTGCGAAAAAAATGATAACCAGAATATATGACGGAAACAAACGATTCTTTTTAGGTGATATACCACACACAGTTGGTTTTATCCAGGTTTTTTGTTATGTGGCACCATCACTGACACAACTGTGTATTTGGACCTCAACTTGTAGCACAAAACTTACTAATATTTTTAATAAAGTATGTTTTGCATGTATTTTATGTCAAATAAATAGTATATGTCATAGTTGTGTGTAGATTATTGCTGTTAAAATATGGCTGTCACGTTTTGAACGAGACAAATACTGCTAAATTTGTGGCTCAAGAAGTTTTAATTGTGGGAAAATAGTAAAATTACAGATTCTACAAGTAGTTATATCTTAATTTATGCTGTGGAGTGTGTGTATGGTTGTGTGTATGTGTGTGTATTTGTGTGTGTATGTGTGTGTATCTGGAAGGACGGAAACCCTAAGTCCCGTCCTAAAGAGGATTTTCCTACGAAAATCCCCATTGACCGTGTAATTTAGTCTGAGACTAAGCTTAATCCGAGCCCGTAAATGCGGCCCTATGTGTGTATGTTTACACTGCTTACGCTCCGGCGCTGACTGTGTATTTGAGTATAATCTGTTTCCAGGAGAGTGCAGGGCTTATGCCAGTGTGTGTGTGTGTGTGTGTGTGTGTGTACATTCAGGTCATTCAGAGAGGGAAGAGTTATGTGCAGAAATGTTTAGACTTCAAGGCCCTACTGTACACCCTGCACAAGATGTATCACGATGCCCATTGCTATCTTTTACCCCGTCAACAGTCTATTTTCACGCCTTGAACCCGTGCTGTTAAAACAGTATCAGAGATTAGGAATAAATCTACACTGTTTTGCTATCTTGGCAAGAGAAAACACAGGTGCGCCACTGACTGATTAAAACCCTGACAACAGTCAACAATAAACAGTCAGCTGCCCAATCCTATCTTAGCTTTTACATTCACAATAAACATAATAAAGAATAAAATATCATTACTGTTCCTTTAAATGAGCTGCTGGTGTATCTTCACAGTGTGAACAAGCAGATCAAAGCTCACCTGGTTCTTAAAGGGAATGTTAATCTGCACAGATTTCTCTCCTAAAAACTGTTTATTTGGGTGAGTAAAGTGCTTCCATTTATTTAAAGTAAGCTTAGATTTACAGATTTCCACTAAGGCTGGGTGCAGCAGCATTAGCAGTAGCATTAACATTAGCTGCTAACCACTATTGCTAATAAATGCCTCCAGAAAGTGCTACACTAAGGAACCCTGAGTGTTAAAGTAAGCAACCGTGATATTAGCGGTTCATCCCACGTAGCTTCTATTAACATGGTAAACATGCTGGCTTCAGTCTGAAATACTCACCTCTGAATGATAAAAAAGTGCTAGCACTTAGCGAGGTTAGCAGCTAATACTAATGCTGCTCCAGCAGTGCTATTCAGGGGTTAGCAGCAGGCTACAGGCCGATATACTCACCTCTGAATGACAAAAGTGCTAGCACTTAGCAAGGTTAGCAGCTAATGCTAATGCTGCTCCAGCAGTGCTAGCCAGGGTTAGCAGCAGGCTATAGCAGGCTTAGTTTTTTTTCTCTGTGGCACCATCACTGACACAATTGTGTATTTGGACCTCAACTTGTAGCACAATACTTGCTAATATTTTTTTATATAAGTATGTTTCGCATGTATTTTATGTCAAATAAATAATATATTTCATAGTTGTGTGTAGATTATTGCAGTTACAGTATGGCTCTCAATTTTCGACCGAGATAAATATTGCTGAAGTTGTTGCTCAAGAAGTTTTAATTGTGGGAAATTGTAAGCAAGTAAGCAAGCTTAGCAAGGTTAGTGGCTAATGCTAATACTGCTTCAGCCTTAGTGCTGGAGAAACTTAATTTTTGAAACTCCTGTATAACTCTGTACTTCAGCAGAGTGACTTTACTGCTCCTTAATACCTGACTGATAGAATTCATACATAAAACGCACTGGATTATAAGGCGCAGTGATGATTTTTGGAAAAATTAAAGGATTTTAGGTGTGTTTTATAGTGCGAAAAATACAATACGTACAAATATATGTGGATACTGCTTCTTACAGAAAGGTCCACCAACAGGTAGTGGTGAAGTAGAGGTAAGCTGGTTGGAGTTTGGGGAATTCTGGGAGTTCTGGGAGTGGTGTGGGGGGGGTTGAAATTATTATTTAGTGGGAGAAAAGCCTCTGCACTGAGAGACTGAGAGCCATTCTCTTGCTTTAGACACTCTGGCGTTTGTTGGGTCTGGTGTATAAAGGCAGTGCTGGGTGGTGGCAGCAGTGAATAACAGCTCATCTTTTGTGTAGTGGAATCCTAACTCTGCCCCCCCCCCTGACCCGTCCCTGCTGAAGATCCTATAGCCAAACAGAAAGCCATTGTGTTGGGCATGGTAGTCTGGGGTGCATGGACCATGCTAAAGGGATGGTGGGAGGGGGGGTGAGGTTATACTGGGGCATGGGTACCTTCGTGAGAGCCTGAGGGGGGAGTTTGGAACTGGCTGGTAATCAGATGTTCCACTGATACTGGTATTTAGTGCATTGTATGGTTAGCTCTCACTGTGAGTTGTAGATGAAACTACCTTCACCATGTTTGGAAGCTGCACTTTATCCTGGCTAGCTCTTACTGTGAGCTGCATATGGCCTCTCTTTATTTACTTTGGGGTTGTTCATCACTGTAATAGTGTGGGAAACTACCTCCACCATGTTTTAAAGGCTGTACATTATCCTGGCTAGCGCTCACTGTAAGTTGTTGATGAAGAAACTACCTCCACCATGTTTTAGAAGCTGTACTTTAGTTTGGCCAGCTCTTATGTGAGTGGTATATGGGCTCTCTCATTGATTACTTTGTGGGTCTTCATTACAGTAACAGGGTGTAAAACTACCTCCACCATGTTTTGGAAGCTGTACTTTAGCTTGGCTAGCTCTTATGTGAGCTGAATATGGGGTCTCTCAGTTTTTTCTCTGGTGGTCCCAATTACAGTAATAGGATGTAATTACCTCCACCATGTTTGAAAGCTGTACTTTAGCCTAGTTAGCTCTCATTGTGAGACGTATGTGGGCCTCTCATTGTTTACTTTGGGGGTATTCATCACTTAAATAGTGTGGGAAACTACCTCCACCATGTTTAAAAGACTATACTTTATTCTAACTCTGAGTGTGAGTTCACTACCTCCTCTATATATGGAAGCTATACTTTATTCTGGCTAGCTCTCACTGTCAGTTGTTGATGATGATACTACCTCCACCATGTTTAAAAGCAGTACTTTTTCCTTGCTATCTCTGGCTGTGAGTTAAAGATGAAACTACCTCCACCATGTTTAAAAGCTGTATTTAGTCTGGCCATCTCTCACTGTGAGTTGTAGATGAAACTACCTCCACCATGTTTTGGAAGCTGTACTTTAGCTTGGCTAGCTCTTATTGTGAGTTTTTTAATGACAAAACTACCTCCACCATGTTTTGGAAGCTGTACTTTAGCTTGGCTAGCTCTTATGTGAGCTGAATATGGGGTCTCTCATTTTTTTTCTCTGGTGGTCTCAATTACGGTAATAGGATGCAATTACCTCCACCATGTTTGAAAGCTGTACTTTAGTCTGGCTAGCTCTCTGTAAAGTCTGAATGTGGGGCCTCTCATTGTTTACTTTGGGGGTATTCATCACTGTAATAGTGTGGGAAACTACCTCCACCATGTTTTAAAGGCTATACTTTATTCTCTGAGTACTCTGAGTGTGAGTTATTGAAGAAACTACCTCTACTATATATGAAAGCTATACGTTATCCTGACTAGTTCTCACTGTCAGTTGTTGATGGTGAAACTACCTCCACCATGTTTGGAAGCTATACTTTACCCTGGCTAGCTCTCACTATGAGTTGTTGATAAAACTACATCCACCATGTTTGGAAGCTGTACTTTAGCTTGGCTATCTCTTATGTGAGCTGAATATGGGGTCTCTTATTGTTTCCTTTAGAGGTCTTATTTACAGTAACAGGCCGTAAAACTACCTCCACCATGTTTGAAAGCTGTTCTTTGTCCTGGCTACTCTCACAGTGAGTTGGTTTACTTCATTCTGGTAATAAAAAACATTTTATAGGATAAAAACTATATAGTTTATTGTGAATTGTGAGTTTATTGTGAATCTTTTATTATGGTTTGTTATCACATTGTGTGAAGCGCTTATACAGTATTCCAGTTTTTGGCCAAAACTGTTCCAACTGTAGCCAACTGTGACTGTTAACGTTCTGGCGCCCAGATTCGGGCAACGTCATCCACACCTTTCCACAGCAGAGTGTTGGCCAGGACTGAGCCATGCCTCATTTGCTATCTGGGCAGGAATTAGCGGTGTACACTTTCTTCACTGTTAATTATTAAAACATTTCTTTCAGTAATGGTGTTCTCGTGTCGCCTGGCTGTAGAATGAGCCGTAGAGCGGCGAGGCTTCTCTCTCTTTATCACTCTGGAGGACACAGGCTCTTGGAAGCAGCGAGTGCCATTGTTTTGGTGGTCAAGAGGAGGTGTTGGAAAAGCCCCGGAGCCGCCTGGTGCTGGAGAGGCTGGACACCCAGCCAGGGATTCCTCTCGCTTTGTTCCACCGTCTCCTGTTGAGAATCAATTAGGCAGTCCCTCCCCTCGCCGAGTGCCAGCGCTCCGAGGCCATGAATAGAGCCGACTGTCCCTTCGGCTCGGGGGCCACCCCGAACGCTGTCACTTACAGCGCCGACCACCACCATCTGCACACAATAGAGCCATCATCCCATCGTCCGACTACAATCAAGAGACCATTCTTCTCCAAGACATCCGTTTCTGTTGAGCCGTGGAGCCACTAGGCTAAAAATAACCAGGAAATGATACAAGCATACAAGCTTTAAAATTAGCGCTAATGGTACGCTAATGGTGGTAATGGTGCTAATTCAAACTAATGCCTTCCCTCAAAATATCTTATAGTCTCGATTATGTCGATTCTGGCACTGTTTAACCAACTGCTATCAATAATCCAGGCATTGAGGCAGCTACAACTGTTAAATGTGGTGAAAAAAGATGTTTTGTTGTAGTAAAACATAATAAAAAGTTCTTACCTTTGATGAATAGCACGCCTCCGCTCTCCCACAGCGTTCCCAGGTCCAGAAACTTTAACAGTTTATCCAAACACCCTTCAGACTGGGTGACACAGGGCCATCTTGTAATGCTAGCTTCAGCTCCGAGCTCCGCCATCACTGTACTAATAATGTCATAGACATATATATATATATATATATATATATATATATATATATAGACGCTGCATGGTGTAGCAGCTGTGCCAAGAGGCAGGCTATGTGTCTTAAACTATCTGTAGTAGACTCGATTATGTGGTTTCATATAGAAGGCCTTCAGGAAAAGTCGATAAACGTCAGGTTTAAGTTCATTTTTACACTTTACTTTACAAAGATTAAATTAATTTTACTCAGTTTACTACCTCTTTGGAACCTGCCTAGTTTCCAGCTGCAAGATATGAGCTGTACAGGGCTAGGATAGTTATGTTAGCTGAGCTAACCTAGCCTTAGCATTTGTCGTGTTTACTAAAAAACTAAAAGTCTGTCTTTCTGTGGATACATTTCTCTCACTTGTGATCTACTGTGGTTGGTTTTCTGTCCCTCCAAATGGCTTTAATTTAATGTAGTACTGTCTTAACCATGGTTATCAACATCATGTGATGTCACAATAAGGAAACCTACATAGAACCACCCTTCACCAGAGCCCCACCCACTAGATCAGTTGTGGGTCAGATACCTCAGGCAGTACACAGCAGGACTAGCCAGTAGACTTCATCTGAGGGAGGAATCTCTATACTTTTAAGCATGTTAATCACAGTTAAGCATGAAGTAGCTGTTTATGTTTTGCCACAGTTAAAAATAAAATTACCTACAGTGGTACAGATTTTGATATAGTTGTTCAATTTAAGAGCTCCTTCAGGTTCAAGCGAAATTGGAATTCCTGAAATGTGTTTAGCAATGGCAGGACTGACTGACTGTTTGTGTGTGTGTGTGTGTGTGTGTGTGTGTGTGTGTGTGTGTGTGTTAACCAGACGTGTTGGCTTTGCTGTGCCGTTATATGAAGTGCCTCAGTCAAGGACATCATGGCAGTTTGATGGCCATCAGCTGGAATCAGCTCTACTCTTCTGACCAATAGTCTTCTGTCATAGATTTATAGACGTATGCTAACATGTCATAGTGTCCATTTAATTTGATTTATCTGTATTATTATGTGTTTTTATGTGTTGGATACAATACAGACTAAATTAACCAATATACACTATAGAGGAGTTTACCAGACAGGGGTTAGGATTAGTCCAGGACTAGGGTTTTTATCTGTCTATCTGTCTGGGAAACCAACTGTAGCACAGTGGAGGCAGGATGCAAATGCAGGTCTCTTTTTTTCCATATTTTAAATAATAATAAACAAAGAACAAACACTTAGGAAGTCATATAAACACTAAGGGTACTGAAACAACACTATAAAACAAAGGATAAACCATAAGACTAAAACAAACAAGCAAAATAAGCAAAAAAAGACAGAAACAAACAAAGAGAACTAACCAGAAACTAACATATATTAAACAAAAGACAGGGGCTACACAGGATAGAGAACACATACAGACAGCAGTTCTAACACAAACAAAAAGCACAGCAGAGAACAAAGGAGCATACAGGGTATTTATGAACAGGCACACACAAAAGACACCTGTGGAGGTAACGAGAAGGGTGGGGTTACAAATGAGAGAGGAGGGGCTACAGATAATAGGCAGGGCTTAGGCAAAGACAAGACCATACACAAAACAGAGCCATCTGTATTACATGGAACACATGGGGAGGTAAACAAAACAAGAGAACAGAGGACAGGACCAGGAAGGACCAAAAAATAGAAAAAAGGGCACGAGACAGACACAGGCTAAGGTGTGACACCAACCCTATATATCCCAATGTTTGTGGACACCCCTAAATAAATGCTTCTTCTGAACAACTGAGCAGTAATGAGGTCATGTTTACAAGACTAACTACCTCTAAATAGTCCTACAAAATAATGCTGAATACCACTTAATAACGCAAAAAAAAAAAAAATCAAACGCTAATGCTAACAACAAGCTCTGTAAAGTAAGTGAATTATGACAGGGCATTGGAGACCAAAAGGTCCAAAAATATATAAATATAATCTACCGTAATCTACTTCCTAAACTTCTGGGCAGTAGATACACGGATTACACAACTACATACAGCTAAAAGCCACAAATATAATGCAAAGAAAACACTAAAAAAACACTGTACCAGGCTAGGTAAAGAGAGTGAATTATGGCTGGAAGTTGGATCCAAAGAGCCCCCAAAAAATCTACCTTCTACCTACAGCAGTTTACCTTCTGAACTTCTGAGCAGTAGTGACACTGTTCACATCAATAATGTCAAAGTCAAAGTCAAAGTGGTTTTTATTGTCATTTCAGCTATATACAGAGTACACAGTGAAACGAAACAACGTTCCTCCAGGGACCATGGTGCACATAAACACAGTGTAGACGGAACAATAGTGCAACAGTACAAAAGTGCAGACAGACAATACAACACAATACAGACAAAGAATAATAAATAACAAGACAGTGTGCAAATTATGCAGTGTGCAAAAAGGACCAGTGAGGTAGTAATTACCTCTATTACACAGTGTGCAATAGAGTCCAGTGAGGTAGTAGGGTTTTTAGTGCTTTCCATTTTCTGGGGTAAGTGGGGTAAGAGTGTGTGTGCATGTACAGAAAAACCATCAGTTCAGTCTCTGCAGTTGAGGAGTCTGATGGCTTGGGGGTAGAAGCTGTTGCAGAATCTGGTCGTGCTGGACCGGATGCTGCGGTACCTTCTTCCCGAAGGCAGGAGGGAGAACAGTTCGTGTGAGGGATGAGTGGGGTCATTCACAAAAACAACACTAAATACAGCTAAAAGCTACAAAAACAGTTAGAATGTTCCTTAAAGAATAGTTTTAAGCAATTTCATATTTAAAGAGAATTTATAGTGTATGGGTTTAATAAGAGTATAGTGTAGTATTGTCTCTGCCGTGGTTGGCTGGTAGTCCCGCTGCTGTCAGACGGGCCTCAGTCTGAGCCCTGCTGAGCTCGGCCTGTAGGCAGTTTCTCAGAGACTCTAATCCAGGACTGAGCTTTACAGCCCAATTATACGGCCGTCGCTTCCTTTCAGAGCTCAGCCCAGACGTTTATTCTTCATTTTTTTTACAGCACTTTTATATCCTCATGCATTTTTAAGTCATACCCGCTGCGATGGAGTTGTTTTGCCCGTGCTTATTAAATCAGACGGCCCTTTTTTTATTAATATATGTATATTCCTGGCGTGCGGCCCCACCGGACAGCTTAATTCCAAGGCTGCCTCCTCCACTGTTGAAGATGCAGCGTTCCAAAAAAGGTCAGTGTGAAGCTCAGCAGATTTACTACCACAGCGGGAAACTCCGGGATACTTCTCCGCTACTTTAGTCCAGCTGTTAGACGGTTATTGGTGTTTTCGTCTCTCCGATTAAACTCTTTAACTGCGAAAAGAAATTCAGACGCCGTCCTGAATTCTCCAGAATCATCCCCCAGGGACGATAAAAGTATCACACACAATAAAAGACAAGATAAAAGCTCTTTTAGAATACTTTAGAATAGAGATTTCATTCTACTAAAATCCACTTTTTTTTGTTCTTTTGTATTCTGAAATACAGTAGGTCTCTCTGAGTTATATATGATGCTGCACATGATGAAAAGTAAAAAAGTAGCTCAGCCAAAGCACTGTGTCTACGTTGATCCGTGAATTTGTATTCATGGCCCCGCCCACCTCGGCTCGGGACCGCCCACAGGCAGAGCTAAAGTCAATCAGCGACGCCGTCTCGTCAGATAAGAGCTGAATAACAGCGCTAGGAATAGAAGAGCATGGCAGTTCATTCCTGTGTTATTTGTGCGAATAACACATCAGTGTTATTTAAATGATTTATTCACTAATTCAGAGCTAAGGAACAAATGGTTAGAATTTGTCTATGGAGGAACACCACCAGAAAAGTACAATAGAGATAGGTAGGTGTATTTTTTAGAACAGTTCTGTTTACACTAGTTAAAAATAAAAATCCACCAAATCAACCTATCTGGACCTGGACTACCCACCTCTGTGTGTGTAAGTAACTATATGTTCAAATAGGATCTCCGGTGGATTTTGCATTTTACACTAAGAGACTCTAAGACTAGGTCAGTGGCTGAACTGCATTTAACAGAGCAGTACACATGTTGTAAAGTAACATATGACTGTTGTCCGTCTCACTGCCTCCTGGTGTCGCAGTGCTCATAGCCAATCAGAGGCGATATGTTTGCATGTATGAATATTCATGAGCAAGAGCCGAAATAAGAAATAACGTAACTTTTCAAAGATATTCACATTTTTTTAATGCACTTGTACAACACGATGGCACTTAAACAGTGTGCTGCAATCATGGCAACAGGCAAGCTGGTTATTTTTTACCCTGAACAGGTAATCACTGAGCTTCAGTTAGGTTTGCTAACCGTAGCTAGCATTTGGACATTGAAACATAGATGTTCTTTGATCATCTACAAAGTAATTATGACTTGTCATCGTTTGCCACTGTGTGTCAATCTGCCAACAAACTCTATCCAGTTTTTTTGCAAAAATTGTTTGTTTTATCATGACAAACCGCTAAACTGAAGCCACTGTGATTGGTTGCATAAAGAACCATTCACTACATAGAGGTTCTTCAAAATTTTAAAGGTTCCTCACTCTCTTAGATGTCTTTAAATGTTATTTTACAATGGTCCAGGGTTTCACTCTGTCCTCATTTCTTGTAATTGAAGCAGAACTCTGAACATCTGAATTTGTGCATTTACTGTAATTCAGAGGTTTCCTCCTCCGCTGTTGAACATTCAGCATTCCAGGAAGGTCAGTCTGAAGCTCAGCAGATTTACAACCACACCGGGAAACTCTGGGACAGATTTTGTCTACTTTAGTCCTTCGGTTTTGTTTGGTTGTTAGTAACTCTTTTCTTCAGATTAAACCAATAAAATGCTGCTTTTGCTTTAATGCAGGGTTGATTCATGGAAAATTAGCCAACAGCTAAAATCAATAGAATTATTTTTCCAGAATTAAAGTCCTGTCTCCAGTATTCCCATCCATCCCACTGGTGTTAAACATGTCAGAATCTTGTATTACAGGTTTAGGGTTAAGGATGATACAGATTTCATACAGTACCAGTCAAAAGTTCGGAAACACCTTCATTTCAGTGGTCTTTCATTATTTTAAAATGCTGGCCCAGAGAAGATGGCATTGTTTCTGGATAGCGTGGAGATATAGCTTTTTATGGGTTGTAGATGGTGTTGAAAGCAGGAAAAAGTCAGGGAGTCAAGGAAACAGAAAAAAATTAAACAATTAACGCTTTGTATAGCAGGAAAAAACAGACAATACTCAGTGACATGCGTTTAAAGTGAAGATATATATATACTGTGGTGCACAGGTGAAATCAATATTCCGGTGATTTGCTTGCTGGAGGTGCCTTGTGCAGTGTCAGGTGAATGTCTGAGTGTGTAATCTCAGAATGTGGTGCATTATGGGTATCGTAGTCCTGGAGGCTTGAGATCGCAGATAGAGCTGAGTGTAGGAGAAACAGGTGTGACATATTTGTACAAAATACTTTTGTTGTTGGCCCACTTTAATGCTAAATTACACGGTTTGTACAAGACACGTAGGCCTAATTTATTGAGGATAAATGTCGTTTTTTTATGTTCTTTCTCTCTTCTTTCTCTTCTTTCTTTTCTGGTTTCCTGATGGATAGATCCACTTCATGATTGCTGTAGTTTCATATTGTGCCAGTTGCAGAAATGACGAACTTTTCTGTCTTCTATATTTCTTCTATAGCTTCTATATTTGAGGGGGATTCTGATAACAGTGTCGTTGTACAGGGGTTGGACAATGAAACTGAAACACCTGGTTTTATGTTTTTCGGATAAAATCCGGGTTAGCACCCGAACATCCCTTTCAGACAGCTTCCTCTTACAGCGTCCACAGTTAATCCTGTTGGATGTGGTTGGTCCTTCTTGGTGGTATGCTGACATTACCCTGGATACCGTGGCTCTTGATGCATCACAAAGACTTGCTGTCTTGGTCACAGATGCTCCAGCAAGACGTGCACCAACAATTTGTCCTCGTTTGAACTCTGGTATGTCACCCATAATGTTGTGTGCATTGTAATATTTGGAGCAGAACTGTGCTCTTACCCTGCTAATTGCTCCTTCACACTCTTAACGCTCTTACTGGTGTTTTACGCTATAAAAAGTATCACGCATTTTTAAAAATAGAGGTTCATACGTTTATATAAATACATTTTGCTGAAAAATTAGCTTTAAAAGCTGGCGTTTAAACGTTTGTCATCACAGTAGCTGTAGTGCAGAGCTTGGCGAGGCGGTGTATGTCAGTGTGGTCCGTCCGTACAGAGCCCTGGGGTTCAGAATTTAGCAGACGAGCCGCAGAGGGCCGCTGTCAGCCCTGTCGCAGATTTGAAGGCACCCAGTGGTTTTAACTCGTCCTCCGACTCAAGGCTTCTTTAGCAGATAGCAGATGTTTTCCCTCTGGTGTGTGTTTGTGTGTGTGTGTAGTGGGGTTGTAATGCTTTTGTCTCTGTGTAATAGTGTGTGTGTGTGTGTGTGTGTGTGCTGTGAGCTGTAAATCCAGCTGTGCTTTGTTATTATGTGATTTCTGAATAGAAGTAATTGGCAACACACTGTACTGCAGCTCTGTTCAGTCCCTTGTTATACTTGAGCTGTACGTATGGCAATTACGTTGCCATTATGATGCACATCATGATAAACGGGTTATAAACTAATATATTAATATTACCCAGATGGTAAAAATCACTTGGGCCATTTCCAAGCTGAATACCACACACTGAGTTTGAGTTGCATCATCTCAACTCTAATTTAAATCTATGCTGTAAATGGCAACGCTCCAGCTGCAGAGTATAATATGGGAATTGACCAGAGCCAAATGTGCCAGCACTTCGCTTTCATAGTATAATAAGCTAGTTGGTCCAAACCTCATGTGCCAAATCTCTGATTACAGAGTATAATATGGGATTTGACAAGAGCGTTATGTGCCAGCACTTCGGTTGCAGAGTATAATACACCAGTTGGTCCGAGCCACATGTGCCAACCCTCTAATTGTTGAGTATAATATGGGAATGACCCAAGATACATGTGCCAACACCCCGGTTGCAAAGGGTAATATGGGAATTGACCCAAGCCTAATGTACTAACACCCTGGATGCATAGTAAAATATTGGAATTGGCCAAAGCCGAATGTTTCAACACGTTGTTTGCAGAGTATATTATGGTAATTGGGCAAAATCTAATGTTACAGAACTCCAGTTGCAGAGTATATTATGGAAATTGACCTGAGCTTGTGCCAACTCCCCGGTTGAGTATAATATGCCAGTTTGTCCAAGTCTCACTTGCCAATTCTTTAATTGTTGAATATAATATGGGAATCGACAAGAGCTTAATGTGCCAACACCCCGGTTGCAGAGTATAATATGGGAATTGACCCAAGCATAATGTGCCAACACCTCGGTTGCAGAGTATATTATAGAAATTTGCCCAAGCTGAATGTGCCAACACCCCGGTTGCAGGGTATAATATGGAAATTGGCCCAAGCTTAATGTGCCAACACCTCGGTTGCAGAGTATATTATAGAAATTTGCCCAAGCTGAATGTGCCAACACCCCGGTTGCAGGGTATAATATGGAAATTGGCCCAAGCTGAATGTGCCAACACCTCGGTTGCAGGGTATAATATGGAAATTGGCCCAAGCTGAATGTGCCAACACCCCGGTTGCAGAGTATATTATAGAAATTGGCCCAAGCTGAATGTGCCAACACTTCGGTTGCAAGGTATAATATGGAAATTGGCCCAAGCTGAATGTGCCAACACCTCGGTTGCAGAGTATAATATGGAAATTGACCCAAGCTTAATGTGCCAACACCTCGATTGCAGAGTATAATATGGAAATTGGCCCAAGCTTAATGTGCCAACACCTCGGTTGCAGAGTATAATATGGAAATTGACCCAAGCTTAATGTGCCAACACCTCGATTGCAGAGTATAATATGGAAATTGGCCCAAGCTTAATGTGCCCACTCCCTGGTTGCAGAGTATAATATGGGAATTGATCCAGGCTGAATTTGCCAGCACTCCGGTTGTGGAGTATATAATGTGAATTGGCCAAAGTCGAATGTTTCTAAACCCTTGTTTAATATGGGAATTGTCCAGAGCTTAAGGTTCCAACACTTCAGTTGTAGAGTATAATATGCCAGTTGGTCCGAGTCTCATGTGCCAACTCTCTGATTGCAGAGTATAATATGGGAATTAGCCAAAACTAAATAAGCCAACACCCCGGTTACAGAGTATAATATGGGAATTGACCTGAGATTAATATGCCAGTTGGAAATTGACCCAAGCTTGTGCCAATGCCCCGGTTGCATAGTATAATATAGGAATTGACCAAAGCTGAATGTTTCAACAGCCCAATTGCAGATTATAATTTGAAAATTGACCCTAACTAAATATGCCAACGCCCCGGTTGCAGAGTATATTATGGAAATTGACCCGAGCTTAATGTGGCAACACTTCAGTTGCAGAGTATGATATGCCCGTTCGTCCAAGCCTCATGTTACAACTCTTTGATTGTTGATTATAATATGGGAATTGATCCGAGCTGAATGTGCCAATACTTGATTGCTCTGATTGCTGAGTATAACATGGGAATCCACCTTAGCTGAATGTGCTATCACTCCGGTTGCATTCTATAATATGGGGATTGGCCCAAGCCTAATTTGTCATCATGTCTTAATGTGTTTATGTGTTTATTACAGAATGTTGATTTTTTAAATCTGATTTTGTATTGAATGATGGCAATATTTATTATATCATAATATATCAAAATTTTGGGAAAGCTTTCAAAGTATAAAAAAATTCATTTTTAAAGTGAAAATGTGGAATTCCACATAACAACCAATACATATTGTTCACAGTCTATTGTGTATATGAGTGTGTTTCTTGTGAAAATATTTACACACATACACATAAACACACACACACTCTTTTTAAACAGTAAAAATAGTTGGCTGTGACTGTTACGCTGCCATAAATTGTATAGAGCACCAGTTCTAACGCTAATTAGCATGTAGATTGCTAATTAATGAGCCCACTCTCTTCCATTCCCTAAAGGGCTCTACATGCAGACACACACACACACACACACACACACACACACACTGTGCTCTACATTGTTATGTCATAAATGCTTGGTCTGTGGTGCGTAGACTGTCTAGGCCATAAAAACCAGCTGAGTTGCTTAGGCTTTATTTTTTTTACTTTTTTATAATATATTAATATTAAGTTATGTTCTAATACGCATAGTGAATAGTTTAATATAATATTGATATTTATTCTACAAATTATCATAACTCATAAGCATCAGAACACATAAGCATTAAGGTTCTCCTATTTGCGGTGATGTTTCTAAAGCTGGTAACTCTGATGAACTCTGAGTTAATTCTGTGCAACAGAGGAAACTCTGGCTCTTTTTTGCTAGGGCTGTCCTGATGAGTGCCAGTTTCATCATTATTATTTTTTTCAGATGGACTGAATTTATTTTTTTCTTAAAACAATTTGTTTCTTTTCTTCGTTGAGCAGTTCTTGCCATAGCAGAATTAGCATTAACCATAATCGTCAAAGTGACCAAACACCAAACAGATCACATAATTCTTGAAATTTCAGTAGATTTTAAAGTTTAAATGTCTCTGCCAGCTTTTAAATGCCTTATTTTCCTGTTTCCTCATTTTTATAGCGATTGAATGAATCAAAGAAACAAACAATGACTCTACTCATCTACTGTCACATTGACAATATTAGCCTTTTGATTTGTTTTAGCATGATTAGCACAGCCTAGTAGGACCTAAAAGGAACAGGTCAAAGTAATGCAGATCTCTTCTTTTTATCGCACACTGTGTTTTGAATCGTTGTTTCGTATCTGCACTCTATTCATGAACCGATTCACTCAATGAGTCGACTCTACACTCAACCCATCGTGTTAATTTCCTCAAAGCCCTCAAACACCACACAAATCACATGATGATTCAAGGTAATGCACATTTTTGGGAACAGTGTTTTGAATCATTGATTGGAATCTGCACTCTATTCATGAACCGATTCACTCAATGAGTCATTTCTACACCACACATTTCACATTTAAATGTCTCCCAGCTTTAAATGCCTTATTTTCCTGTTTCCTCATCTTTTCAGCGATCAAGTGAATCAAAAAACAAGTGATGACTCTACTTATCTACTGTCATATTGACAATATTAGCCCTTTTAAATTGTGCTAGCATGATTAGCACAGATTATTAAGGCGCAAAAGGTCTGGTATTACATAACGGAGGTGTTAAATCAGGTCAAGGTAACGCACACAATGTTTTGAATCATTGATTCTTATCTGAACTCTATTCATGTACCGATTCACACAGTGATTCAACTCTATTATTTTACTCCTTATTTTCCTGTTTCCTCATCTTTTTAGTGATTGAGTGCATCAAAAAACAAACAATGACTCTTCTTATCTACTGTCATATTGACAATATTAGCATTTTCATGTGTGCTAGCATGATTAGCACAGACTTCTAAGGCCCAAAAGCTCTGGTATTAAATGACGGAGATGTTATATCAGGTCAAGGTAGTGCAGATCTCCTCTTTTTACTGCGCGCACACTCCTGTCAGCTCCGTGTGTGACATTGTCCTGAAGTTTTTGGGATGGGAGCATCATTTGATATGCGGTTTGCGGCCCCCTGGCTATTACACAACACACACACTCCTGTATCAGGTTCGTCCCTCGTCAGGGGTGGTACGTAAGGACACTCTGTGCTTCTGTCTGAGTGTGTTTATATGTAAGTGTGTGTGTGTGTGTGTGTGTGAGTGTGTGTGTTGATGCTGCCTCGGGCGGGCCAGAGGGGGGTTGGGCCCCACGGCGGAGCTCCGCGATGGGGCCTATCGCTGCCCTGAGCCTGCCTGCTCCGGGCTGTGTGTGCTGCTCCGGTGACTGGGCTAACGAACTCCAGCATGATTCAGCAAAACACACACACACACACACACACACTGCCGATCACGTAGTGAGCGGCCACTCATTAGCATCACAAAGCGCGGGTAAAGCATCTCATCTCTCCTTTTTAAGCCGCTGAGGAGAGCGCAGTGGTGTGAATGTCACATTACTGAGACTCATTTACACTGATAAAGAGCATGTGCTCCCTCAGCCTGATCACTACTGCTGCACACGCTCACCAATATCACTATATATGGTCACGAGTACTGGAACATCTGCTCAGTCGCTCTTTCTTCTGGATAAATCGAAAATATTAACCCTTCTGTTACCTTTTTCAATTTACTAACATCTTTTAATGCTTTTATGCAGCAATTTTAACATAAAGAAATGTAATTATGTATCGTATTTACGCACTACAATGTGCACCATAGTATAAGGCGCACTATAAATGAACGTCTATTTTAGCATTTGCGGCTAACTCCTACAGCAGTGCTAGCCAGGGATAGCAGCAGGCTACAGCCCGATAATACTCACCTCTGAACGGAAAAAAATAACAGTTAGCGGCTAATGCTAATGCTGCTACAGCAGTGCTAGCCAGGGTCAGCAGCAGGCTACAGACTGATAATACTCACCTCTTAACGGGGAAATAGTGGTTAGCGGCTAATGCTAATGCTGCTCCTGCAGTGCTAGCCGGGGTTAGCAGCAGGCTACAGACTGATAATACTGAACTCTGAACGGAAAAAATAGCAGTTAGCAGCTAATGCTAATGCTGCTCCAACAGTGCTAGCCAGTTTTAGCAGCTGGATACAGACGAATAATACTTCCCTCTGAACAGGGAAATAGAGGTTAGCAGCTAAAGCTAATGCTGCTCCAGCAGTGCTAGCCGGGGTAAGCGGCAGGCTACAGACTGATATACTCACCTCTTAACGGGAAATTGCAGTTAGCGGCAAATGCTAATGCTGCTTCTGCAGTGCTAGCCGGGGTAAGCAGCAGGCTACAGACTGATACTACTACCCTTTTAACGAGGAAATAGCAGTTAGCGGTTAACGCTAATGCTGCTCCTGCAGTGCTAGCCGGTTTTAGCAGCAGGCTACAGCCCAATAATACTCACCTCTGAACGAAAAAAAAAGCAGTAAGCGGCTAATGCTAATGCTGCTCCAGCAGTGCTAGCCGGGGTTAGAAGCATGCTACAGGCTGATAATAGTCACCTCTGAATGGGGAAATAGCAGTTAGCAGCTAAAGCTAATGCCAATAATACTCACCTCTGAACAGAGAAATAGCAGTTAGCGGATAATGCTAATGCTGCTCCAACAGTGCTGGCCGGGGTTAGCAGCAGGCTACAGACTGATAATACTACCCTCTTAACGAGGTAATAGCAGTTAGCGGCTAAAGCTAATGCTGCTCCAGTCTCGGTGCTGGAGAACTAAACTCCTTGTGGCTTTGCTGCTCCTTAATTCCTGACTGGTAGAATTCATACATAAGAATCATCGTATAAATATTTCAATATCATCACTGTCCAAGGAAAAAACACACATCTCTGAAACATCAACTTTACGTTAATGTAAAGACTTTATTTCAGGTAAATTTGGAGAATTTCTATTGGACCATTTACCAAAAATCTTTGATACAGTGTAAGGTACCGTGTCTATGCTTAAATATTGACAAAAACAAAAGAACTGTTAGAATGTGATTGTTAGCTGTGATTTGTTAGCATGTGATTGCTAGCAGTGTTTGTTAGCTGGTCCTGTTAGCATGTGGTTGTAAGCTGTGATTTGTTAGCATGTGATTGCTAGCTGTGTTTGTTAGCTGTATCTTTTAACTCTGATTGTTAGCTGTGATTGTTAGATGTTTCTTTTAGCTGTGTCTGTTAGCTGTCTCTGTAAGCTGTAAGTGTTAGCTGTAACTGTTAGCTGTGATCGTTGCTGTGATTGTTAGCATGTGCTTGCTAGCATGTGTTAACTGGACTGTGCTTCCACTATAAGGTGAATATAGTGCAGAATGAACTGGTTAACACGGCACAGCATTAACATTAATGTTGTGGGCTGGGATACGAGGCTCCTGACTGGAAGTGACATGGCAGGAGAGGGGGGCGGGGCTAATGAATATTAATGAGGCTGTGTTGGAGGTATGAAGCTGTAGATTAATCTCAGCTGTTCTGCAGTAAGTGTTGGGTTGTGGGAGTGATGGAGGCGTGTGTTTTGCGGGGGCTGGATCCCTGACGTTCATCATTCCCGCGTTTACCGGGTCGGATCTGGAGCTGGAATTCCTCCCGTTCTCCCGGGATCGGAGCCGGAGGAGGGAGAGGAGGGGGGGAGAGCGAGAGTAATTCCTGATGACGGGAATTCTGAGTAAATTCACCTGAAAGAACAGCTCAGATCAGACAGGCTGCTGCTGCTGCTGCTGCTGCTGTCGCTACAGGGAGTTCTCCCATCTTCTACCATAACATTATGACCACCTGCTTGTTTCTACAATAATTAAAAAAAAAAAAACAAAAAAAAAAAACACTTACACAGTAATGCTATAGACTTAATTTTGTGGTAAAAGTTTTACAGAAAATATGTAGAAAAGAAATCTGTAATCAAACTTTTAAGAACCAAAAGGAAAAAGTGTATATTCATATATATTTATATATATGTATATATCATATAAATCCAATAATGCAGTATAAATGCAATATAAATGGATTTTGTCAGTTGTTTCTTTCATTTAATTTTTTTTTCTTGGATTTCTTGGAGAATTTATCAAATACATATGGAAATTATTTGCGATTAAATTTTGTATTTTTATTTGCATAATTTATGAAATCTACATGAAAAATATTAGCATTTGTATTTTGTTAGTCTTTTCATTAATAATTGCATTTTTTTAATTTTGTGAACATTAATCATATAAAAAATTATTAATGTTCACAAAAATATATATATTGGATTTTGACAGTCTTGGGGAAAATAGAAAATATTAAAGACATAGGATTTTTTTTTTTAATTAGATTTTGACAGTCTTGGGGAAATTTATTTTAAATTTATTAAATATATATGGTAATAATTTGCACTTAGATTTTGACAGTCTTTTCCTTTTTTCTTTCATTTTTGGCATTTTTTGAGGGATTTTTTTTGGAAAATGTATCAAACATATCTAAAATTATTTGCAGTCGGATTTTCTTTCATTATTTCATATATATATATGACAATTATTTGCTTCTTTTCTTTCATGCCACACCTTTTCATAACATTCCTAGAACATTATTTCGTATAATTTTGCATGCTAACGTTTCTTAAACATTTTCAATCCAGTGCTAAACGTTCTTCTCTCATTCTTTGGGTAGGTAGGAGAGTGTAATAGAGTGGAGGTCAGTGAGTGAATACAGTGTTTAAGAACTCCAGCTGCTCCTGTATACTGGTCTCACTGGTACACTGGATACTGTATATTAGATTCAGTGTCTCCGTCTTTACCCCGTCCCTCGGTCCCCGCACTGCTGAGCACTGCTGCCGGTAGTGTCCCCGTCTCTCCCGTCTCTCTCCTCACGTCACTTCTGTTAAAATAAAGATGTGCGGCGCTTGTCAGAAGCGTTATCTCTCCTCTGGTGAAGAACAGGGACGAGGAGGCTTTAAAGCTGGCCTCAGTTCCAGGCTGAGGAGCACTGCTTCTTACGGATGGGTGGAGGAACAGAGGGGGGGGGGGGGGGGGGGGGTGGAGGAACGCTGACATTTCTGTTATCGTTCCTCTGCTGTCAGCTCTGATATCTGCTGTTTATAAGGAGCTGTTTATCCCTTCAGTCTCTGCAGCAGGACTGATGATGGCGTAGGGCGGAGGTCTGAGGCCACAAATCGCCAGTCGCAGAATACACTCTGCTTCAGAGCTGATCAAATATATATGATCCAAAATTTATATATCACATTATTTCAAAATGTTCTGTATTGTGGATTAATACTAAAGTCATTCAAACTATATAGAAAAACAAACTGAATTATTTAGTATTACATAGGGGTTTGGAGTTCATTGTTGTAACTTTTTACATTTTTGTTTGGCAAATGTATCAAATATATAAGAAAAAAAACTTTTTTTCAGTCTTTTTTATTTTTGTATTTCTTTTCTTAGATTTTTGGGGAAATGTATCATATTTCTATTATTATTACTTGCATTTAGATTTTTCCAGTCTTTTCTTTTATTTTTGTAACTGTTTCTCATTTTTTTCAAGAATAAATCAAATAAAATATATTAAAACAAATATTTGCGTTTGCATTTTGACAGTCGTTTCTTTCATTTTTGGATTTTTTATTTGCATTTTCTTTGGAAAATGTATCAATTATATATCAAAAGTATTTGCTTTTAGATTTTGCCAGTTGTTTCTTTCATTTTTGGAAAAAATATATCAAATATATTTGAAAATTATTTGTGTTTGGATTGTGACAGTTTCTTGTTTCATTTTTGTAATTTTTTTGGAAAATGGATCATTTGTAGATAAATTTTGGTTTGGATTTTGTCGGTCTTTTCTTTCATTTTTGTATTTTTTATTAGATTATTTGGAAAATGTAACAAATATTTAAGCCAATTATTTGTGTTTGACTTTTGACAGTCGTTTCTTTCATTTTTTTTATTTTTTCTTTTAAAATATATCATCATAACACCATATCATATCATAATATATATGAAAATTATTTGCTTTAGGCTTTTGCCAGGATTTTGACAGTCTTGTCTTTCATTTTTGTATTTTTTCCTAGATTGTTTGGAAAAAATGTATCAAATATATATGGCAATTCTTTGCATTTGGATTTTGCCATTCTTTTCTATCATTTGTGTTTTTTTTATTAGAGGAGGTGGGAGGTGTGTAATTTTAAGAATGAATCACTATGAAGTGACTCCAGACTTGTGAACAGTAGTGTAAGAGAGGCAGAGACTGAGCTGTTTAAACACTGGCTGGTCTGGACGGACTCGGGCGAGAGCGGAAAGCCGGCGTGATGTTTGTCGGCGGCGGCGAATCTTAATTGGTCACCAGCCGAGAGAAAGAGAGCTCTGCAGAGCCGCTGATTAGCTACTGTTTCATCTAATCCTCCAGAGAGAGAGAGAGAGAGAGAGAGAAAAAGAATTTAGTTTCACTCTTCTTTACAGAATTACAGTTTTAATTCAGACACATTGGAGGATTTTCCAGCATAAAGTCCTGTTTAAGATCATCCACAGCATCTCAATCAATCAGACTTTAACTAGATCACTCCTCCAAAACCTTCATTTAGTTTATTTTAATCCATTCAGAGGTGAACTTGAACTTGTTTGTGTGCTTTGGGTCATTGTCCTGCTGCAGAACCCAAGTACTCCTGAGCTTGAGGTCAGTAAGGAACAGATGGACAGATTCTGATTCTCCTTCAGGATTTTCTGATAAACAGCAGAATTCCTGCTTCCACCTATTACAGCTAGTTATCCAGCAGCTCCAGACCATCACACTAATCACACTAATCACACACTACCACCACCATGTTTTACTACGTTCAGTATGATTCAGTTCTTTTTCTGAAATTATGTGTTAGTAACACTGATCTTAACTGAGGACTTAAGTGAGATCCTGCAGTTCTTTAAATACTTTAGTTGTTCTGGATTCTTTTTTATGGATCTCCTGGATGAGTTCTTCATGCCCTTTTGGAGTAATTTCTTTAGGTCGGTAAGCCGGTCACTCCTGGGAAGGTTCACCAGTGTTCCATTAGTGTTTTCTCCATTAGTGAATAATAATAGTGAATCACTGTGGTTCTCTGGAGTCCCAGTTTCTCATCTGTTGTTGAGTTTCTTCAGATGGGGGTGTAATAATGATCTTTTATCTGCTTCATGTTGTCAGACAGGTTCTATTATTTAAGTGATTTCTTGATTCTACAGGTCTGGCAGTAATCAGGTGTGATTGTGGTTAGTAGTGAAATTAGTAGTGAACTCAGCTTTCCAAAAAATGTGATTAATCACAGTTCAATTATTGAGGGGGGCAGTAGAATTGTCTGTGTGTATTAGAGGCTCTTCACTGGTGCAGCTCTGGTGGAGTGTGTTGGTGTAGGAAGCTGAAACCAGCAGTGCTCTGACAGCCAACGTGAACACAGACTGTGAGTCACTGCGCTTTGTGGATGCAGAGCTGCAGGCAATGCTTGATGCGCTGAGTTGTGAGTGTGTGTGTGTGTGTGTGTGTGTGTGTGTGCACCATGCTGTGTGTGCTACCCCATTAGTGAGCGATTCTGAGATATAGATTAAATCGGGCCTCCAGCCACAATTATCTAATTGACGTCACGTTCTGGTCTGTGTGGTCACCTGACTTCAGGATATATGTATATATATATATATATCACATTTCTAATTTTGTCTAATGTTATGTTCATAGACACAAATATCATATAAATACTGTGTAACAATACAATTATCAACATTTACTCTGAATAAACCTATTATAGAGGAATATTAACCTTTACTTTAAATAGCTTTTTATACATTTAGTGCACTTTTCTATTTTAATTATTTATTATGCTTGGCCTGTCAAGATAATTACATTATCAAGTAATATTGTACAGTAAATGATATGTGATAATGGTGGTAGGTGCAGCAGGAACATGCATTACAAAACAATTGTCCGGAAGTCAAAATAAAATGTAATTAAGCAAAAAAAATATATATTTTTTATTTTCGTTAAAATTGTCCACCCTGTCATTGTCCACTCTGTCATACAGCTTGCTGTTACTGTGTGGATGCATGTATGAATTTGTAAAGTAAAGTAAAAGTAAAATGAACACACGATTAGGCTGGAAAATATAATTTATTTTCACTAAAACTGTCTACCCCTTCATTGTCCACTCTGCCATACAGCTTCCTGTTACAGGGTGGACACATGCATGACAGTTTGTTAAGAATTGAAAATAAAATGTGATTAAGCTGGAAAATATTATTTATTTTAACTATAATCGTCCAACCTGTCATTGTCCACCCTGTCACACCATTTGCTGTTACAGGGTGGACACATACATGCAAGAAAACTTGATTAGGCTGGAAAATAATTTATTTTCGCTACCCTTGTCCACCCTGTCATTGTTAAAATTGTCCACTCGTCACGCAGCTAGCTTTAACAGGGTGGATGCATGCATGACAGGAAACTTGTGAAGTGAAAATAAATTGTAATTAAGCTGGATAAGATTCATTTTCACAAAAATTTTCCAGCCTGTCACAACGCTTGTTATACAGTGGATGCATGAACAGCAAAAAATAAACTGCAATTAAGCTGGTAAAGATTATTTATTTTCACTACATTTGTCTACCCCGTCATTGGTATTTCAGGGTGGACACATGCATGCCTGAAAAACTTGTCAAGAACTGAAAATAAAATGTGAATAAGCTGGAAAATAGAATTTCTTTTTTCTAAAAATGTACTGTCACATAGCTTCCGGCTGCAGGGTGGACACATGCATGACAGGAAATAAAATGTCATTGAGCTGAAAATATTTTTTTCACTAAAATTGTCCAGATAGATAGATAGATAGATAGATAGATAGATAGATAGATAGATAGATAGATAGATAGATAGATAGATAGATAGATAGATAGATAGATAGATAGATAGATAGATAGATAGATAGATAGATAGATAGATAGATAGATAGATAGATAGATAGATAGATAGATAGGAAAACATTATTTATTTTCAATAAAATTGAAAAAGCATGAAATAAAAATAAAATAAATAAAAATAAATAAAATGTGGATAAGTTGGAAAAATGATTTCTTTATACCAAAATTTTCCACCCTGTTACACAGCTTGTCCACCCTGGCATTGCTGAAATTGTCCATTGTGACATTGTCCACCCTCTCATGATGTCTGCTGTTACAGGATAGATGCATGTATGAAGGAAAATGAAATATAATTTAGCAGGAAAATATTATTTATTTTCGCTATAACTGTCCACCCTGTCGCACTGTTTGCTGTTACAGGGTGGACACATGCATGACAGAAAATAAAACATGATTAAGCTGGAAAATATTATTTATTTTCACTAAAATTGTCCACCCTGTCACACAGCTTCCTGTCACAGGGTGGACACATGCATGACAGAAAATAAAATATAATTAAGCTGAAAAAAATATATATTTCGCTAAAATTGTCATCCTGTCACACTGTTTGCTGTTACAGGCTGGACACATGCATGACAGAAAATGAAACGCTGTAAAAAAAGCTGGAAAATATCATTTCCATGTGGTTATAGCCTCATAAATGTGTAAAATAGTAAAAATAGTTTAAAATCTGATCTGTCTTTACCTAATCTGAATTATTACACACGGCTCTGTCCTGCTGTTGCAGATCTTAGACCTGCGTTAGTGCTTATCCGTGTCAGCGGTGAAACTGCTGTATTTTTTTTTTTGTGCTCATTCTTTATTCAGCACTATTCATAGTCTATTCCCAGTATGTCTCTTGCTGCTGCTGCTGCTGCTTGGGTTGTTTTACTGTACAGCGAATGCAAATTCAGCCTCGTCTGCTGCTGAGTCTGGTTTCTGAGCTTTTTTTTTCCTTCTAGATTTACATTAATGCGCTTGTGGAGACTTTTATGGTACGAGCTTTGATGGTAAAATGTCGGGACAGTAAAGAACATTGAAAATGCAGCTTTTTTATATTGACTTTGAGTTTTATTTGATTGCTGATGGTTATACTCCCAATATATCTCTTGTTTTTATCTGCTCAACTTCATTTTATATATAGTATTTATCAATATACATACATTTCTGCATTTCTAGTGGGACAGTAACGTGTTTAACACTTTGCAATGTTGCCATTTCTTCTCACAACACTTAAAAAAAAGACGTTTCAGCACTGATGAGATCAAGCAATAAAGAGTTTCAAGCGTTATTTTGTCTTATTCGTACTGTACACACGTCTTACGCAATTTGCATGCCTTTGCAAACTGTGTAGTGTGTGGTTTTTCGCATTGTCTTGTTAAAATAGGTGATGTCGTCTTAAAAGCATCATATGTTGCGCTACGATTCCGAAGATCTACTTTTCTGTCATCCAGACTATGAAGGAACACATAAGGAATCATATAGAGCAAGACCAATTGTGCTCTCTCAGGGCTCTGGCAGCTGATGGCAAGCTGCATGATCTGGATTTGAACCAGCGATCTCCTGATCATAGTGCTGATCATAGCAGCACTTTAGACCACTTAACCACTCGGTTAAGAGTCTCTGCTCTTCCTTTTCGGGGGTGGTCCTGATGAGGGCCAGTTTCATCATTGTTATATTTATGATGGTCTTTGCAGTGACTGCACTTGAGGACACTTTCAAACTTCTTTCAATTCTTCTTTTCTTTTTAGTTGAGTAGTTCTTTCTTCTCATAACCTGGATTAGAGCATTACTCAAATAGTCACTATTCACTGTATACCTGTAACTCTACCTCTTCACTACTTTACTTTAACTGATGCTCTCAAACACTTTATTCAGAGACAAGAAATTCAAGTAATTAACTCTTGATGAGTTCAGCACAGCTGTTAACTGAAATTAGCCTGAATTCCAGCTGACTCTACTTCATTGAGCTGACTGGGAAGATCCAGCCAAGATGTGTAAAATATAAAACATATTCTGGTTAGTTTAACACGTTTTTATTTGCTAAATAATGTCATATGTTTTCTTCATAGTTTGGATGATGGGGGTGCTGCTTCTGGACATGGTTAACATAAGGCTTCTGTTTTGTTTTCATGTAAAGGCTGTACGGTTTGAGTCTTCTCGTTATCTAACCGCCGCCACCAAGACAAAACACGCCCTACAGCATCCTGAGCTCTGTCAGTTAGAGCATTGTTTGGGTGTGGGCCAGCTGAATGTGTATGATAAGACATGGCGCTATATGTCCAGATGTTTGTGGACACTCCTTCTAATGAATGACTGAATGCATTCAGCTACTTAAAGATAGTTGCACCCATCGATGGCCGCTATTGGCACTTACTGCCTATTGCCAATACCTGCAATGAGATTCCTGAGTTGTGGAGTTCTTGCCACTGAATGCAATCAAATCCTGACAGCAATTTTCCCCCAAAAATGTAGAAATGTAGTATTTGTAAAGCTTTCCCTGGATAGTAGAGACAGTTATTCCAACAATAGCAGGATAAACTCTTTTTTAAACCCTTGATATCAGAAAAAACAATGACAGAACAAGAGTATTAGGCCCAATCCCATTATCTTTATCAGGGGTGCTAAAGTTCAGTAAATTAGCTTTAATTACCTTTTATTTTATTGTGTTTATTCCGTTCCGCCTTAAATGCTGCAGCCCCTGCCGTCTGTTGCACCATTTAAGGTGGAACGGGAAAATTACCAGAAAGTGACAAGCTACTAGCGACCTTTTTTAGGCTCGTTATGAAGAATTCAACCATTAAACATTGAAACTACACATTAAACTATGGTAATATAGTGCTATTCTTCACTTGTAACAAGGAAAATACTCACATTTGTGGCTTTCTTTGGTCGCTTGTGCCAGTGCCACCTTACTAGTGATTCTCATACCCCTGAAAAATCTCAGTATGAAGGGCTAACAAGATATCGCACCAAGTGACCATGTCACCCTGTGGTCAGTGTATTCAGTAATGGTGTGCTGAACTTCTGGTGTACCTCTGTTGAGGTTCGTGGCTAAAATTCACACTTACAGAAGAGTGTCAGGACATAAGTAGCCTTTCTGGGTGTCACAGTGCCTTAGTGGTTTGTACAATGGCCTCCCAGCACTAAAGGTGGGTCTTGGGTTCAAGTT
Source organism: Astyanax mexicanus (assembly GCF_023375975.1). Taxonomy (NCBI): domain Eukaryota; kingdom Metazoa; phylum Chordata; class Actinopteri; order Characiformes; family Acestrorhamphidae; genus Astyanax; species Astyanax mexicanus. Next base: position 121,497,281 of record NC_064408.1, read on the forward strand.
CTGGGTATCTGGGTGGAGTTTCCTTCTGCCTGAAGCTCTTCTGCCTGAAGAAAGAGACAGATATACAGACTCTGATGGACTCTACCTCACTCTGTGTGATGCTACATTGCTCTGCCTCACTCTACCTCCAGTTTTGTTAAGTAACATGATCACAGTCTATAGTGCTGCAGTGTGAAGAGCTCCCTCTGTCGCTGCACACGGGTAATGCAGTTTAAGTTTGCTGCTATTTGCTGCCTTATTGCAGCTTTTGCAATGTATTGTTTATTGTAAAAAAAAACTCACATCACGATAACAATAGAAATAGGATTAATTGTTTGTTTTTTTTTTGTTCACAAACACCCTGTTGGTGTTTAATTACAGTTCTTTTTTTCATGCATCTTGGCATCATGTTCTCCTCCACACACCTCTTACACACTGCTTTTGGATAACTTTATGCTTTACACTCCTGTTGCAAAAAATCAAGCAGTTCAGTTTGGTGGTTTGATGGCTTGTGATCATCCATCTTCCTCTTGATTATATTCCAGAGGTTTTCCAGGTTCTCTTGGCCAAAAAGTCAGTGTATCAGATACTTATTTTATATTAGTGACTGAAAGCCTGGCCCGCCCGGGTAGACGGGTAAAACGAGCGAGTGATGAGGCGGAGGAGTGCGGAGAGCTGTCTGTCTGGCTGACAGGCTGTGAAGTCTGGGGTATGACGGCATGACTGAAGCTGCATGACTCCACAAGAGCCTAAAACTTTAATGAGTGGGATTTGCATGGGCTTGCTGCGTAGCTTAGCGTTGCATAATGCATACAGATGCACTTATTCCACCGGCGCGTGCATTCCCGCTAATGAAATTAAAGAAGAACAAGAACAATATGATCGCTCGTCCTCCTCCAGGATTGTTTCCTCCCTGCCCGTTGCGACGCCGGTTTACCCAGCATGGCACCTTCGCTCTGGTGCTCGTCACGTTCACTCGTTTCTCTTTGTTTCTGAGTTCTGAATTGATTCTTATATCAAAAAAAAAATAAAGCTCCTCTGTAATAAGCCTCTCTGACTCCCTGCAGAAGCTCACAGCCTGCTGTGATTAGAATCTCCTGAACAGCGTTTTGGATCTGTAGCAGCCAGTCAAAGGAAACGCGGTGGAGGTGAAATAGCCTCAAAACTAGACGCATTTCCCAGCGATGAGATCAAACCTGGAGCGGTTTCTCACACTGATTACTGTAATTCAGTTTCTGAGGCCGATTCTAACCCGTAATGGTTTCCAATAGATGGCTTAAAGCTATAGTGCAGCCCAATGACTCAAGAACACATTAGACAAAAAAAAAAAGTTTTTTTAAGTTATGCCAACTGCTGATAGGTCAATATCAATTGACCCAGATGGAGTTCCTCTTCTTTAGAAGGTGGTAGATATACTGTATGTTAGATAAATAGCTCAAACTCAATGAGGGCAGGCTGAGATGCTTGGTCTGAGAGGAGGGGCGGGACTAATAGACTACCTTTAGCAATAGTGCAGCCCAATGATTGCAGTATACACTCTACAAACTAAAGCATTAGACAAAAAATAAAGGTATTTTGAGTTACGCCAACTCCTGATTGGCCAATATCAATTGACCCATCAGAATGCTAATATCAGACATTTAGACTCAATGAAGGCAGTCTGAGATGCTTGGTCTGGGAGAAAGGACGGGTCTAATTGACTACTTAAAGCAATAGTGCAGCCCAATGACTCAAGTACACACTCTCAAAAAAATAAAACATTAGGCAATAAAAACAAGTTTAGACTTATCAATTAGGCTTGTCAATATCAATTGACCCAGACGGAGCTCCTCTTCTTTAGAAGGTGGTAGATATACTGTAGGTTAGATACAGAGCTCAAACTCAATGAAGGCAGGCTGAGATGCTTGGTCTGGGAGGAAGGACGAGTCTAATAGACTCTAATAGACTACTTTTAGCAATAGTGCAGCCCAATGACTGCAGTATACGCTATAAAAAATAAAGCATTAGACATAAATTAAAGTTATGTTCCTAACTAATGATTGCTTAATATCAATTGACCCAACAGAATGATAATATCAGACGTTTAGACTCAAAGAAGGCAGTCTGAGATGCTTGGTCTGGGAGGATTGTTGGGTTAAATAGACTACTTAAAGCAATAGTGCAGCTCAATGATTGTAGTACACACTTTAAAATATAAAACATTAGTCAAAAAAACTTAAAAAAAGTTATTTTGACTTATGCCAACTGCTAATGGGTCAATATCAATTGACCCAGATGCAGCTCCTCGTCTTTAGAAGGTGGTTAATATATGTTAAATAGCTCAAACTCAATGAAGGCAGGCTGAGATGCTTGGTCTGGGATGAGGGGCGTGTCTAATAGACTACTTTAAGCAATATTGCAGCCCAATGATTGCAGTACACACTCTAAAATATATAAGATTAGTTAAAAAAAAAACTCAAAAAAGTTATTTTGACTTATGCCAACTGCTGATGGGTCAATATCAATTGACCTAGACGAAGCTCCTCTTCTTTAGAAGGTGGTAGATATACTGTATGTTAAATAGCTCAAACTCAATGAAGGCAGGCTGAGATGCTTGGTCTGGGAGGATGGTCGGGTTGTCTAATAGACTCCTTGAACTCCTGATTGGTCAATATCAATTGACCCATCAGACTGATAATATCAGACGTTCAGACTCAGTGAAGGCAGTCTGAGATGCTTGGTCTGGGAGGAGGGATGGATCTACCAAAACTCTACCAAACATCAGTTTCAGTTAAACGTTATTTGTTGTACTCAAGTTATTAATACAGAGTTAAAACATCAAATGTGAACAGATAGAGATAGTGTGTGCACTCTGGTGAGTCTGTGATCCATTAAGCTGTATGAAGTTTTATGGGATTGCGTCAGATCTCTCACAGAACACAAACCTCTCAGCAGGAACATCTGAGACTAATCTGTCTACTTACTATAAAGCGCATGTTTGTTTAGTAGCTGTGTGTACAACATAGGAACAACCCAGAAACAACCCAGAAACAACCCAGAAACAATTCAGAAACAACTGTGTTTGATTTAACGCACCCCAGACTGTAGTGCTGCACTTCTTTTCACAGTACTCTTAATACACAGTCTGAGCAATTATACGTGATTCTCTAAAAAAAGCCTTTTTAAAACATCCCATCTGCCCACATAAAGGGGTTTTACTACTGTTAAAAGTGAAATTGCTTTGTTTTTAGTAGTAGAGGTTTTGCAATAAAGTGTGTTTACAGTCTGTATCCATACAATGTCTGAAAATCCTACTGATTTAAATTCATTCTAACACTTCTAACACTAAAATTCATTTATTCATTTTCTTTTATTATGGCTTACAGCCAATGAAAACCCAAATATCAGTGTCTCAGAAAATTAGAATATTATATAAGACCAATTGGTACTTTTGGCAGTGTGCCAAGTCCTGCTGGAAAATAAAATCCGCATCTCCATAAACATCAGTGATTGGTGGGAACTTCACACTAGACCTCAAGCAGTTTGGACTGTGTGCCTCTCCATAATCATCAACAATAAAAGCAATAAACATCTATAGATGTTTAATACATCTGTATAATATATGAGTTTCACATTTTCAACTGAATTATTGAAATAATTTTAAACTTATAATCCGGTGCTCCTTATGTATGAATTCTATCAGTCAGGTATTCAGGAGCAGTAAAGTCACTCTGCTGAAGTACAGAGTTATACAGGAGATTCAGTTTAGTTCTCCAGCACCCAGACTGGAGCAGTATTAGCATTAGCAGCTAACCACGCTAAGCGCTAGCTCTTTTACAGTTCAGAGGCAAGTTTTATCAGCCTGTATCCTGCTGTTAACCCTGGCTAGCACTGCTGGAGCAGCATTAGCATTAGCCGCTAACCGCACTAAGCGCTAGCTCTTTCACTGTTCAAAGGTGAATATATCGGACTGTGGTCTGCGTGTTTACAATGTTAAAACAAGCTACGTTGGACCAACCAATAGCTAATATCACCCTGATTTACTAGAACACATTTAGGGTTCCTCAGTGCAGCTCTGTTGGGTGGCATTAGCCACTAATGCTAGTGCTGCTGCACCCAGCCTTAGTGGAAATCTGGAAATCTAAGCTTACTGTAAAAACGGAAGTGCTTTACTCACCCAAATAAACAGTTTTCAGAAGAGAAATCTGTGTAGATTAACATCCAGCGCTCATTTACCTTTAAAATAAAATGTTTTTTATTTTAGGAATTACAGTTTCGATTACTTAGCTTATCTTAGCTTAGCTTTACTGAATTAGAAGGAAAACATGGAGTCACCCCTGTTCCTTACTAGTGTCGCATAATGTGCGTTATGTAAGAAAATAGACCAGAAAATAGAGTTAAAGTTACCATTTTCTTTACTGCAGAGGATTCAGAACTGCTTGGACTAACTATGTTTGCCTGAATATTGATTATCTTCTAGATTATCTAGATCTAGAGCATCCAGCAGCCATTCTAGAACACTTTTATCACTGAATTGCTGTAGTTTTACAGGGCCGTTGTTTACAGAGCGGGTAAATAAACTGTTTTTTTACGCTGTGCTGTGGTAATAAGTGGTAATAGCTGTGGTACGTAAGGGTTAATAATGTGATTAGTTGTGCCCGGTTGTGCAATTCTGTACTGCGCCGCTCTGGCAGCCTGTAAAAGAGCGGTGTTTTTCTCATGAATGTTTATGGGCGTTCTTCCAGAGATGTGAAGTTTGGTGTCTGATAAACATCAGTTGTTGCTATAAGGCTTTTTTCCAGCTTTTGAACAGACACACACACACACACTTACACACACACACTCAAATAACTCAAAGTTCACTGACTTTTCACTTTCAGACACTATTTTTCCCAGCGTCGCGCTAACAGGGAACAGCTGTTGGCTCTTCAGCGCTGGATGATATTTCAGAGTTTTGCTCTTAAGAGGTTTACGCTGCGTTTAAAATCACTCTTCACATGGCATTTTCCACGAGACGGCAGAGCACACTCCACTAAACTCACTCTTTTTTTAAATATCTGGCTGTCTCCTACACACACAAATATCGTTGCTGTCCAATGAAAAACAAGTATCTCCAAAACGGCAACTTTACAGGAGAGAGAAAAAACCTTCTAAACTTTCAATGGAAGTCGATGTAAAAAGAGTTTATTTCAGGTCATTTTGAAGAGTTTCTATTGGTCTGTTCATCAAGAAATTTGGGCACAGTGTAAAAGACAGTTTGTCTGTTCAAATTATGTAGTAAACTAAAAATATCGACAAAAATGAACATACTTGTTTTTCATTGGACATTGATGATATAAAGTGTAAAAAGTTTTCTGTAAATTTAAAAGCTTTACTAAAGTACATTTTGGCATAAAGAAATACATTATAATCCTGTTATTATTCTAAAATAAGTGTATGAAGTTTAAATGTCCCAGTTCTTTAAGAAATGATAAGATAAGATAAGATAAGATGGCCATAAGATAGCCTTGTATTATCTAAATCAGGGAAATTTGCATTGTCACAGCAGCATCAACAATAGAACAAAAAGTGCAAAGAGTATATAAAAAATATATATATATATATATATAGACAGGTCAACAAAAGTAGATACACATCTGTTATCTAAACAAAATAAATAAAAAAAATCCACAAATTTACAGGCAATAATTAAAAAAAAAGTTAAGTAACTAAAGTTTAGTTACTAAGTAAAGATAAAGTACTGTAAAATTATAGTCAGCCAAAAACCACTGAACTCCACTAAACTCCAATAAAAGCTAAAATGTGTCAGTTAAAAATAATGAAACATACCAGTTCTGCTTAATATTTTGTATAATAATTTATATAATAATAAAAAAATGCTTTTATTGTGGTAATTTCTGCCTCTGTTGCGCTGCTACCTCTCAGGTTCAACTGTGCTATAGGCGTGGGTGATGTTTCTGAGTATTTTGGTACGCAGACACAACATCAAAATATGCAAATCAGCCCCCTGCTGACGTCCAATCATCTGCGTCTCACAGAGCGTCTGTCAGAGGGACACTGCTCAGCCTATAATAGGCTCTCCCTCCTTCCACACCTCTAAACCCATACATCACTCGCTGCCCCTCCCAAACTACTCCTCCCTTTTTTTTTTTTTTTAGCATTTTTCAAATTTGAGCTGAGGATGGAGTCAGCTAAAACTGTCAGCAGAGATGCTGAAAAGTTACTGGTAACTGGTACTGGTAACTTGCTCCTATGGCCTACAACACTGTGGCCAGGCAGCCAACCATTATATAAATATACTGTAGCTGATTACTCAAGGAAAAAATAGTGCTGGTAGGAAAGACTCCACACTAATGGTAAGATAAGGGTGGAGAGACACGCCTATTATGTAAATAAAGGATGTCAGGGGCCAATAGGAAAGGTGAAACATTTGTGTGACATACTAATACATGTTTTATTAGATCTGTTCTTAATAAACATTTTTCTTAAGTACTAGGTCTATGCTTCTTCAGTGTTGCAATGTTAATTAAACTCACTTTTTTTTAAAAAAAGCTCAGTTTTTAACACTTTACTTACTAAAAGAATGTAAGAGGAAGATGCATGCTTGACTTTTTGCACCAGGAGTGTAAAGGCATAAAGTTATCCAAAAGCAGTGTGTAAGACTGGTGGAGGAGAACATGATGCCAAGATGCATGAAAAAAAAAAACTGTGATTAAAAACCAGGGTTATTTCACCAAATATAGATTTCTGAACTTTTAAAACCTCTAAATTACAATATTTAATTTGGATTTTGGGAGAAATGTTGTCTGTAGTTTAATAAAACACTAATTGTACTCAAACATTTACCTATAAATAGCAGAAATTCAAATTCAGAAATTGAATAGATCTCTTATTTTTTTCCATAGCTGTACATATATAAAAATCCCCTCCCCGTATTCTTGAGCTCTGCAAATGTGTGTAAATGTGTGTGTGAGTGTGTGTGAGTGTGTGTGAGTGTGTGCGAGTGTGTGAGAGTGTGTGAGAGTGTGTGTGAGTGTGTGTTTAGACGTGTCACAGAAGCTCTCTCAGATGGACATTCTCCAGGCTTGGTCTGACAGCACCATTATCTGTCTCCAGGTTCTGGTCGCCTACAGCGAAAATCAGAGCTTTTGTGCGGCTCTGGGATCAAACTGCCACTTTCCTGAAGAAAGCTGATTGTGTTTCTCTCCTGATGTCGCTCTCTGCGATAGTCGGTGGTGTTTTTCCCACCTTTACCTTCCGTCAAAGAGATAATCATCAGTTTTCAACTGTCCTGCCCAGCTTACAGGGCTAGACTTGTTCAAACATGAGCTAGGTTTGATTAACAGTAACTAAAAGCTAAATAAAAGAAAACATTAAATACATATTCTTTTTAAAAGTGACGTTTTAAGCTAACAAATGCATTAAGAACATGTATGAACCAAGAGGTTCTAATTTCTAGTTTTTTTTTGTTTGTTTTTTTCAGGTTATCCATGCTAATAGACCATCTAAGTCAGGGGTGTCCAAACTTTTTTTGTTGGGGGCCAGAATGAGAAATTTATTTGAAGTCACGGGCCACAGACTCTGTAATAAAACAAATAATGAAATATACCACTTTAAATAATACTTTCACCATTTTACTTGACTTACTATCTTTATCTTTGACAGTGTTGTGTAAACTAAGATTTTTCAAATTGATGTTTCATTTCATGATGTCTCTTAATATTAAACTCCTTAATTACGGCAACTTTTAGACTCTTTGCCCCGTTTTTCTGCGCTAGAAATGCGCACTCTCTCCGCTTTTAGACTCTTTGGCCCGTTTTTCTGCGCTAGAAATGCACATTCTCTCCGCTTTTAGACTCTTTGGCCCGTTTTTCTGTGCTAGAAATGTGCACTCTCTCCGCTTTTAGACTCTTTGGCCCGTTTTTCTGCGCTAGAAATGCACACTCTCTCCGCTTTTAGACTCTTTGGCCCATTTTTCTGCACTAGAAATGCGCATTCTCTCCGCTTTTAGACTCTTTGGCCCGTTTTTCTGCGCTAGAAATGCGCACTCTCTCCGCTTTTAGACTCTTTGGCCCGTTTTTCTGCGCTAGAAATGCGCACCCTCTCCGCTTTTAGACTCTTTGGCCCGTTTTTCTGCGCTAGAAATGCGCACTCTCTCCGCTTTTAGACTCTTTGGCCCGTTTTTCTGCGCTAGAAATGCGCACTCTCTCCGCTTTTAGACTCTTTGGCCCGTTTTTCTGCGCTAGAAATGCACATTCTCTCCGCTTTTAGACTCTTTGGCCCGTTTTCCTGCGCTAGAAATGCACATTCTCTCCGCTTTTAGACTCTTTGGCCCGTTTTTCTGCGCTAGAAATGCGCACCCTCTCCGCTTTTAGACTCTTTGGCCCGTTTTTCTGCGCTAGAAATGCGCATTCTCTCCGCTTTTAGACTCTTTGTCCCGTTTTTCTGCGCTAGAAATGCGCACTCTCTCCGCTTTTAGACTCTTTGGCCCGTTTCAAACTTTGAATCTCACATTATAAAAACCTGATTAACAGCGGGCCAACTTTCATTCTATTTCTAAAATACCTCGCGGCCGCTCCAAAAAAGGAAACGGGCCGCAAATGGCCCGCCGGCCGTAGTTTGGACACTCCTGATCAGTGCTGGATGCCCTTTTGGTAGAATTATTAACAGTGTGTGTGTGTGTGTCCTCTTGTATCCTTGGTCATTATCTGTGCATCAAAGCACGCCCACCACCCTTTGAATACCAAATTTCTGCTTTCAGATTTAAATGCTGTTTAGTAAAGAGAGCGGCGCTGATAGTTTAATAATGTTAATAGTGTTTATTAGGGGCCGAGTGTCCACTGTTCTCTGTCTCACTGTTCTTTAAAGGATGTTTTTTAAAGGCTGATCGGTATGAATGATTAATCAGAAGTTAGCATGCTGTAAAACGCCTCCACCGTGTGAACTACAGCTGTAGCGCTGCTTTAAATTGGCCTGCATTGTTCTTTAAGAACAGAGTGGTGGAGGAGGAAGAGTCGTGTTAGCGCTGTTGTGTAATATGGTAACTTGTGTTTCACGTTTTTCCCGCAGTATTATTATTGTTAACATTTGCAATATTGATAAAGATATGCCATGTAGCTAACCTCCAGCTTAGCTCCACCTTGCCTATTCCAGCAGCTGTGTCTGTTAGCATCACGGCTACAACTCTACCAAAGCTTGTTTGGTAGTTCTGCATTTATTTAAACTCTGAACACTTTCTTAACATTTTCAGAGAAATAATGTTAGAATATCCCCACATAACCCCACAGACTCCTCCCCTCGTTTTCTCTCCTTCTCGCCCTCGTCTCCTGATCTTTTAACGGACTCTAAATGCTGCTCGGGTCTGGAGATCATGCATGAGCAGCTGGCCGCCGCCTCCCCCGGCCAGTGGAAATGTCAGTGCGCTGGTGCCTCGGTAGGGGGGCCTTTATTTCCGTCTCAGAGAGCACTAACGGACGGAGCGGCACACAAACAAACATGGCCTCGTTTATCTGGGTGGAGAACGAGGGGAATGAGGTCCGGGATTCAGGGGATGATGGAGGTGGAGATGGAGAACGTGGACGGCCTCATCAGCTCATCACTGTTTCAGGATTTCAGGGTTAGATAGCTTTAGAGCACTAAATAATACAAGATAAATACCACACACTGAGAGAAAAGCGTAGATGGGAATGTATAACACATATATATACAGCTCAGTATCTCTGATTTTGCTATTTATAGGTTTTTGTTTGAGTAAAATGAACATTGTTGTTTTATTCTATAAACTACAGACAACATTTCTCCCAAATTCCACATAAAAATATTATAATTTAGAGCATTTATTTGCAGAAAATAATGAGAAATGGCTGAAATAACAAAAAAGATTCAGAGTTTTCAGACCTCAAATAATGCAAAGAATAACCCTGGTTCTGGTTTTTAATCACAGTTTTTTTCATGCATCTTGGCATCATGTTCTCCTCCACCAGTCTTACACACTGCTTTTGGATAACTTTATGCTTTACACTCCTGGTGCAAAAATTCAAGCAGTTCAGTTTGGTTTGATGTCTTGTGATCATCCATCTTCCTCTTGATTATATTCCAGAGCTTTTCAATTTGTTAAAATGTATTAATCTTATTTTTTTCCAGAGCTGTAAATGTCTAAATGTAATTATGTTATACAGTGGCGTGGAAAAGTGTTTGCCCCCTACAGATTTCTGTTGTGTTCTTTTCGTCTTAATTACATTTTTTTAGATTATCAAACAAACCTGAAAAAATACAAAAAATAACGTTTCATATGATCGTTTCGTTTATCAAAGGGAAAAAAAACAAGTGTTTTCCCCGCTCATACATTAACTGTGATTTTTTACACTTTTTGAAAAGCTGAGTTCAATTTTACTACTAACCACAACCAGACCTGATTACTGCCAGACCTGTAGAATCAAGAAATCACTTAAATAATAATTTTATATAAAAAATAATTATTATTATACCCCCATCTGAACAAACTCAACAACAGATGAGCTTATGCTTTGGGACTCCAGAGAACCACAGTGATTCACTATTATTCACTAATGGAGAAAACACAAATGGAACACTGGTGAACCTTCCCAGGAGTGACCGGCTTACCGACCTAAAGAAATTACTCCAAAAGGGCATGAACAACTCATCCAGGAGATCCCAAAAGAACCCAGAACAATATTTAAAGAACTGCAGATAAAAATCAGAAAAGTTTTCACTTCACTATATATATATATATATATATATATTCTCCTCCACCAGTCTTACACACTGCTTTTGGATAACTTTATGCTTTACACTCCTGGTGCAAAAATTCAAGCAGTTCAGTTTGGTGGTTTGATGGTTTGTGATCATCCATCTTCCTCTTGATTATATTCCAGAGGTTTTTAATTTGCTAAAATCAAAGAAACTCATCATTTTTAGTGGTTTAAGTGGTTTTCCAGAGCAGAAGAAGAAGGTCACACCCACCTTTAGCTTTAATTACGCCACACATTCACTTCTGCAACGTCACAACATTTATTTTTCACCAAGATCCTGTATTGATGATTGAAGATTTGGAGCTTTGAGCAAATATTTTCAATAGGGTAAAGGTCAGAACTCTGGACTCTGGTGGCTAATCCATGTGTGAAAATGGTGAAAAAGTCTGGATCCTCAGGGCTTGAGCACTTTAGCTGCATTGCTAACAGCTGGAGTTGGCAGTGGCTCGAAAGTTCTAGTGCAGGTTAGCCACAATGCTAACCTTGGCACTGTTAGACGAGAGGAGGGAGCTTTTCTTTTCTTATTTGGAAGTCCGGAGCTTCTCGACTAAAAACACAGTTACAGTGTGTGGTCAGAGGCGATGCTGGAACAGTGTGTGTGTGTGTGTGTGTGTGTTTCAGTGTCAGAGAGAGAGAGTTTAATGTGGATTGATTGGTCTAATCAAGCTTGTTCTACCTGATTTATCCGTGTCAATATAATTTCACAGCATGGACAATGTCAAAGGCAAGCCCATGCACTCGTGCTGTGCATGATCAATGCTCTTCTGATTGATGGCACATGAGGTCAAACGTGTGTGTGTGTGTGTGTATGCGTGTGTGTGTGTGTGTGTATGAGTGTGTGAGAGAGAGAAAAAACACTGCCTGATGCTAATATATAACCTGTGCACAGTGCCTCTGGTATCTCTAGCTGACACTATAAATTACTGTACATTTAATTATACAATTACCGTATTTTTTGCACTATAATGAGCATTTAATTTTCTTTAATTTTCCCCAAAATCCTCAGAGCTCCTTATAATCCGGTGCTCCTTATGTATGAATTCTATCAGTCAGGTATTAAGGAGTAGTAAAGTCACTCTGCTGAAGTACAGAGTTATACAGGAGATTCAGTTTAGTTCTCCAGCACCCAGACTGGAGCAGTTCTAGCATTAGTCACTAACCGTGCTAAGCGCTAGTTATTTTTCTGTTCAGAGGTGAGTATATTGTACTGTAGTCTGCAAGTTTACCATGTTAAAACAAGTTACATGGGAAGAACCGCTAGCTAATATCACCTAAGCTTACCGGAACACTCAGGGTTCCTCAGGGTAGCGCTGTTGGGAGCTAGCGGTTAGCCGATACTGCTAATGCTAATAATCTAGCCTTGGTGCAGGGGTTTCCAAACTACGGCCCGCGGGCCATTTGCGGCCCGTTTCCTTTTTTGGAGCGGCCCGCGAGGTATTTTAGAAATAGAATGAAAGTTAGCCCGCTGTTAAGCAGGTTTTTATAATGTGAGATTCAAAGTTTGAACGCTAGGTGTCAGAAACGGGCCAAAGAGTCTAAAAGCGGAGAGGGTGCGTGTTTCTAGCGCAGAAAAACGGGCCAAAGAGTCTAAAAGCGGAGAGAGTGCGCATTTCTAGCGCAGAAAAACGGGCCAAAGAGTCTAAAAGCGGAGAGGGTGTGCATTTCTAGCGCAGAAAAACGGGCTAAAGAGTCTAAAAGCGGAGAGGGTGTGCATTTCTAGCGCAGAAAAACGGGCTAAAGAGTCTAAAAGCAGAGAGGGTGCGCATTTCTAGCGCAGAAAAACGGGCTAAAGAGTCTAAAAGCGGAGAGGGTGCGCATTTCTAGCGCAGAAAAACGGGGCAAAAGAGTGTTTTTTTTTAAAGAATTACAGTTTAGACCAGAAAAATAGACCAGAAAATAGATGTTTATTGATAATGCGCCTTATAATGGGACGAGCCTTATAGTGCAAAACATATATAGTAAATTGGGTTTGGATTGTTTCGATGCTTAATTGGGTAATTTGGTAGCACTTTTGCTCCAAAAGAACTCTTGAACTCTTGAACTAGTTCCTTACGGGATTATAAATATATAATTTCCACCAGTTTTAGTGGAACCGCCAAAACGTCATATCATACGTCATAAACAAAGGGCGCTGCACTGCTGTGGTGAACACAGTTTGTACTAAAGAACCTTATATTCTTATATAGTTTCCACTACGAACATACGTTCCTGGTTCCGTAAGCTATTTTTCCTTGGTGAAAACGCAGTGAACCAGTTTAAAATTAGGTTTGCTAACCAAAACAGTGTTTTATTCAACCTCAAAACAGAAAACAATGGGACAGTATATCTTAATTTGGCTTTTATTTGATTGCAGACTGTATAAACCCAACTTATTTACTCATTTAATCACTTATCATTTTTTATATTTTACTTTGCTTTTACTATTATCTATTTACTTATTTTATATTTTATATATTTTTTTATTTTTATGTCAATTTTTTTTTATGGTATTTTAGAATTTTCTGTTTAACATATATATTCTTAATAAATGTTGATTTAAAATGCGTACTTTTATTTATTTATTTTTTATTTATTTATTTATTATTATTTCTAAATTATCATTAAATGTGTTCAATCCCTTTGATGTTATAAAGGCTCGGCAACATTGTAAACGAGGGTCACCCTCAATATTTCTTCCAGAGTGAAGGTTAATTGAAATGGACCATTAGAAATGCTCCAGAAGACCTTAACATTGACTTACATTACCAGTTAAAAGTTTAAAAACACCTTTTCATTGAACGTTTTTATTTTTATTTTGCTTTCCGCATTGTAAATGAATATTGAAGTGATCCAGACTATGAAGGAACACATAAAGAATCATGTAGTAACTTAAAAAAGTGATGAACTTATTCTGTACAACAGAGGAAACTCTTGCTCTTCCTTTCCTGTGGCGCTCCTGATGAGTGCCAGTTTCATCATCATAATGTTTTTTTTGATGGTCTTTGCGACTGCACTTGTGGAGGTTCTTGAAATTTTCGGGTTAACTGATCTTCATTTCTTAAAATATATTTGTTTGGTTTACTTTGATTACTAGTTGAGTATTTCTTGCTTCTCATAATTAAGCAATAATACACTGGAGGTTTGTGCTATAACATAATAATGTAATATTGGCACTGCTGTGCTGACCTAGTGGCTCCCAGTGGTGAATAATAACATCGCATTTGGTTTGTATTTGGCTTGTAAGCGCTGCATCATTGCCAGATTACCTGTATGATAACGTTACCAGCTGATAACCTCACTCAAAAACGCCTCTCAGCCAATCACATTGCAGGGTTTGAACTAACTGTGGTATAATATAAATAGATTAAAACATTAGTAAAATATTCACTATTCACTGTATACCTGTAACTCTACCTCTTCACTACTTTACTTTAACTGATGCTCTCAAACACTTTATTAAGAGACGACAAGAAATTCAAGTAAAGCTTCACAGTTTGTATGAATTTAGTTTTTTTTTTAATCTACAATGTGAAATCTTCCTGTTTTTCAGCCAGAAATAACTCTGAGTTTCTCAGAAGTGTCAGTGTGGATCAGCGAGGTGATGAATGATCACGCTGACCTGACTTTCTGTTTCCTGTTTTCTCTTTTTCCATGTGCTGCTCCGGCTGGAATCGACTTGCCCTGCGCTCTCCCGTGACTCTTTAATAGGTAATGTGTTTTATTTTTACTTCCTCGCTGCAATCAGGACAGCGAGGTCCCATTAGCCGCGCCCTGCGGCTTCCCGGCTGCGGAGGAACAGCGCCTCGCTTTGTGTAATAAGCTTAACTATGCGATGAATTAATGATGCAGAATGGATGAGCTTGATAAGGCTGTGGTGTTCTGGGGCGGTGGGCCGCAAGGGCTGTCCTCGATTACCCTCGTCTGAAGGGGGGCGGCTTTTCCGACGTTCTCCTCTAAAATTAAGAGTGTAAAATTGTCTCTGTTTGGTTGGGAAGAGTTTAGAGTTGATGTTGTAGCAGGTTACATTTATATACTTATATTTTGTCATTGTATTATATGAGTACAGCACTCAGTAAAGAACATTTGAGGTCATACAACCACATTTGCAGCCAACATCCCAGGTGATGTGTTTGTGCCTGTTATGTAATATACAGTGGCTTGCAAAAGTACTCTTTTTCTTCAAAAGTATTGAACTTTTCCACATTTTGTCACTTTGCCATTTTGTTAGAGAGCACTAGTGAACAAACAGAATCATTAAGACCAAGGAACTCACCAGACCAAAAGTGAATAAAGAAAAAAAAAGACAGATTAAGCAAGGAGAGCACTGGTCAGAGAATCAGCCAAGAGGCCCATGGTCACTCTGGAGGAGCTGCAGAGATCCACAGCTCAAGTGGAAGAATCTGTCTTTAGCAGGGACAGAGAAGTTGGTCAGAGTTGATGGGAAGATGGATGGAGATAAATATAATTCAGGGCTGGAATCCTGGAAGAAAACCTGTTAAAAGCAATAAAAGAATTGAGTCTGGAAAGGAGATTCACCTTCCAGCAAGACGATGACCCTAAACATACAGCTAGAGCTACAGTGGAATGGTTTAGATCAGAGAACATTAATGTGTTAGAATGACCCAGTCTTAAATCACATTAAGCTTCTGTGGAGAGACATGAAAATTGCTGTTCACAGACGCACTCCATCCAACCTGGCTGAGATTGAACTGTTTTATAAAGAAGAATGGAGCAAAAATCTCAGTCTCTAGATGCACAAAGCTGGTAGAGAAATACAGCTGTAATTGCAGCTCTACTAAGTATTGATTTAAAAGAGGTGGGGGGGGGGGGGTGTTTAAGGGAGTTTCACACCTGAAAGTTCAGACTAGAGTCATTGTCTTTGAACATGGTCCGTAACAACCCTCACTTCCAGCACATGTATGGATATTTTGGTTGAATTGTCTTGTCTTGTCTTGTTTTGTCTTGTCTTGTCTAGTCCAACTGAATCAGTAGTCCACTTGTAACCACTTGAAACTTGAGGGATGCACAATCCATCTTTTTTAGTTTGGGTAGTGATACCAATAATAGTAAATAAATCAGAAATCAGTCGATACTCATGTACTTCTTTGGAGCATATACCAAATATACCATAGACAATATAAAGAAAATATAGCATATGAATCTTCTCAGGACTGGACAGAAGTCAGACACATGCAGATTAAAACAGAAGTAAGCTTTATTACAGGAATCAAATACAAAAGAGTTGTATTAAACCGCATTAGCCTGCGTTAGTTACAGCAAGAAGTAAATGCTAAAAGGCATATACCATTTTTTCGCACTATAAGACGCATTTAAAATGATTTTATTTTCCCAAAAGTGGTCAATTCGCCTTAAAATCCGATGCTTCTTATGTATGCATTTTACTGAAGTTTCTCCAGCACCAAGACTGGAGCAGTATTAGCATTAGCTGCTAACCGTGCTAAGCACTAACTCTTTTACCATTCACAGATGAGTATTATCAGCCTGTAGCCTGCTGCTAACCCCGGCTAGCACTGCTGGAGCAGCATTAGCTTTAACCACTAACTGCGCTAAGTCCAACTGTTTTGCTGCTCAAAGGCAAGTATATTGGACTGTAGCCTGTACACTCAAGGTTCCTCAGTGCATTGATGTCGGAGCAGCATTTTTACGTCCTGCTTGCACTAGCGGTTAGCCGCTAATGCTAATGCTGATTCTAATGCTGCTACACCCAGCCTTAGTGTAAATCTATATATCTAAGCTTACTGTAAATAAACTGAAGCACGTTACTCACCCAAATAAACAGTTTTCAGCAGGGAAATCTGTGTAGATTAACATCCAGCGCTCTTTTAACTTTAAAAGAAAATGTTTTTTTTATTTATTATTACAGTTTTGTTTACTTAGCCAGCGGCGATTAGGAGGAAAACATGGCAACACCCCTGTTCCTTACTAGTGTTGCATAATCTGGTGCGCCTTATGTATGAAAATAGACCAGAAAATAGACATTCATTGATAGAGTTCCAGACAAGCGTGATATTTTAAGACATTATAGAGAGCAAGACGAAAAAAACAAGTTAGATGAGGTTTAGGAATATTAAAAAATCTGGTGTCGGACCTGTAAAGGATGTAGTTAGTTGTTAGAAGTTATATAGAAGCATCTACAGAAATGGAAAGAACCCTTTTACTAAGCAAATGACCATTTAAGCATCCAAACCTATTAAAGATCTTTTAAAAATTTATATTTTTTGTATTTCCGTAGGGTGACAACCACAGTCACAGCTATGACCATAAGTGCACTGTGATGTGTGTGTGTATGTGTGTGTGTGTGTGTGTGTGTAGCAATGCCACCAGTTCATTTTAATCTGCCAAAGTCCATCTGGACTACAGTGAGGCTGGCCTGCTACACAACTTGATAATTCCACTGAAAATCACAACAATTTAAAATCTACTGAAATATCACTATTGACGAATGAATCAATATCTATAAACAAATCCAAACTCTTGGGCCCTATTTGAATGATCTATAGGCGAGGAGTGAAACACACAGCTTAAGTTTAGGGCGTTTCAGTGTGTCTTTGCTATCATAACGACGTGAAAAGTACACCTTGCTACTTATTCTCTTAATTTATCATGGGTGTGTTTTCTTTAAGAGCCAGGTGCTCTCTCTCTCTCTCTGTCTCTCTCAATCTCTACCACTCTCATTTATTCTCTCGCTCGCTCTTGATTGATTTAAGGTGTGTCAGTGTGCTGTTGCTATCGTAACGACGGGAAAAGTACAATTCGAGTAGTTTGAAATGTGCAAAAGTCATGTACTAATTCTCTTAATTAATCATGGGTGTGATTAATTTTAGGCAGAACATGAAATAAACCAATCAGACTGTCACTTTCTCATCATTACCTTTAAGAGCCAGGTGAGCTCTGACTTTGGCGGATTGCTATTTTAACAGTGCAGCTACCTGGAGCAATAAACGTCTGACTGTTGGCGTTTGTCCAGGTTGTATTCAGTCAGTGGAGCACCTGTGTTTTCTCTTGCCAAGATAGCAATACACTAGAAATCTACCTGAACACACCTCACTTTCAGACCACCACGCCCATCAGTGTAGATACTGTATATTCAGAAGCACTATTGCTATTTTAACCGTGCAGGCACCTCCAAATTTTGCTTACTAAAGTTACTACTTCATTACTCCACATGGTGGCGCTACAATCAAATGAATAGGGTAAACCTGCGGCGAAGAATATAGGTTGTTAAATTCTATGAAAAAATCTATAATTCCTAGTATTTACTTATTTAGTATTTAGTATTTAGTATTTTATCCTCTTCAGCATCATATTAGATACCCAGTGATTCCCACACCTGCTGATTACCTACTGCTTGTTGAGTTCTGTTTGCTATAATTCTGGTTTTACTCTAATTTTAACATTAATATCTTATTTTAGCATGACTCTGTCCCCTCCCCCTCCTCCCCCTGGCCCCGCCCCCGGACTCCTCTCCTCCTGCTGGTGTTATCAGTGCTCAGTGACACTGATAATCCTCTCCGTCTCTCCGCCTCGCCAGCCTAAAGCTCCGTGTCAGCGTCCGTTCCCCACAGCGCCCGACCCTTTACAGCCCGCCGGCTAACTAGGTCACCCCTATCTCTCACTCTCTCTCTCTCTATTTCACTCTCTCTCTCTCTCTCTCTCTCTCTCTATTTCACTCTCTCTCTCTCTCTTACACTCTCTCTCTCTTTTCTCTTTATCACTTTATCTGTACCTCTCTCATTCTCTCTCTCTCACTCTCTTTTTATCTCCCTCTCTCTCTCTACCTCTCTCTACCTCTCTCTCTCTTTCTCTCTCTCTCTCTCTGTATATATATACATATATATATGTATATATATACCTCTCTCTCGCTCTCTCTCTTTCTATTTCACTCTCTCTTCCTCTATCTTTCTCTCTCTCACTCTCTCTCCCTCTCTTTTTATATCTCTCTATCTCTCTCTCTCATTTATTTGTCTCTCTCTACCTCTTTTCTCTTTCTCCCTCTATCTCTACCTCTGTAGATTTCAGATTCTCTCTATCTCTCTCTGTATCTCTTTTATCTCTTTATCTGTGCCTCTCTCATTCTCTCTCTCTCTCACTCTCTTTTTATCTACCTCTCTCTCTCTCTCTCTCTCTCTCTCTCTCTATATATATATATATATATATATATATATATATATATATATATACCTCTCTCTCTCTCTCTCTCTCTCTCTCTCTCTTTCTATTTCACTCTCTCTTTCTCTATTTTTCTCTCTCTCATTTCTTTGTCTCTATCTCTCTCTGTACCTCTCTCATTCTCTTTCGTTTACTTGCTCTCACTTTCTCTCCCTATTATATCACTTTCTCTCCCTATATATATGTATGTATGTATTTATAATGTATTTTAGGGCCTAAGGTTAGCACTGTTCTCTCTATACTGGTTATCAATGTTAGTCTTGTAGCTCCAGGGTAAAGCTAATGAAGCTAAAGGATGCTAATGCTAGGCTGCTACGCTTGGAGAAGGATGTTTTTTTAGCTGTTAAAACTTTGAAGAGTGGCTCAGCAGGGGCTGTCGAGAAGCGTTAGAATGATAGACACACACACACACACACACAACACACACACACAGACACAACACACACACAGACACAACACAACACAGACACACTCCAACACAACACAGACACACTTGCATGTTAGACTGACTTGTCTTATCCAAGGTGCCAAGACGCAGCTGCCAACCGTGCCATCTCGTGCCAGTCAGTGTGTCTATGTGTGTGTGTGTGTGTGAGGTGTGTGTGTGTGTGTGTGCGTGTGCCCCTGGCTGGCACTGCTGTTTGCCTCAGTGTGTTTGTTGCGCTGAGGAGAGTGATGCTGTCACGCTGCCGAGGTTGCTGTAGTTCAGCCCAGCCAGTGCTCTGCTCAAACACTGCCACTAGTTGTTTACTCCTCTACTCATCTCTCTTTCTCTTTATCTCTCTCTCTATCTGTCTTTCTACCACTACATACAGGGGTTGGACAATGAAACTGAAACACCTGTCATCATTTTAGTGTGGGAGGTTTCATCATGGCTAAATTGTAGCAGCCTGGTGTTCAATCTTCATTAATTGCACATTGCACCAGTAAGAGCAGAGTGTGAAGGTTCAATTAGCAGGGTAAGAGCACAGTTCTGATCTAAATATTGCAATGCACACAACATTATGGGGGACATACCAGAGTTCAAAAGAGGATAAATTGTTGGTGCACGTCTTGCTGGAGCATCTGTGACCAAGACAGCAAGTCTTTGTGATGTATCAAGAGCCACGGTATCCAGGGTAACGTCAGCATACCACCAAGAAGAACCAACCACATCCAACAGGATTAACTGTGGACGCTGTAAGAGGAAGCTGTCTGAAAGGGATGTTCGGGTGCTAACCCGGATTGTATCCAAAAAACATAAAACCACGGCTGATCAAATCACGGCAGAATTCAAAGTGAACCTCAACTCTCCTGTTTCCACCAGAACTGTCCGTCACCACAATAAATTATTGTGATCTAAAACCAGGTGTTTCAGTTTCATCGTCTAACCCTTGTATATATATAAACACACACACGCACGCACATGCATTGTTGTTCCCGTAAATGACCTTCACAGTGTGAATGAGCAGGTCAGTTTCCTCTGCTTAGAAGCAGAGTTGGACATGTCCAGGTAACTGCACTGTTAAAATAGCAATCCGCCAAAGTCAGAGCTCATCTGGCTCTTAAAGGAAATGATAAGCAAATGACACGCTGATTGGTTCATTTCATGTTACGCCCAAAATTAACCACACCCATGATTAATTAAGAGAATTAGTACATGCCTTTTGAGTTTTTCGAGTTTTCGATTAGCGCAAGGTGTATTTTTCCCGTTGTTACGATAGCAAAAGAACCAAAGACACAATGGCTCGTCTGAACTTCTGTTTATCAGTGTAACTAATCAATGGTGTTCAGACGAGTTTATCCTGCTTTTGTTGGAGTAAATGTCTCTACTATCTACAGAGAAGACCTTCTACTAGATTTTGGAGCATTGCTGTGAGGATTTGATTGCATTCAGCCACAACAGGAGCTAGAGTTAATGAAGTCATGATGTTGGATGATCATCACCCATCCATAAGTCTTGGATGGAGCTCCATCATGATTCCAGGGAACACAGTTCCTCCACTGCTCCACTGTCTGGCATTAGCCATGGTGTAGAGTAGAGAGTCCTATTCTGTTGGCAGATCTTCTCTCTTTTTCCTATCATGGACATTTGGATGAACATATCCTGTCTTTTAAACAAATCACCAGGATGTTCCTTTAAGGCTGAGAGGACGTGGGTGCTGAGGGGAATCTGGGACTGACGTCACTGTGCGGCTGTAAATTTGGATGGAGGAGATGGAGATTAGTGGGTCTGATGAATTGAACGTAAGGCAGGATGAGGAGGAGGAGCTGAGGAAGGTTTTGGTGATGGAAGAGGAAGAGGAGGGGTCAGAGGCAGCATTCAGCGTTCGGAGAGGCCTCCCGGATTATCCTGCTTAAGGGGGGTAAAAAAGCTGCAGCTGTGGCTGAAAATCCGCTTTCCCTGCTTCCCGTCCCTGGCGGATGAGTGCTGTGAGAACTGGAGGCGAAAAAAAGGGTGTAAGAACTCCTCTAGACCACTAGGTTGCGCTGCTGGTCTTGCTCTCTGACTTGATGTAACTAGTAAAAGTCGGTGTCCCGGTCTTGGTCTTGAGTCAGATTCAACTACTAAATGTCTTGGACTTGATGTGTCACAGTCTTGGTCTTCATTTGATATCAACTGCTAGATGTCTTGGTCTTGATTTTGACTCAAACAGTCTTGCCTGGAACTTCATGTGTCCCAGTGTTGCCTTTGACTTGGACTCAACTGCTAAAAGTCTTGATTTAGACTTGATATGTCCCAGTCTCTTTTTAGACTACAACTCAATAAACTGCATTCTGGTCCTTGTTTTGGCTTGACTACAAAAAGTATTGGTCTTGAGTAAGTATGGATGTGTCCCAGTCTTGGCTTGACTTAGATTTAATAAGTCTCAATAACTCAAGGTCTCTTTTTGGACTAGGACTTAATAAGCTCTATTCTGGTCCTTGATTAGACTTGATTGGAAAAAAGGCTTGGCCGTAACTCAGACTCAATGTGTCTCAGTCTTGGGTCTTGACCTAAACTTGACTACAAAAGGTCTTGGTCTTGACATGATGTTTCCTAGCCATTGCTTGGATTAGACATGACTACTTAAAGTCTTGGACTTGAGTAAGCCTTGATGTCTCTCAGTCTTGGCTTGACTCAGACTCAATATGTCTCAGTCTGGGTCTTGTATCAGACTCGACTTCAAAAAGTCTTGTTCTTGATTTAGTCTTGATATGTCCCGATCTCTGTGTTGACTAGGATATACTCTTTACTGGTCCTTGTTTTGACTCAAACTTGACTACTAAAAGTCCTGGTTTTGACTCATACTTGATATGTCCTGGCATCTTTCTTGACTCAGTCTTGACTACTAAATGTCTGGGTCTTGACTAGATGTGTCCCAGTCTTGGCCTTGTTTTGGCTTGACTACTAAAAGTGTTGGTTTTGAGTAAGCCTTGATGTGTCCTAGTTTTGGCCTTGACTGGACTTGACTATTAACTGGACTTGGACTCAATGTATCCCAGTCTTGGTCTCAACTCGGACGTGTCAGTCTTGGGCTTGACTCAGACTCAATGTGTCTCAGTCTGGGTCTTGACTTAGACTACATATGTCCCAGTGTCTGTTTTGTCTAGAACTTTATATGTTCTATCTTGGTCCTTGTTTTGACTCAGTCTTGACTACTTAAAGTCTTGGTCTTGATTTAGACTCAATTTGTCACAGTCTTTGTCTCAACTTGGACTAGACTAATAAAATCTTGGTCTTGGTTTTGACTACATTTTCCCCAGTCTTGGCCTTGATTGGACTTGAATACTAATAGTCTTGGTCTTCAATTAGACACAATGTCCTCAACTCAGACTCAGACTACTAAAAGTATTGGTCTTGAGTAAGTCTTAATGTGTCCCAGTCTTTGCTTGACTCAGACTGAATGTGTCTTAGTCTGGATCTTGACCCAGACTTGACTACTAAAAGTCTTGGTCTTGTCTCAGACTCGATATGTCCCGGTCTCTGTTTTGACATGGACTCGATATACTCTATCCTGGTCCTTGTTTTGACTCAGACTTGACTACGACAAGTCTTGGTCTTGAGTAAGTATTGATGTGTCCCAGGCTTGGCTTGACTCAGATTCAATGTGTCTCAGTCTCAGTCTTGGTCTTAACTCAGACTTAATATTTACCGGTCTCTGTTTTGACTATGAGTGACTAAGTTTTGGACTCTATGTGTCCTGGACTTAATATTGACTCGGACTCTACTTTAGCAGTCTTGCCTACAGCACTAATATAAGGTGTTCTCCAGGCCACTACGTGGCACCGCCAGCTGTCTCCTACCAGTGTGGCTGGTCTTCAGAGCCTGTTGTTTCTCAGTGTTTAGAGCTGGTGGCCTGCCTGCCTGCCGGGGGTGCAGTACAGTGATGAATGGAGTGTGTGGTCAGACTGGTGAACTGCAGACCACTCAGTTACTGCCCCCAACTTGACCCTGACCAGTTAGCCTCCTGACTGTGGCAGCTAACTCATTCTCACCACATACTGCAGCCCTTTAGAGGCTGCAGAGGGGCTCAGATCTACGACCCGAGAATCACTCATCACATCAGAGCACCTTTTACAAGCTTTAATACACTGTATTTTCAGATATTTACACTATATGTTCAGAGATTGAGCTGTGGAGCAGTGGAACTATGTTCTCTAGAATTATGATAATTTGGATCATTTCTTCACACACCGAATGCAATCAAATCCTCACATCAATGCTCCTAAATCTGGTAAAAAGTCTTATCTGGACAGTAGAGACAGTTAATCAAACAATTGACTTCAAGATTTTAATACGTATGCTTTTTAGAATCCAACAGCTATACCAAAGAAATATAATAGCAACTGCTTAGCAACACCTTAGCAACCGTCTTGCAACCTATACAGCTCTGGAAAAAGATAAGAAACCACCTTAAAATGATGCGTTTCTTTGATCTTACCAAATTGAAAACCTCTGGAATATAATCAAGAGAAAGATGGATTTAAGTCGGACTGCTTGAATTTCTGCACCAGGAGTGTAAAGCATAAAGTTATCCAAAAACAGTGTGTAAGACTGGTGGAGGAGAACATGATGCCATGATGCATGAAAACTGTGATTAAAAAACAGGGTTATTTCACCAAATATTGATTTCTGAACTCCTTTTGAAACTTTATGAATATGAACTTTCTTTGAACATCAGACTTAATGTTTCCCGGCCTTTGCCTTGATTGGACTTGACTACTAAAAATGTTGGTCTTGAGTAAGTCTTGATGTGTCCCAGTCTTGGTCTCTACTTGGACTTAACTACTAAAAGTCTAGGTCTCGACTTGGACTAGTGTCCCAGTTTTGGCCTTGATTGGACTTGCATACTGAAGGTCTAGGTCTTGACTTGGACACAATGTGTCCCAGTCTTGGTCTCAACTTAAACTTCTTAAACGTCTTGAGTAAGTATTGATGTGTCCCAGTCTTGGCTTGACTCAATCTCAATGTGTCTAGTCTGCAAAAAGTCTTGGTTTAGACTCTAGATGTCTCTGTTTTGACTAGAACTAGATAAATTTTATCCTGATCCTTGTTTTGACTGCAAAAATCCTTGGTCTTTACCCGGACTTTGTGTCCAAAACTCGATCTTGACTTGGCAACCAGCAAACACATAATGTGCCACAGCAATGCCTTAGTAACCCACACCTACACTTAAACCTACACATCATCTTATCAACCACCTCGTAACACCTTACGAACAAACACCTATTATATTAGTGCAGAATTATCTTGTTCTGCTTGTTATATTGTTGGGTTTATACGTTCGGTATATAAACCCTGTAGGAGTATAAATGATGTTATTTATATACCTGCGAGCAGCAGTGTATGTTTGTGTGTGTGTCGTGAAGCAGCTCCGGCTCTCCGTATGGAAAACTAACGAGAATTCCCGCACTCGGCTTGTCTGTGTCTCTGAAACGTCTCTCAGACTTCCTCCTTTATTTATATATTTATTTATATATTTGTAAGTATATTTGGCATATGCTGCTCGCGAGGCGTCTTTCTTCTGAGCAGACGCTGTGGTATCTGTAGACAGCTGGCATGTGTTGGTATTTGTACGGAGAGATGAAGCAGTGCGTTTGTATTTTATGAGGAGAGCAGGTGTCTGGATGAGAATGATGCTGTGATACTTTCAGATAAACCACTGAACAACTGCATTACAGGACTGGAAGCACAGGGTAGGTATTTCCAATAAAGTGGCGAGTGTAGGCGTTTCTAATAAAGTGGCCAGTGTAGGTGTTTTTAATAAAGTGGCCAGTGAGTAGGTGTTTCTAATAAAGTGGCCAGTATGTAGGTGTTTCTAATAAAGTGGCCAGTGTGTAGGTGTTTCTAATAAAGTGGCCAGTGCGTAGGTGTTTCTAATAAAGTGGCCAGTGCGTAGGTGTTTCTAATAAAGTGGCCAGTGCATAGGTGTTTCTAATAAAGTGGCCAGTGCGTAGGTGTTTCTAATAAAGTGGCCAGTGTGTAGGTGTTTCTAATAAAGTGGCCAGTGTGTAGGTGTTTCTAATAAAGTGGCCAGTGTGTAGATGTTTCTAATAAAGTGGCCAGTGTGTAGGTGTTTCTAATAAAGTGGACAGTGTGTAGATGTTTCTAATAAAGTGGCCAGTGTGTTGGTGTTTCTAATAAAGTGGCCAGTGTGTAGGTGTTTCTAATAAAGTGGCCAGTGAGTAGGTGTTTCTAATAAAGTGGCCAGTATGTAGGTGTTTCTAATAAAGTGGCCAGTGTGTAGGTGTTTCTAATAAAGTGGCCAGTGCGTAGGTGTTTCTAATAAAGTGGCCAGTGCGTAGGTGTTTCTAATAAAGTGGCCAGTGTGTAGGTGTTTCTAATAAAGTGGCCAGTGTGTAGGTGTTTCTAATAAAGTGGCCAGTGTGTTGGTGTTTCTAATAAAGTGGCCAGTGTGTAGGTGTTTCTTATAAAGTGGCCAGTGTGTAGGTGTTTCTAATAAAGTGGCCAGTGTGTAGGTGTTTCTAATAAAGTGGCCAGTGCATAGGTGTTTCTAATAAAGTGGCCAGTGTGTAGGTGTTTCTAATAAAGTGGCCAGTGTGTAGGTGTTTCTAATAAAGTGGCCAGTGTGTAGATGTTTCTAATAAACTGGCCAGTGTGTAGGTGTTTCTAATAAACTGGCCAGAGTAGGTGTTTCTAATAAAGTGGCCAGTAAGTGAAAGCACAATTTTACTGTAAGGTGTTTCTAATAAAGTGGCCAGTTTGTAGATGTTTCTAATAAAGTGGCCACTGTGTGGATGTTTCTAATAAAGTGGCCAGTGTGTAGGTGTTTCTAATAAAGTGGCCAGTTTGTAGATGTTTCTAATAATGTGGCCAGTGTGTACGTGTTTCTAATAAAGTGGCCAGTGTGTAGGTGTTTCTAATAAAGTGGCCAGTGCGTGTTCTGTGTGGTGTTGTAGGTGAGGTTTATTAGAGTGAGAATTGCTCTGATCTCAGTATTCTGGATTAGTATCTCGGGTTCAGATTAAGCTGGTTAATCTCTGCTCTTTAACAGCACTTACTCTGATTGCGTGAGGGAGTGTTTTTTGGTTGGGATGTTCTGGTTTCGGTTGGAAATCCTGTTAATTAGAAGCGGTGTTATTTACAGGGTAAAAGAGGGTATTAGCAGTAATCATATCTACCTCCTCCTCTCTACAGATCATTTTCACTGCAGCTTTTTATGATCCCCCTTTAAATACGCTCTCATTTGTGTGATGTTTCTCACTATATCTCCTGTAGGCCTGGAATAAAAACAGCCCTGGGGCGTATCAGAACCTCAGTTACCTTTAAACGTGAAATGCTAACTTAGCTAACAGTGTTCAGCAGCTCTTAAGGGCTAGTTAATATGTACCGTATTTTTTGTACTATATTTTTCGCGTTGGATTATAAGGTGCATTATGCAACACTAGTAAGGAACAGGGGTGTCGCCATGTTTTCATTCAAATTCAGCAGATCTCACCTGTAAAGCTAATTTAATCTAAGTAAACAAGCTAAGTAAACAAAACAGTAGGTCTTAAAAAGAAAGTGCTGGATGTTAATCTACACAGATTTCTCTCCTGAAAACTGTTTATTTGGGTGAGTAAAGCGCTTCTGTTAATTTACAGTAAGCTTAGATTTCCAGATTTACACTAAGGCTGGGTGCAGCAGAATTAGCATTAGCAGCTAATCGCTAGTGCTAGCCACGGTTAGGATCTAATGCTGCCCAACAACACTGGGTGATATTAGCTAGCGGTTCGTCCCACAAGGCTTGT
The DNA here is from genome assembly GCF_023375975.1 of Astyanax mexicanus. Classification (NCBI taxonomy): domain Eukaryota; kingdom Metazoa; phylum Chordata; class Actinopteri; order Characiformes; family Acestrorhamphidae; genus Astyanax; species Astyanax mexicanus. Next base: position 121,524,394 of record NC_064408.1, read on the forward strand.
TTTAACACAGTAAATCCGCAGACTACAATCTGATATACTCACGTCTGAACGACGAAAGAGCTAGCGCTTAGCATGTTTAGTGGCTAATGCTAATGCTGCTTCAGCAGTGCTATTTGGGGTTAGCAGCAGGCAACAGGCCGATAATACTCTCCTCTAAAAGGCGAAAGAGCTAGCACTTTGCTTAGTTAGCAGTTAATGCTAATGCTGCTCCAGCAGTGTTAGCTGGGGTGAGAAGTAGGCTACAGGCCGATAATACTCTCATCTGAACGACGAAAGAGCTAGCGCTTAGCATGTTTAGCGGCTAATGCTAATACTTATGGAGAACTAAACTGAAGCTCCTGTATAACTCTGTACTTCAGCAGAGTGACTTTACTGCTCCTTAATACCTGACTGATAGAATTCATACATAAGGAGCACCGGATTATAAGGAGCTCTGAGGATTTTGGGGGAAATTAAATTATTTTAAGTGCAGCTAATCGTGCGAAAAATACTGTACTGGCTAACAGTTGAAAAATCTGAATTTCAATGAAAACAGCTTTGCAAAGGCTTCAAGTTGTTTATGACTTTAGCATGCTAGCGTAGCTATGCTAAAATGTTTGAGAGCATGAGTTAACGAATGGAAATTGAATTAGCACGCCTGTGTGAAATGTTGCTTCGGGCTTCAGAGATGCATCCAGGGCTTTGAGAAAAGAAAGCGTTAGCAGCATTAGCATGCAGGGGTGAATTATGGCTTTAAAGATACAGAATAAAGGAGATACAGGGGTTTAGAAAGCTGAAGAGAATTAGTCAGTTTGGACTAATTTACAAAGCTTTAAGAATGTACAACAAAATAAGTATCTCCATTTTTAGTTTAATACATAATTTGAACAGACAAACTGTACCTTACACTCTGGCAAAATTTCTTTTAACATCGACTTCCATCGAAAGTTTAGAAGGTTTTTCCTCTCTCCTGTAAATGTGCTGTTTTAAAGATGCTTGTTTTTCATTGGACAGCGACGATATACTGTAATGTTTTGTTGGACCACCATTAGCTTTGATCATGACGCCTCATCTGCTGGTTATCTTCACTGATAAGTGCTTTTCTTAAAGCTACACAGCTGTTTAGTCTCTATAATTCTTTGACTTCTCTTCACTGCATTGTTTGTGTGGGTAAAGCTCTTACTTTCACTATTAAACATCATATCCCTGAGTTCACACACATTTACAGCTCTGGAAAAAAAAGTCTCTGAATCAGTTTCTTCTGATTTCGCTATTTATAGGTTTATGTTTGAGTAAAATGAACATTGTTGTTTTATTCTATAAACTACAGACAACATTTCTCCCAAATTCCAAATAAAAATATTCTCATTTAGAGCATTTATTTACATAAATTAGAAATATCTACAATAATAAAAAAGATGCAGAGATTTCAGACCTCAAATAATGCAAAGATAAAACAAGTTCATATTCATATTCAAGTTTTAAGAGTTCAGAAATCAATATTTGGTGGAATAACCCTGGTGGTTTTTAATCACAGTTTTTTTCATGCATCTTGGCATCATGTTCTCCTCCACCAGTCTTACACACTGCTTTTGGATAACTTCACGCTTTACACTCCTGGTGCAAAACGTTCAAGCAGTTCAGTTTGGTGGTTTGATGTCTTGTGATCTTCCATCTTCCTCTTGATTATATTCCAGAGATTTTCAATTTGGTAAAATCAAAGAAACTCATCATTTTTAAATGGTTTCTTATTTTTTTCAGAGCTGTATATATAAAGGATGTTTTGTGCTATTATATATGTGTGTGTTATTCTTCACGCCAACAGGTCTGATTAAGCAGCAGGGGTTAATATTAGTCTCTGCATGAGCAGAGCGAGGTGTGTTCTACTTACAGATGATTCTCTGGCTGCATGCTGTTTACAGTGTGTGTGTGTGTGAGTGTGTGTGTGTGTGTGTGTGTGTGTGTGTGTGTGTGTGTGTGTGTGTGTGTGTGTGTGTGTGTGTGTGTGTGTTAGAGAGATAGTGCTTGTGTGGGTGGTTGAAGAGGACGGCCAGTTAGTGCTTAATTTACTGGCATCTAAGGCCTGATGCATATGCATGTGTGTGTATAGTGTGTGTATAGTGTGTGTATAGTGTGTGTATAGTGTGTGTGTGTGTCTAGTGTGTGTGTGTGTCTATTGTGTATAGTTTGTGTGTGTGTGTGTGTGTAATTCAGCGTGGGCGGTGGTGTGTGTGCTTGTTTGTGTTGTTAGTTTGCTTTCTGCTCTCAAACAAATCCAGCATGAGTGGGTAAAGTGCATGTGCACATGTGTGTGTGTGTGTGTGTGTGTGTGTGTGTGTGTGTGTGTGTGTGTGTGTAATCAGTATTCCACGCTTAATCAGGACTCTGCTGGCACAGTAAAGCAGAGAGTATTCACCAGTAGGCCTTGAAGTGTCATTGTACTATGTGGCCAAAAGTGATGGGACACCTGCTTATTTAACTGCATTATATGAGTGGAAGCACAAGGTAGATGTTCCTAATAATATGGCAAGTATGTGGAAGCAAAAGGTACTGTAGGTGTTCCTAATAAAGTGGCCAGTGAGTGAAGCACAAGATACTGTACTGAAGGTGTTTCTAATAAAGTGGCCAGTGAGTGAAGCACAAGATACTGTACTGAAGGTGTTTCTAATAAAGTGGCCAGTGTGTAGGTGTTTCTAATAAAGTGGCCAGTGAGTGGAAGCACAAGGTACTGTACAATAAGTGTTTCTAATAAAGTGGCCAGTGTGTAGGTGTTTCTAATAAAGTGGCCAGTGTGTAGGTGTTTCTAATAAAGTGGCCATTGAGTGAAGCACAAGATACTGTACTGAAGGTGTTTCTAATAAAGTGGCCAGTGTAGGTGTTTCTAATAAAGTGGCCAGTGTAGGTGTTTCTAATAAACACTAGCTGAATACAGCATTTATTAGAATGGGCGCCTCCTCCTGGATATACCTGCAACTGCAGTAATCAGCATCCTTCAAATTATAGGTAATTATGAAATGCATTTTTGTTGTACTGAAAATGTCAAAGTAGATTTTTAATATATGATACTAGATACCATTTTATTTTATAAATAGCACTGAATAATCCATAGTGGAAACTAAATAATCTGTAGTGGATACTGAGTATTTAATTGTGGATAGTGAATTAATTATTATTCATTATATATATTAAATAACTCCTAGTTGATTCTATATAATTATTTAATTATAACTATGAATTATGAATATACTATAGTATGTACTGATTAATTCATAGCAATTGTTTAATAATAATGTTCAACAGAATATATTGAAAAACTTTTAATATATCAATAGTTAATACCGTTAATAATGTTTCTATATTTGTTTATTTTTAATTGCTGAGGAAATGTTTATTTAATATTTAAAAACATATAGCGTATTGCACCAAGTTCAGTAGTTGCATATGAATGGGTTAGTTACTAAATAATAATAATAATAATAATAATAATAATAATAATAATAATAAGGACAGAGTGGAATAATACATACTGTATACAGAAGGCGAGCAGGACTCTGCTCCGTCCTCTGTACCGTGTGGTTAGCTGTAATGACTGTATAATGAATGCTGTCCATTTAAAGCCTCACAAATCACACTCCAGAGACCCATCGCTTCTATTGGTTGTGGCTTTGAGCTGCTGTGATAGAGCACACACACACACACACACTGTTACATAGTGTAGAGGTTAAATCCCGTCATAACGGAGTGAAACATCCCAGGGCTCGGTGGCCATGTGTCCAATTTATAAGAGTGACAGCTCGAGAGGCCGAGGCCGATTACTGCCTGAATAATGGAGCTGTGTGCGAGTGTGTGTGTGTGTGTTTGTGTGAGTGAGTGAGTGAGTGTGTGTGTGAGAGAGAGAGAGAGATAGAGAGGTGTGAAAATACATCTAAAGGTGTATATATATATGTATCACACAGGGGCAGTCATTATCATTCTCTGTACTGAGTGATGAATATGACGTAACGCTATGAAAGCAAAGTGGCCGTCTACCGATGACCGATCTCAAACGGTGATCAATGGCCCCAAGCACACTGTGCACTATTGTGAACAAATGGTAGAGAACAAATGGTGGGCTGTGTTTCAGACCGTCTCTATTTTAAATAGATTTTTGGTATTTTGTACAATTCTAATAATTGCACAGCAATTACTACTGCGTTTTTGATATCTAGAAATGCAACAGAAAAGTCAAAAAGCACTATTTTAGCTTTTATCTGTAGGCATATCGAGCCATCAACCGTGCACCATGCAGCTTGATTTAGGGCATGTCAGTGTGTCTTTGCTATCGTAACGTCGGGAAAAGTACACGTTGTAGTGCTCAAAATGCACAAAAGGCATGTACTAAGTCTCTTAATTAATCATTTTATTCTCTTTAATTCATTCATTTACAAATTTAAAAAAAATGTCTTGTTTCTCTAGTATGAATGAATGCCATGTGAGCTGTTTTTTGTGGAAAAAAGGGCTCCGGTGATTCAGTATAACGCTGCTTTAATCCAGTGGAGAAGTGAGTGGGGAGAAGCGATAGGATTTCAGTTCTTGCTCATGAATATTCATACAAGCAAACAACATTTCGCCTCTGATTGGCTAAAACAGCACTGCGACACCAGGAGGCAGCGAGACGGACAACAGTTAGAAACGTTTTAAAATAAAGAAATGAAAGACATTTTTACACTAATAACAGTCTTTGCAATGTCATATGTTACTTTACAACATGTGTAATAATGCTCTGCTAAGTGCAGTTCAGCCACTGACCTAGTCTTAGAGTCTCTGTAAAACACCAAATCCACCGGAGATCCTATTTAAACCAAGAGATGGGTAGTCCAGATCCAGAACTGGACTTTTAAATAGTGTAAACAGAACTGTTCTAAACATACTGTACACCCACCTATCTCTATTGTACTTGGCTGGTGGTGTTTTTCCTCCATAGACAAATTCTAACCATTTGTTCCTTAGCTCTGAATTATTGGGTAAAGCATATAAATAACACTGATGTGTTATTCGCACAAATAACACAGGAATGAACTGCCATGCTCTTCTGTTCCTAGCGCTGTTATTTAGCTCCTATTTGACAAGACTGCGTTGCTGATTGGCTTCAGCTCTGCCTGTGGGCGGTCCCGAGCCGAGGTGGGCGGGGCCATGAATACTAATAAACTAATTCACGGGTTGATGTAGACACGGTGCTTTTCCTGATCGACTCGTATTTCTGAATATTTTCTTTTACTAGCTGCTGCAGACAATGGAGGATGAGGAAAAGTTTCACAGTACAACTTAGATAGACCTACTATATTTCAGAATACAAAAGAACAAGAAAAAGTGTTTTTTAGTGGAAGGAGACCTTTAAGAGTCAGGTGAGCTCTGACTTTGGCAGATTGCTATTTTAACGGCACAGCTACCTGGATGTGTCTAATGTATCTCTGGATATTCAGCCGCTTAATAGAACATCATGCCAGGGTCTGCTAACAGCATGGATTAGGCTGCAACAGGCATGGGGAATAAAATGTGTGTGTGTGTGTGTGTGTGTGTGTGCGTGCGTTTTTGGCCTGATGTTTTATTCATGTACAGTAAAGAAACTCCAGGGATTGAGCTTCAAAAGCAGAGCATTGCATTGGTTTACTATTGGAGCTTCAGGACGAGCATCTGCTCACACACACACACACACACACACACACACACACACACACAGACGTGTACAAATATATACACACATAAACAGACGTTTACAAAAAAATACACACATAGACACACACGGATATATTCCACACAGATTTAAGCTGAACTATGCTGCCCATTTCAAAAATCTTAAAACGAAAGACATAAAGAAATATCAACAGCTCTATTAGTTCCTTTAAGAGCTTTGATACTTTTATGCAAATAAGCTGTTGCTGGATATGCCCCATGTTTAGCTTGTGCTAAATGGCAAAAAACACAAACAAGCTAGCAAGTTTATCTGCTGACTTTGACACGGACAGCAGGCACAGATCCCTCCCTCAGAAGAAGTCTGCTGACTAATCCTGCTGTGTACTGTCTGAGGCTTAACTAATCGAGTAAGTGTGGTTCTGGTAGAGGTTGATGGGTGAGGGGTGGAGCCAGGCTGATTATATGCAGATTTCCTTATTGGTATGTCAAACAAACGGCACATAGAAGCAAATGATTCCTGAAACGAAACTCTTGAAAACCGTGCACCATGCAGCTTGATTTGGAGCGTTGGTGTCAGTGTGTCTTTGCTATCGTAACAACAGGAAAAGTTGTTACGAAGTTTATTCTATTCTATGAACTACGAACATCATTTCTCCCAAATTCCAAATAAAAATATTGTCATTTGGAGCATTTATTTACAGAAAATGGGAAATATTTGGTGGAATAACCCTGGTTTTTAATCACAGTTTATTTTCGTGCATCTTGGCATCATGTTCTCCTCCACCAGTCTTACACACTGCTTTTGGATAATTTTATGCTTTACACTCCTGGTGCGAAAATTCAAGCAGTTCAGTTTGGTTTGATGGCTTGTGATCATCCATCTTCCTCTTGATTATATTTTTAGAGGTTTTCAATTTGGTAAAATTGCCCATGCAGCTCTGCAGGAATAAAACAGGAAGTAGAAGTGTGTAGACAGTAACTCGCACTGCTGAGAGGTTTTAAGCCGTAATTCATACTGGAAATCCCACTCGGCTGTTTTTGCGCAGCGTCGACCGTCTTCAAAGCAGAAGAGCAGCTGAATTATTCACCTCTAAATTATTTACCTGTTGTTTACCTGTATTTACCGGTTGTTTTGCTCTTGTGATGATGGCGGGTCTTAGTGAATCATTTTAACAGCCTGGGTGATGCTCTGGAGTGTGTAGTGCTTCAATTTTTGTTTTGCTGAAGTGTAGGGCTACAATTTTGCTATTTTATCAGTAGATAAATCTGTAGATTATTTTTTGTTTGTTTGTTTGATTAGTCGATTATCTTCCTAGGTCCAGGCATCCACATGTGTGGACATCGCATTTTGGGTTGTCTAGACCACAGCACTAAATTTTGCTCTACAAGGGCCTGGTGTCCTCGTATGAGGCCATTATACTGTCACCTAGTGGCGGCAGTAGAGTTTTAGCATTGTTATAGTGTCTTAGTGTTGAAGCAGCGCTTCAAATGAGTCATGTTGATCAAAGGGGCACAATTGTTGTTTCTACTATCTGTGTTCAGACCAAAAAAATAAACGTTTTGCTCATCGTTACTAATTGCGACTTAATTCTAATCGCATGTATTATTATTGGTGTAATACAGGGGTTGGACAATGAAACTGAAACACCTGTCATCATTTTAGTGTGGGAGGTTTCATCATGTCTAAATTGGAGCAGCCTGGTGGCCAATCTTCATTAATTGCACATTATTGCACCAGTAAGAGCAGAGAGTGAAGGTTTAATTAGCAGAGTAAGAGCACAGTTCTGCTCTAAATATTGCAATGCACACAACATTATGGGAGACATACCAGAGTTCAAAAGAGGAGAAATTGTTGGTGCACGTCTTGCTGGAGCATCTGTGACCAAGACAGCAAGTCTTTGTGATGCATCAAGAGCCACGGTATCCAGGGTAACGTCAGCGTAACACCAAGAAGGACCAACCACATCCAACAGGATTAACTGTGGACGCTGTAAGAGGAAGCTGTCTGAAAGGGATGTTCGGGTGCTAACCCGGATTGTATCCAAAAAACATAAAACCACGGCTGATCAAATCACGCAGAATTCAATGTGCACCTCAACTCTCCTGTTTCCACCAGAACTGTCCGTCACCACAATCAATTATTGTGCTCTAAAACCAGGTGTTTCAGTTTCATTGTCCAACCCCTGTATGTTGCTATATGTGCTGTGTGTTGGAGTGTGTTTTATGTTCTGGCCTCGCACTGCAAGCCCGACACGGTTTGTGCTGGCACTGGGCTGGCAGTAACCTGATCACTGTAGCCATGGTAACAGCGTGAAGCCAGCCAATCACATGGGGCATGAAGATGCATGTCAGTGACATGCCAAAAAAAAAGAGTATGTGTGTGAGGGGGGTATAGGGAGCTCTTTCTCTTAGTATAAACCGCTCAATCTGCTGTGTTTTACGCTGGTCACTGGTACTTTTGGCTACAGTGTGGTCAGTGTGCCAAGTCCTGCTGGAAAATGAAATCTGCATCTCCATAAAAGTTGTCAGCAGAGGGAAGCATGAAGATTTTGTGGGAAAACAAAACTGCACTGACTTTAGACTTGATAATAAAACACAGTGGATCAACACCAGCAGATGACAGACATGACTCTCCAAACCCTCACTGATCATCAGTAAATTTTACTTTTAAATTTCATTTGTAAATCAAGGGAGCAGAGTCTGGAGGAAGAGTGGAGAGAGACACAGTCCAAACTGCTCGAGGTCTAGTGTGAAGTTTCCACCAATCAGTGATGGTTTGGAGAGTCATGTCAAAAAATAAAAAATGTACCAGTAGTGTAGATACATTTTCATTCTCGTATTCATTTATTCTCTCTCTCTCTCTCTCTCTCTCTCTCTCTCTCTTTTCTAGTTTTCATAGTTTATGCTGTTCTTCATGTTAGCAGCTATTAGTCTTAATCTCAGTAAAGCTGCTGTGTTGAAACAGGAGTTAAGAACAACGCCATGATCAAAGGCTGCTTCACCTCGCAGCGCTAACACTGCTAATCACCACTAAAACCAGTCTCACAGGAGGAGAGTCGCTAATAACAGCTCCACTCTCCAGACTCAGGCAAAGGGATTACAGCCAGAGACAGGCCTGGAGTTACGCAGGGGTCACAATATAACAACCTGTGCTCTGCATTTTCTATTTTTGGCCATTAGTTGAAACCTTGAGACTATTTTTTACATTTGTGAATGTTTTATAGTGAATGGACCAATAGGAATGCTCCAAAAATTGAGCAAAGTGGAAAAAACAGTTCTATACATCAAGATAATAAATACATTATCTTATAAAAATGCCATTTTTAGAAGTGACACAATGCTAAGAGGTTAAACAAACCAGAATATGTTTTATATTTTAGATACTTCAAAGTAGATTAGACAGTTTTGCACATCTCTGCTGGATTTTCTCAGTCAGTTTTATAAGGTAGAGTCACTTTAAATTTCAGGCTTTTAGTTAACAGCTGTGCTGAACTCATCAAGAGTTAATTACATGAATTTCTTGTCTGTTAATAAAGTGTTTGAGAGCATCAGTTGTAAAGAAGTGAAGAGGTAGAGTTACAGGTATAATGTTCTAATCCAGGTTATGAGAAGCAACAACTACTCAACCTTCCGAAACATTCCAAGAACTTAGTAGAAAGTATCTTCAAGTGCAGTTACCACAAAGAACATCAAAAACATTTTAAGGATGGAACTGGCACTAATCCGTAGCACGCCAGGAAAGGAAAAACAAGAGTTCCCTTTGTTGCACAGGATAGGTTCATGAGAGTTATTAGCCTCAGAAACCTGTGAAGAATGAGAAAAATAGTATTTTGGTTTGTTTAACACTTTTAAGTTACTACACGATTCCTTACGTATATGTGTTCCTTCATAGTCTAAAGGACTTTGGTATTCATTTACAATATAGGATATAGAGAGTTGTAGAGGTTCCTAATGGAGTCCTGTGGTAACCCATTAATTCCATGCAACTCCAATTGCTGCAGATATGTGCAGTAGCAATATAGGAGTGTTGATAGAGCGTCCAATAGAAGCATCCCTGCGATTTTCAATCAGGGAAAGGTTATGTTATACACAGTGTTATTAACGTAATAAGTGTCTGTAATCATATTCAGGTTCAGCCTGTGCTTTATTTTCTTTATCTAATAGGCGTTATAGTCAATTCTGTCTCTCTTTTTCTCTTCCCAAAGCACTAAGCTAGACCCTGAGACATGTTTAAGGCAGTGCACAGTGCACCACACACACTCACTCACTCTCACACACACAGTGCTGTATAGTGCTTTTCTGCAGTTCTCAGCACTCAGCCGAAGGACAAAAAGACAAAAAGCTTAGAAAAGCTTAGTGTTCAGAAGGTGAGCGATCACACACTCGACCTCTCCGGCTCAGTCTGAGGGTCGTCTTCTATTCAGAATTCTCCCTCTGGGAAGATTCGAGGCCACATGGACACCTTATTAAAGATAAATCTACAGATTCAGGCCTAAATGTGATAAAAAAAATAAAAATAAAAACAGCAAGGTGAGGCCCAGTACCCAGCTTCATCTTCAGTCCCTGTACCAGACACAGCTGTATCCCCTGGTCCAATGTTCAATGCCCAGCTTCGAACATTGTTACCCACCTAGTAAAGCCCAAATACCCAGTCCCCAGACCTCAGTAACATACCCTAGTACATAGGCAGCCAGAATAGTTAACCCTAGACCAAATACCCAGTCCCCAGACCTCAGTAACATATCCTAGTACATAGCCAGCCAGAATACTCAGCCCTAGCCCAAATACCCAGTCCCCAGACCTCAGTAACATATCCTAGTACATAGCCAGCCAGAATACTCAGCCCTAGCCCAAATACCCAGTCCCCAAGACCTCAGTAACTACCCTAGTACATAGCCAGCCAGAATACTTAGCCCTAGCCCAAATACCCAGTCCCCAAGACCTCAGTAACATACCCTAGTACATAGCCAGCCAGAATACTTAGCCCTAGCCCAAATACCCAGTCCCCAAGACCTCAGTAACATACCCTAGTACATAGCCAGCCAGAATACTTAGCCCTAGCCCAAATACCCAGTTCCCCAAGACCTCAGTAACTACCCTAGTACATAGCCAGCCAGAATACTTAGCCCTAGCCCAAATACCCAGTTCCCCAGACCTCAGTAACATACCCTAGTACATAGCCAGCCAGAATACTTAGCCCTTAGCCCAAACACTCAGTCTTCAAATACAAGCCCAAATACAAGACTTCAGTAACATACTCTTACACCGTGAGCCAGAGTACTTAGCCCTTAGCCCAAGTAAAAAAGCCCCAGTCTTTAATCACAGGATCCACTTCCCCTGTACCCAGCCCTAGTTCTGGTACTCAGCCCCATGCTTAGCCCTAGGCCCAGTGTGCCATTATGCCTTCTCTAACTAGTTTCAGCACCTAACCCAGTACCTAGCCCAATCCACGGTCTTAATGCTAATTGCTCTTTCCCAGGACCCAACCCAACCCCAGTTTTAGTCTAGCCACTAGTATATGTATCAGGTATCAGTACTTAGCCCCAATCCTAGCCCCATTACCAAACATCTGCTCCTACTATTCTCAGCATCTAGCCCAGTACCCAACCCAATACCCAGTCCAAATGCTAGTTGCTCATTCCTAGGACCCTGCACCCTGTACCCAGCCTTAGCACCTATCCCCATTATGACAGTCCCACACACCCATTTCCAAGTACTCAGCCTCAGGACCCAACCACAGTACTCTAGCCCCTAGTACCCCTGCACCCTAACTCTACATCCAGCACCAAGTCACAGTATGCTTTCCCCCTGTATCCTAGTATCAGTACTCAACTACCCTCAGCACCGAGTCCCAGTACCCAGAGTCATGCCCCATCCCTAGTACCCAGCTCATAGACAGAGCCTGAGATCTAGCCCCAGACCCAATCCCACATGCTCAGCTCCAGTACACAGCCCCAGTCGTAACCCCGTATCACATACCCAGTGCTGGTAATGAGTACTGGAGGTCCAGTAAAGCCTGGAATCGTCTCATTTAGCGCCGGTATTCAATCAGATGCCGCTGATGGTGTGTGAGGGTGTGGACTGAGCTCCTGCAGGAGAATCAGATTCAATAAAGAGACAGAGTCACTGTGACCTTCAGCTTCTGCCTGGACACTCCATTATCCCCCCTCAGGCTACCCTCACACACATACACACACACACACACAGAGAAAGTGTGTATCCTTTTGTGTAAGACACGGTGCAGTGCCAGTGGGTGTCTCTCTGTGTTTGTTCCCAAGGTAACGGGTAAAGTGTGCTCTAGCCCTGTGTGCCACAGTGTGTGTGTGTGTGTGTGTGTGTGAGTGTGTGTGTGTGCGGTAGGTGACTTTGCAGCACATGTTATATGTGATCTCTCAGAGACGTGCTGGGAGCTTCAGCAGCTGCTGCGGGTTCTTTATTGAGTTCTTTATTGGGTTCTTCTGAGTGCTATTCTCCTAAAGCTGGTAAAAATACAACGCACTGTGTTCTAGAATAGTGTCATGGTGTTCTATAGTACATCCAGCGTTCTACACAGATTCTACATTTATATATATATTGATGCCTCTGTGTTCTAGAATGGTGTCCTGATGTTCTATAGGGTATCCAGCATTTTAGAAAGATGCCACATAGTTTTTTTTTATTACCAGTTCTAGAATGATGCCACTGGGTTCTGTAGTGAAACCAGCATTCCACACTGATGCCACTGATACCACTGCTTTTTTTATTGAAGAACCAGTGTTCTGGAATAATGCCAAAGCGATCTGGAATTGTGCCACTGAGTTTTGTAGGGAACCCAGCATTCTATGTTAATGCCACACTGGTTTTTATGTATTGAAAACACTGTATTAATAAAGGTTTATCTTATCTTATCTTGTCTTATCTTATCAGTTTGTCTTTAGGAATGATAAAGCATTGTTTTTTTCTGAAACCACACTGATACCTCTTTGTGTTGTTTTTTGAGAATGATGCCACAGTGTTCTGTAGTGAAACCAGCATTCTACACCGATGCTACTGTTTTTTTTATTGATGGTGAGGAGAGATAAAGAACAATGCCAGTGTTCAGAAATGATCTAATGATGTTCTGTAGTGTCATGACGCCTAGGTTTTCTTTCAGGATGCCTCTGTGTTTTATTGTGATGCATTGGTATTCTACCGATGATGCCTCAGTGTTCTGTCATGATGCCTCAATGTTCTAATGAGTCGAGCTGTTGTTGGAGGGTGGGCTGATGGGTAATGGGTGTCAGAGGGTTGTTATGGGGTGAACTGTGTGCGCAAGAGTGTGTGTATGTGTGTGTGTGTGTGTGTGTGTGTGTGTGATGGACAGTAAGGAATCAAATCTTCACTGATGGTTGTTTCGGGGGCTTTGGTGTCCGGCTAACCTTTAAAGGCTGTAGACGCGTGAATGAGTCGTTTAGCTGACATTAGCTCGTCTTCACAGGACACAGTGTGTATCAGCTGTAGGTCACACACACACACACACATACACACACACAGAAGAAATGTCACAGCTTTGAACTGTGGTTTACACTGAGTAACTCTGACTAATGGCTCCTTTGTGACCCGTAACTTACTCCCCTCACCCCTCAGCTCACTCTATATGCCTTACTGCACGTTCTAGACTGATGCCTCCAGGTTCTAAAACGCTGTCGCTGTGGTCTCGAATAATGCTTCAGAACTTTAGCTTTGTTTTAGAACAATGCCCCAGTGTTATTGCAGCATTATGATATAATACTACAGTACTGAAGTGTGTTTTCAAAAATAATGCTGCTGTTTTCCAGAATAATGTCTCTGTCTAGAACAATGCTGCTTTAGTGCTGTTGTGGAATGATGCCACTGCTTTCTACAATAGTGACATTGGTTTCTAGGATGATGCCATTTGCTTTATAGAGTGATGCCACTGCTTTTTAGAACAATGCCCATGTGTTGTTGTAGGCTGATGCCACTGCTTTCTAGAATGGTGCCACTGCTTTCCAGAATGGTGCCAATTCTTTTGAGAATAGTGCCGCTGCTTTCTAGAATGTCTGAAAATGCCCAAGTCTTGTCGTAGAATGATGCTGCTGCTTGCCAAAATTATCTATTTCTTTCTAGAACAATGCCCCGTGTTGTTGTTGTTGACTGATGCCACTGCTTTTTAGAATTATGCCATTGCTTTCTAGAATTGTGCAAATGCTTTCTAGAATGATGCCACTGCTTTCTAAAATATAGGACATTGCTTTCTAGGATGTTGCCATTTACCTTATACAGTGATGCTACTGCTTTTTAGAAGAATGCCCATGTGTTGTTGTAGGATGACACACTGCTTTCTCCAATGGGGCCAATGCTTTTTACAATGATGGAAAAATGCCCAAGTGTAGTCATAGGATGATGACGCTGCTTTAAAATGATGCCACTGCTTTTCTACAATGATTCCATTTCTTTCTAGAATGAATGCTCTGCTTTCTAGAACAATGCCCCTGTGTTTTGTTGAATGATTTCACATATTTCTAGAATGATGCCACTGCTTTCTAAAATGATGACACTGCTTGCTAGGATGATGCAATTTGCTTTAAAGAATGATGCCACTGCTTTTTAGAACAGTGCCCATGTATTGTTGTAGGATGAGGCTACTGCTTTCTAGAATGATTCCACTGCTTTCTAGAATGGGGCAATGCTTTTTAGAATAGTGCCACTGCTTTCTAGAATAACTGAAAAATGCCCAAGTCTTGTCGTAGAATGATGCCACTGCTTTCTAAAATTATGCCACTGCTTTTCTAAAATTATTCCATTTCTTTCTACAATGAATGCTCTGATTTCTAGAACAATGCTCATGTGTTGTTTTGAATGTCACTGCTTGCTGATGTCATTGTTTTCTAGTATGATACCACTGCTTTCTAGAACAATGTCTCTGTGTTTTGTTGAATGATGTCACTTATTTCTAGAATGATGCCATTGCTTTCTATAATTATACCACTGCCTTCTAGAACAATATCCCTGTTTTGTTGAATGATGTCACTCATTTCTAGAATGATTCCATTGCTTTCCAGAATGATGCCACTTCTTTAAAAAAAAAAAACAATGTGTTGAAGTAGGCTGGTGCCACTGCTTTGTAGAATGATGCAAATGCTTTTTAGAATGGTGCCAGGGCTTTTTTAGAATGGTGTCACTGCTTTTTAGAATGACTGAAAAATACCCAAGTGTTGTCTTAGAAGGGCGCCACTGCTTTTCTACAAGTATTCTATTTCTTTCTAGAATGAATGTTGTGCTTTCTAAAACAATTCTCCTCTGTTGTTTTGAATGTTGTTACTGTTTTCTAGAATTATGCCATGCTTTTTAGAACAATGTCCCTGTGTTTTGTTGAATGATGTCACATTTCTAGAATGATGCCATTGCTTTCTAAAATGAGGCCACTGTTTTCTAGAACAATGTTTCAGTGTTGTTTTAGGATGATGCCACTGCTTTCTAGAAGGATGTTATTGCTTTCTTGAATGACTAAAAATGCCCCAGTGTTGTTGTAGATTGGCGCCACTGCTTTCTAAAATTATGCCATTGCTTTCTAGAACAATGTTTCAGTGTTGTTTTAGGATGATGCCACTGCTTTCTAGAATTATGTTATTGCTTTCTTGAATGACTAAAAATGCCCCAGTGTTGTCGTAGAATGGTGCCACTGCTTTCTAAAATTATGCCATTGCTTTCTAGAACAATGCCTCTGTGTTGTTTTGAATAATGCTACTGATTTATAATGATACCACTCATGGCAATAAACATGGCAGTAAACTATAAATGAGCATGTTTTTTTAATACATTGGTCAATCACAAATGACCACTGCTAAATTCCCTCCAAAAAACAGCAGCAGCAGGAGAAACCGATGGGTCTGTGGTTGTGCCGCTGCTGGTAAAGCTCTAGCCGGGCCTCGCTGCCCGGTGGCTATTTCTGGAGCCGTGACTTGCCTCCCTATTTCAGGGCTGCTAATGACTGCTACTGGGAGTCATTAATGGTGAAAGTTCTCCGTGCGGGAACCCGCCGCAGCTTTATGTGGGTTATTATCGGTCAAATGTGTATGCAGCCTTTCATCATGTGCTCTGTCTCTAGATACCCACCATATAACGGCCTATCAGAGCTGCTGTGGTGCTTTTAAACATCGCAATGTTTCAGCAGTTTAACAGCACCACCACAGACGACAATACGATAAGTCATATTAACTATCCAACTCAAAAAACATTGAAACAGTATGAATAATGCAATTATGTTTACTTTGCAATAGAAATATTTACTGTTTTGCCTGATTACCTTTGGAAAATAATCCACCATCTCATAGACACATACTGTAATTAATTCACAAAAAAATCTGATTTATCTGATGTTGAAACTTTGAGATTTTTTACTGTTTTATAAAAAATTGAAGAAAGTTGGGCAAAGCAACAAAAACGGTAGTAATAATTTACAACTAGCTCCCTTGACTGGATATAAAAAGAGAAATAAAAATATGTGAACAATTACTGGATATCCACCAAAACGACAGGAAAAGTACACATTGCGCAGCTCGAAAAGCGCAAAAAGCATGCACTACTAATCTTAATAAATCATAAAGTGAAATAAACCAACCAGAGTGTCACTTGCGCAGCATTCCATTTAAAAGTCAACACAACAACACAGGTGCATTGTTTTAACTTATCTAAGTATATAAGTGTATATGTAGTAAGATGGGGTATATGTACAATGTGAATTTCTAGAATGATGCCATTGCTCTTCAGAATTATGGCACTGCTTACAAGAACAATGGCACTGTGTTGCTGTGGAATGATGCCACTGCTTTCTAGAATGATAAAATTGCTTTCTAGAATAGTGCCACTGCTTTCTAGAACAATGGCCCGGTTTTGTTGTTTAATGATGCCACCGCTTTCTAGAATGATGCCACTGCTTTTGAGGGTAGTGCCACTGCTTTCTAGAACAATGCCACTACTTTAAAGAATAATGCCATTGCTTTCTAGAATAATGCCACTACTTTCTAGAATAATGACGCTGGTTTCTAACATGATTCTACTGCTTTCTAGAACAATGCCACTCCATTAAAGAATAATGCCACTGCTTTCTAGAATAATGCCACTACTTTCTAGAATAATGACGCTGGTTTCTAAAATGATGCCACTGCTTTCTAGAATGATGTCACTGTTTTCTCTAATGATGTCACTACTTTCTAGAACTATGCCACTACTTTTTTAGATTGGTGCCACTGCTTTCTAGAACAATGGCCCTGTGTTGTTGTTGGATGATGCCACTGCTTCCTAGAATGATGTCACTGTTTTCTCTAATGATGTCACTACTTTCTAGAATTATGCCACTACTTTTTAGATTGGTGTCACTGCTTTCTAGAACAATGCCATTACTTTCTAGAATAATGACGCTGGTTTCTAAAATGATGCCACTGCTTTCTAGAACTATGCCACTACTTTTTAGATTGGTGCCACTGCTTCCTAGAACAATGGCCCTGTGTTGTTGTTGGATGATGCCACTGCTTTCTAGAACAGTATCACTGCTTTCTAGTATGCTGCTACTTTTTCAAGAATGATGCCATTGCTTCTTAGAATGATGCCAC
Organism: Astyanax mexicanus; assembly: GCF_023375975.1. Classification (NCBI taxonomy): domain Eukaryota; kingdom Metazoa; phylum Chordata; class Actinopteri; order Characiformes; family Acestrorhamphidae; genus Astyanax; species Astyanax mexicanus. The sequence continues at coordinate 121,541,637 of NC_064408.1, forward strand.
TGCTGACTCTTAAAAGGAATGATGAGCAAGTGACACGTTGATTGGTGTTTTATTTCACGTTACATGATTAATTAAGAGAATAAGTACGTGCCTTTTGCACGGTTCGAGCTGTGCAGGTTGTACTTTTCCTGTGGTTACGATAGCGAAGACAATCAAAAGACACACTGACACGTCCTAAATCAAGCTGCACTGTGCTGCTCAGATGGTGGAGTAATAATTAATATGCTTTTAAATCTGTTTTGTGTGACGGGCTGCGGGAGTTATGTCCTCTCTCTGGGGGGGGGGCAGATGTAGCTCTCTGGATCGGGTCCAGAGCAGCTGGTTTAGCGTGGAGACACCCTGAGCATCAGTGAATGAGGCTGTGATGAATGTGTGTGTGTGGGGGGGGGGTTGAGGGGGTGAGGGACGGGGGGGGGGTTAGTGGTGGTGAGACAGCAGTGGGCATCAGGGAGGCAGGATGGATGCTCTGGAGAGTTTGAGCTTTATTGTGAGCGAGATTCAATCCTCTATATGAGACTGTGATTTTATTAAAGGTTAAAAATTGCTCTGCCACGCAAAACATAAATAAATAAATATAAAACCCATAAAATAAGGAAGACTGATGTTTCTCTATAAGCTCAGAGCCAGGCTGGAGAAATGGCCGGATTAAATCAAACAGACTGTATATAATATATAATATACAATATACAGAGATCAGCCATAACATTACAACCACCTGCTTCATATACAGCTCTAGAAAAAAAAAAAAAAAACACTTAAGTGTCTGAATCAGTTTCTATGATTTAGCTATTTATAGGTACAGGAGTCGGACAATGAAATGAAACGCCTGGTTTTAGAGCACAATAATTGATTGTGGTGACGGACAGTTCTGGTGGAAACAGGAGAGTTGAGGTGCACATTGAATTCTGCCATGATTTGATCAGCCGTGGTTTTATGTTTTTTGGATACAATCCGGGTTAGCACCCGAACATCCCTTTCAGACAGCTTCCTCTCACAGCGTCCACAGTTAATCCTGTTGGATGTGGTTGGTCCTTCTTGGTGGTATGCTGACGTTACCCTGGATACCGTGGTTCTTGATGCATCACAAAGACTTGCTGTCTTGGTCACAGATGCTCCAGCAAGACGTGCACCAACAATTTGTCCTCTTTTGAACTCTGGTATGTCACCCATAATGTTGTGTGCATTGCAATATTTAGAGCAGAACTGTGCTCTTACCCTGCTAATTAAACCTTCACACTCTCATTGCTCTTACTGGTGCAATAATGTGCAATTAATGAAGATTGGCCACCAGGCTGCTCCAATTTAGACATGAAACCTCCCACACTAAAATGATGACAGGTGTTTCAGTTTCATTGTCCAACCCCTGTTTATGTTTGAGTATAATTAACATTGTTGTTTTATTCTATAACGCATGGACAACATTTTACCCAAATTCCAAATAAAAATATTGTCATTTAAGGTTTAAAGAGATCAGAAATCAATAGTTTTCATGCATTTTGGCATGTTCCCCTCCACCAGTCTTACACACTGCTTTTGAAAAAATAATGCCACTGTATTTTAGAGTAATTGCTTTATGTTCATGATTCTGTTAATATTGTTTACATGATCATATGTACATATATTTAAAGTTATTTAAAAACAAACACAATTATGTGTTTTTGCTTTATCTTACTGTGTAAACACAATACTGTATAATATTCTAAATGCAGTGTATTAATATTAGATTGTAAATTACGCAGATATAAGTGCAGCGCTTGGTTCGAGCATGCTCATATCTCAGCAGAACCGCTGGGTCTATAATGGCGTATACATTATTCATTACGCTGTGAATTTGTGTGAATTTGTGTGAATTTGTGGATGAATTAAAACGTTGTTTCAGCGCGAGGTTGTTTTCTTTATCTGCACGCGCTGCATCTGCGGGGTAGTTATTAAATTATGATTTACAAGGCGGTTTCTTCACGAGGCGCTTCGGCGGCCACTGCGGGTCTGTTCTCAGATTAATAAAGTGCGGCCTTTTATTTATTTATTCACTCATTCATTCGGTCATTAGCAGGGTGAAAAGTGGCAGTGTTCTGGTGGTGTGTGTGCGGTGATGAGCTGCTGAGGAAACTGTATGATACGGAACTCGTGACCTGCATGCTTTCACTCTTCCACAGGCATCTGCGCACATCCATTACCTTAAAATACAGCGATTAAACAAATATGGGCTGGAATACAGAAAGACCTGAACCCACTGCTAAAATGAGTGGGTGGAGGTGGGGGAAGGGTGGAGGTCTTTAAGGTTGAAGTGGTGAAGTGGTTGAGGTGAATCCTCAACCACTGCCATTGGCTGCCAGGCTGCCATTGAAAATAAGAAAGTGTTCTTAATGTCTTGCCTGGTTAAATAAAGAATAATAAAGTGATGCCACAATCAGTGAAAACGATCCCAAAGAATTCTGGAATGATGCCACTGTATTCTGGAATAATACCACTGTAATCTGCGATAATACCATTGTATTCTGGAATGGTGCCACTGTATTCTGGAATGGTGCCACTAGTTCTTAAATGGCTCCAAATTATTCTGAAATAATCATAATTTATTGTAAAATGATGCCACTGTGTTCTTAAATGAATCAACATTATTCTGGAATACTCCCACTTTATTGTAAAATATTGCCAATGTATTCTGGAATAATCTGGCTTTATTGTAAAATGAAATTAGGCCATTGGGTTATGAACGATGCCACAATATTTTAGAATGATTTCACATCATTGCAAATTAGATAATTGCCACATTTTCTAGAATGGTTTCTTAGTGTTGTAGGTCGATGCCACATTCTCTAGAATTGTTTCATAGTTTTGTAGATTGATGCAACATTGTCTAGAATGGTTTAATTTCACATTATTATACCACTTGTTCTTAAATAACAATATTTTAGAAACATTCCACATTAGCCTTAAATTATATCCCATTATTCATGAATGATGCCACTATATTATTGAATAACTCCACTTTATTCTGGAAAAATCCCACTGTATTGTAAAATAATGCCACTGTATTTTGGAACAATGCCACTGTGTTGTTGAATGACTTCACATTATTCTAGAAATTTGCCACAATGTTCTGGATTGATGTCAAAATATTATTGAATTATGCCACTGGGTCTTGAATGATGCCACAATATTTTAGAAGGATTCCACATTCGCCTGGAACGATATCAAACTATTCATTATTGATGCTAGTAAATTATTAGATGACTTCACATATATCCACTGTATGGTAAAATGATGCCACTGTATTCTGAAATTGTTTTATAATGTTATAAAGTATATAATGTGGAATGGTGTTTTTCAAGAATGTGGCCTTAAAATAAAGCATGTTGGAAATATTATGAAACATAGTGGCAGCATTCCAGAAAATTGTGGCATTATTCCTAAGTACTGTGGCACCATTAAAGAACACAGTGGCATTATTTTTTTTGCAATACAGTGGAAATATTCTAGAATACTGTGGAGTTGTTTAAGAACACAGTGGCATCATTCAATGAAGCAAGGGATTATGGTATAATAATGTGGAGTGGTGTTTTAGCCTTATAATAATGCATGTTGAAATTATAATGCCTTTGCATTATTGAATGTTGCTGCTGTGTTCTTAAACGACTCCACAGTATTCTAGAATAATCCCACTGTATTCTGGAAGAATGCCACAATATTGTGCATTAATGCCAAATATTATTGAATTTGGACAAAATATTCTTGCATGATGCCACAATATTTTAAAACTATTCCACATTAGCTATCAATTATATCACATTATTGAGGAATGATGCCACTATATCATTGACACATTATTGTGAAATAATTCCAGAATTTCTGGTTGCCATTCCAGTGATAACAGTGTTCTGTAATTAGGCCTCTGTGGTATTGGAGGATGGGTGAGGGAGTTGGGGGAGGGGAGAGGGTTGGGGGCTTTAGTTTATGGTAGAAGTTGATCGTGAGGTGAATCCTCAGTGAAGTGTGTGAGTGTGTAAATGACAGTGTTGAGGCCTGTGTAACGAGGTACAGGTGAAGTCTGACAGTACTGTAGTGTTAATCTGCTGAAGGTTGCCAGTCTGTTTCGTTTTAAAGCTGAGAGGCCGTGGCTAAACTGATGCCGCTCGGCGTTCAAAGCCCGTCTCCAGCGTTTGAAGTGAAAATGACAAAAGCAGCGTCCTGACGGCACCGGAGGATCCTGTTTTATCAGGACCAGAGGATCCGGACTCGCAGTGATCACTCAGCTCCCATCAGCCCCTTACAGAACTCATTAGCATATCGACTGATGCCACTGTGTTCTGGAATTACAATACAGAAGCTGCACTGGAATGAAACTTGATGCTACATTGACGTTCCACTGCTTCAGAATGATGCCATACTGTTCAGATTTTCTAGATTGATGCAGCAATTGATGCCAAGCTTGACGTCAAATTGTTCTAGAATGGCAGCTATGTATCAAGAGCTGCGACATTGAGTTCTAAACCGATGCCACAATGTTTTAGATAAATGCCAAGCTTTCTAGAATGATTTAAAAGTAATTCTTGAATACTTAAATGTGCTTGAGTCATGCCACAATGTTCTGAAATATTTTCATATTAAGTTTAAAGACTAGAACTTAATGCAATAAACTGATGCCACAAGCTTTGAATGATTGGGTGATGCTACATTTTGTGAGATGATGCAATAGTGTTCTAGAATAATGCAATAGTGATCTACAATGCCACAGTGTTCTAGAGTGATGCCAGAGTGTTCTAGAATAATGTCAGAGTACTATAAAATAATGACAGTGTATTGTTGATTGATGCCAGAATATTCTAGAATGATGCTAGTGCTATTACATTATGGCAGAATATTCTAGAATAATGCCAGTGTGTTTATTGATGCCAGAATATTCTAGAATGATGCTAGTGCTGGTGAACGATGCCAGAGTATTCTAGAAGGATGCCAGTGGCCATTAAATGGTGCGAGAGTATTCTAGAATGATGCCAGTGCTGTTGATTGATGCCAGAATATTCTAGAAAGATGCTAGTGCTATTGAATGATTCCAGAGTATTCTAGAATTATGCCAGTTCTATTGAACGATGTCAGAGTATTATTAAATATTGCCAGTGTTTTGTTAATTGATGCCAGAATATATTAGAATGATGCTAGTGCTAATGAACAATGCCAGAGTATTCTAGAATGATGCTAGTTTTATTGAATGATGCCAGAGTATTCTATAATGATGCCAGTGGCCATTGAATGGTGCCAGAGTATTCTATAATGATGCCAGTGGCCATTGAATGGTGCCAGAGTATTCTAGAATGATGCCTGTGGCCATTGAATGATGTCAGAGTATTCTAGAATAATGCCAGTGCTATTGAATGATGCCAGAGTATTCTAGAAAAATGCCAGTGCTGTTGAATAATGTCAGAGTATCCTAGAATAATGCCAGTGCTATTGAATGATGCCAGAGTATTCTAGAATAATGCCAATGGCCATTGAATGGTCCCAGAATATTCTAGAATGATGCTAATGCTAGTGAGTGATGCCAGATTATTCTATAATGATGCCTGTGGCCAATGAATGGTGCCAGAGTATTCTAGAATGATGCCACTGCTATTGAACAATGCTGGAGTATTCTAGAATGATGCCAGTGCTATTGAATATTGGCAGAGTATTCTGAAATGATGTCAGCGCTATTGAACGATGTCAGAGTATTGTAGAATGATGCCAGTGCTATTGAATGATGCTAGAATATTCTAGCATGATGCCAGTGCTATTGATCGATGCCAGAGTATTTTAGAAAAATGCCAGTGTTAGTAAAGGATGCCACAGGCATAATGCAATAGCAGTGGTATCATTCCCGGATAATCTGGCAACATTCAATAGCACTGGTATCATTCTAGAATACACAATTCCAGAGTACTCTCAAATGATGCCAGTGCTATTGAATGTTGCCAGTGTATCTTGGAATGATGCCAGTGCTTTTGAATGACACCACAATATACAGTATTGTAGAGTTTAGAATGAAGCACCAGTTTTGTAGAATAAGGCCAGTATTTAGCAGAAAGATGCTACCCTGTTCTAGAATAATTCAGCAATATATCTGGTCGATGACACAGTACTCTACCTAGATGCCACAGCGGTCTTGAATTATCGCACATTTGGTGGATAATTGGTGCAGTTGTGTTCTAGAATAATGCCACTGTATTCTGCAATAATTTAACAAACTGTTAAGAACTATGCTAGCGTTCTAGAATGCTTCCACAATGTTCTTGAATAATGCCAAAGTTTAAAGCAATTTTTGCTTCAATGTTGTTTTGAATGTCATTTATTAATTAGTGAGAATATATATATATATATATTCTTTACAAAGTGTTGTGTAAAGTTCTGAGCTCCTCTACCGTGCTGCTATTTTCCAGTTTAAGATTCTGTAGGTATGATTAAAGATACTCTGAACCCATCAGCTCCATTCTGAGCACATTTACTCCAAATCGCTCAAATTCGGGTCTGAAATGGGCGTCGGAATGGCAGGGCGGACTCGGCTTCATAGCAGTTTGTGGATGATAATGGCCACGGCTCTCGGCGAAGATGCGCCTGCCTTCAGATTCTCACTGAATGTCCCTGCGTTCTCCGCCGACGCCACCGTGTGAAAATCGCCGGCAGTTCTGTGGTTCAGAGGCCGGCGGTTCCCCCATTGTGCGGCGGAGCCTCAGATCTTTGGGATAATGAAGTTAAGCTGTGGAAGGTTCCAGACGCTGGGGCAGGATTAAACGACTAATGGCTTTTTGAGATTCAGTCCCCGGAGCTCCGGGCACAAAGAGATCCAAGCTGGAACGCTGTTACTGTTCTATTAAGCCACTTCGGCTGTTATGCTCTGCGGAGATGCAGTTCTGATCCACCGCTAATGTGGGCTAATGTTCAGTCACTGCTCTGGAGCCATGCTGCTCTTTTACTGCGCTTTAAATGCAGCGTTTCTACACCAAACAAAAAAATGGGGCTACTTTTTGGCTTCTTTTTACACCACTAATGGTAACATATCATGCCTTGTTGGTATATAATCTTCTTTTTGTCATCTCCTGTCAGCTCTTTATATCATATCAACCTTTTATGATGAATGGACCAAAATAAATGCTTCAAGATGCAAATAACACAGTGACCTGTAGCCTGGAAAGTGATGCTGTTGAGCAGGTCATTAATGAACTTTTATGGTTTATGTCCGCATCCGATTCAAAACCCTGACGCTGGCCTACAAGGCAAAAAACGGACCAGCTCCTTCATACTTGATGGCGATGGTCAAAGCCAGATCTGCACCTAGAGCTCTTAGAGCTTCCAGTACGGCTCGGCTCGAACCTCCATCCCTTAAAACACAGAAAACAGACATCCAGACTCTTCTCTGTGCTGCAGCACCAAGGTGGTGGAATGAACTTCCACTGGATGTCAGAACAGCAGAGTCACTCACGGTCTTCAAACGTCGACTGAAGACACATCTTTTTAAAGAGTTCCTAAACTAAAAAAAAAAAAAAAAGGTTCCTAGGGTTCTAAACATGATTAAGTTCTATGTATCTCTTAATCCTAGTCTACAAACTAGCTTTGGATAACTTAAGTAACTTTGAAGCACTGTTGTAAGTCGCTCTGGATAAGGGCGTCTGCTAAATACCGAAAATGTAAATGTAATGTAAATGTTCTTGTTTCTGAGGCATTTACTCTTTCCTTAAATTATTTAGCTATTATATTGGGTTTGTTTGATTTTTGGTATTGATGTGCTTTGGTCTGCATCTAGCTGGAAGCTATTGATTTGCTTCTTATGCTTATGCATCTTTATGAGGTTTTTGTTTTACCCGCTAGGCTGGCAAGCTCGTGCCAGAGTTGTTGTTATTTTAGAGTCTTGTTTGAAGCCTTTAAGGGGAGATTACCCACATTGGACAGCAGAGCACAGTTGGAGGTAATGATCATGACCTGCGGTGTCTGTCTAGAATTGTCCAGGTGTAAAGGTGTATAGAAAAGTGACTCTGGCATAAAACACGTTATCCTCGATGCACAGCATCATCATTTTCTAGAATGATGCCCCAGCTGTTGGCATTAATGCCACTGTAGTCTTGAATGATGTTACATTTTGTGGCATGCAGTAGTTCTCGAATAATGCTTTAGTTTTCTAAACTGCAATAGTATTCTGTAGTCATTCCACAGTACTGTAGAATGATGCCAGTGCCATTGAATAATGCCACAGTATTGCACGATGATGACAGTGCCATTGGATGATGCCACAGTATTACACAATGATGACAGTGCCATTGAATGATGCCACAGTGTTGTAGAACGATGCCACAGTATTGTAGAAAGATGACAGTGCCATTGAATGATGCCACAGTATTGCACAATGATGACAGTGCCATTGAATGATGCCACAGTATTGCACAATGATGACAGTGCCATTGAATGATGCCACAGTGTTGTAGAACAATGCCACAGTATTGTTGAATGATGTCACAGTATTGTAGAATGATGAAACAGTATTGCAGAATGATGTAACAGTATTGTAGAATGGTGCCAGTGCCATTGAATGATACCACAGTATAGTGGAAAGATACCACAGTATTGCTGAATGATGTGACAGTACTGCACAATGATTACAGTGCCATTGAATGATGTCAGTGTTGTAGAACGATGCCACATTATTGTAGAATGATGCCACATTATTGTAGAATGATGTCATAGTATTGTAGAATGATGCCATAGTATTGTAGAATGATGCCACACTATTGTAGAATGATGCCAGTGCCATTGAATGATGCCACAGTATTGTAGAATTATGCCAATGCCATTGAATGATGCCACAGTATTGTAGAATTATGCCAGTGCCATTAAATAATGCCACATTATTTTAGAATGCTGCCACAATATTATAGAATGATGCCACTGCCATTGAATGATGCCACCATATTGTAGACTGATGCCACAGTGTTGTAGAAAATTGCCAGTATTGTAGAATGATGGCAATGCCATTGAATGATGCCACAGTATTGTAGAATTAAGCCAGTGTCATTAAATAATGGCACCATATTGTAGAATGATGCCACAGTATTGTAGAATGATGCCACAGTATTGTAGAATGATGACAGTATTGTAGAATGATGACAGTATTGTAGAATGATGCCAATGCCATTGAATGACGCCACAGTATTGTAGAATTATGCCAGTGCCATTAAATAATGCCACCATATTGTATAATGATGCCACAGTATTGTAGAATGATGCCACAGTATTGTAGAATGATGTCACAGTATTGTAGAATGATGCCAGTGCCAATGAAGGATACCATAGTATTGTAGAATGACACATCATTGTGGAATGATGCCACAGTATTGGAGAATGATGCCACAGTATTGTAGAACGATGCCAGTGCCATTAAATGATGCTCCAACATTGTGGAATGATGCCACAGTGTTGTAGAAAGATGCCAGTGCCATTGAATGGTGCCACAGTACTGTGGAATGATGCCAGAGTATTGTAGAATGATGCCAGTGACATTGAATGATGCCACAGCATTGTAGAATGATGCCACAGTATTGTAGAATGATGCCAGTGCCAGTGAATGATGTCACAGTATTGTAGAACTATGCCAGTGCCATTAAATTATGCCACAGTATAGTAGAAAGATTCCAGTGCCATTGAATGATGCTACAGTATAGTAGAAAGTTTCCAGTGCCATTAAATGATGGCACAGTATTGTAGAAAGATGTCACAGTATTGTAGAATGCCAGTACCATTGAATGATGCTACAGTAATGTAGAATGATGCCACAGTATTGTAGAATGCCAGTACCATTGAATAATGCTACAGTATTGTAGAACAATGTCAGTGCCATTGAATTATGCACCAGTTTTGTAGAATGATGCCACTGTATTTTAGAAGGATGAAACAGTATTTCTAGTGTGCACAAACAAGCGATTTTGGCATAAATCACGCCCATTGTCACTGCAAGAGACCCCACACACACGTATCACATATCACAACATATGCAGTTTTCTTGTATAGCTTCCATAAAACATGGATAGCTTGTTGTTTCGTGGATAGCTATACGTGTTCCTGAGACTTGTTTTTTGCATTTAGCATGTTACCGTTCCAATCAGATTCATACCGAACAAGCGATTCCATCCGCCAGTGTTTCCAATAACCCGGACCTCCTGTTCTGTGCCTCACAAATAAAACCTTGTTCTTCCTCGTTCGCTTCCTCAAAGTGGGTCTTGTTTTAAGGATGCGCTGTGATGCTCTAATGGCTGTCACGCTCGTCATTACAGTGAGGGAAATGCAGGAAAACGCTGAGGAAGGCTATCCCAGGGCACCGGCCTCAAATTGGCAATTTCTCGCTCACAAATTACTCCCCCCTCACACTCCACGCTGGCGCCATTGTTTTCCTGACGCCCATCACTGCGCTCATCTGCCCCATCTCTCTATCTGACAGGCTTTTCTCTCAGAAGCACACTGTTTTTGGGGCTCCACTGACAAATCTGGAGCTACGTGACAAATCTCCATTAGCCGAGCTGAGCTTCAGTCCGGCTCACCCCGGACCAAAGCCTTCTCCACACAGCGTAAGCCCCTAGACTTCAACAGCCACCTCCCAGAGTCACTCCAAACATCCTGCAGAGCTTTTTTGCACTAAAACTTTCTAAATCTGAGCATTTTGTAGACAGCAAGGACAGGTATCTGGAGGAAAATGACTGTCTAAACCCTTTTAATCACTGGACTTCTTTTCCTAGAATGGAATAAATGGAATATAATCAAATATATTATAAATGGAGATTGGTGTTTCATGTTAAGCATGGGGGATATACAGGTGTTGGACAATGAAACTGAAACACCTGTCATTTTAGTGTGGGAGGTTTCATCATGGCTAAATTGGAGCAGCCTGGTGTCCAATCTTCATTAATTGCACATTATTGCACCAGTAAGAGCAATGAGAGTGTGAAGGTTCAATTAGCAGGGTAAGAGCACAGTTTTACTCAAAATATTGCAATGCACACAACATTATGGGGGACATACCAGAGTTCAAAAGAGGACAAATTGTTGGTGCACGTCTTGCTGGCGCATCTGTGACCAAGACAGCAAGTCTTTGTGATACATCAAGAGCCACGGTATCCAGGGTAATGTCAGCATACCACCAAGAAGAACCAACCACATCCAACAGGATTAACTGTGGACGCTGTAAGAGGAAGCTGTCTGAAAAGGATGTTCGGGTGCTAACCCGGATTGTATCCAAAAAACATAAAACCACGGCTGATCAAATCACGCAGAATTCAATGTGCACCTCAACTCTCCTGTTTCCACCAGAACTGTCCGTCACCACAATCAATTATTGTGCTCTAAAACTAGGTGTTTCAGTTTCGTTGTTCAACCCTTGTACTTCATAAAATTCTGACAGTTACACTGCCGTTATTTCTGCTGTACACTGAAAACATTTGGGTTTAACATTAAAAGATGAATATGAGACAAAAGATCAATATTTCAGCTTTGTCTGATTGATTAGTCTCAGATTTGGGTGTTATCTGTAAATACTGTGCATTTATAGTCAGAGGAGTAACATGAAACATGAAAACCAGAAAGCTGTCTATTGGTGAGAAACAAGCTAATTTTCTAAAGCCAGAACAACTGTTAGTAATGTCCTGAAGAAGAAGAAAGTCGTCACTGGTGTACTAAGTAACAGATGTTGAAACATTGTGAGCGCTGTTTTGCTTCTAAGAAAAATAGGTGGCTCCAGACATTTTTCTCCAGACGGATTTTCTGAACTTAGTATCAGATCCAGATGTAAATACCTGGAAATAAAAGCTAATATTAGTGTTAAGTTAATATTTTGTCTTATATCAATATTTTAATGTGTAATCCAAATGGTTTCAGTCTACAGCAGGAAATATGGGATCAGCTTCACTGTTCCAATACTTTTGGAGGGGACTGTATGTTGGTAGATCTGGGTCAATCATGAATTAAACTGGTGTCCGTTTGGTTTAAACAACGAACCGTGTTATTTCAGACTTTCTCCTGACTGTGATTGGACCTAATTATTTGTTCGGAGACATCCCTCGACTGTGATTGGTCCTAATAACCACCTCATTTGTTCTGAGACTTCCCCCTGATGTCGATTGGTTCTACGTACCACTTAATTTGTTGTAAGACCATCCCCTAACTGTAATTAGTCCTAATTACCACTTCATTTGTTCCTAGATCGTTCCATAAGGGTAATCAATCTTAATTGCTTGTTTTGACACTTTACACTGACTACAATTGGTTCTACTCACCAGAGTTCCCCTTTGAGTGTGATTGGTCTTAATTAGATGTTCTGAGACCTCTCATTGGATAAGGTTGGTGCTGATTTCACATGCAATTGGTCCTAAATACCACCTAGTCCATTTTTGGAACCTCCCTTATGTGTGACTGGTTCCTAATCTCCATCTTTTATTTTGTATAACAACCTACTTGGCTGTGGATGGGTTTTATTCATAAACATCACCTTGTACTTTCAGGAAGTCCTCTTCTTGAGTTTGATTGGTCTATATTACATGTTCTTTGTCAACCTCCTGATGCTGATTGGTGGAAATTGCCACCTATTTCATCGCCTGTGGTTGGTAGTCATTACTATCTTGTTTGCTGTAGCACCCATGTCTGACTGTGATTGGTCCTAATTGTTTGTTCTGAGACCTACCCCTTATTGTGATTGGTCCCAACTATCACCTTGATTTTTCTGATACTAAATCTGATCTCCTGAGAGTAATTGGGCTTATTCACCACCAATCATTTGTTCTTAGACATTCTTGGACTGCTATTGGTCCTAATAATTATTTTGATCATTGTGAGACCTCCTCCTGTTCATGATTGGTCCTATTCTCTACCTTCTGTGCTTTGACACCTTGCCTTAAATATTATTGGTCCTAATTGGCACACCACTGTCTATTTATGAGCTACCACATCATGTGGGAGACTGGGGTTCAATTCCTGGAATACTGTAATGCACCAATAAAAGTCCTTGGGCAAGACTCCTAAAACTACATTGGCCCACCTATGTAATATAAATAACCTTTTAATTCACTCTGGATAAAAGCATTAGCTAAATGTCGTAAATGTAATGTAATTACCACCTCATTTGTTACGATTGGGGGAAGGTCACCACCTAGTTTGGTTTGAAAACTCCCCTTAATTGCAATTGCAAAATAAATCTCAGAAATTAAGTAAAGTTTACTAAAAGAAAGGATTGACTGAAGTTCAGTTCACTTATTTACTCTGTGTAACATTTAAGTCTTGAAATCGAGTTGAAGTTACTTTAATTTACATGAAATTAAATTTACTTGCGGAACTTTTTATAAGTAAACTATGCTAATCATTTTTTTTCAATGTATGAAGAACCAATTTTTATGGTTTTGCAAAGCATTAGATTTATCTGTTTATCAGAGAAACCTTTAAATATGCTTTTTTTTAAGGGTTTACCATGGAGCTCTTTGCACTACGCACTGAAGGTTGCCATCTATTGCCTCCTAAATCCCCCTGCACTCTTCCTGAACTGGGAGCACAGTGTTTTAGCACTTCAGTCGAAGGTTGCCTACCGCTCGTATTGTGCTTCTCGTGGATTGAAGCTTCTGCCGAATGAATGCATGTAAATGTGATCTATCTTAAGCTCGGGTGAAGAGGGAGCCATTGTTGTAAATGCTGGAAGATAAGGGTCTTGTCTGGAAGATTTAAAGTTCAAGTTTAATTGGGAAAAAGTACTTTTTAAAGCTAAAAAACTGAACCAGCAGCTTGGGTTTACCAAAGCTTATAGATAACAGTGAATCATACAGCGTCAGAAACCACATAATCAAATCCAGTGATAAGAGTAACAAGGACAGATTTTAGCATGTCTAGATTGAAATATGATGGGCTGAATGGACAGAAACCACATGAAATTGAATGCGAATTCTGCGTGTATTTAGTCTTAATCACTCATTTACAACACAATTAAAACTTAAATAGCCTAATCTAATCCAATAAAAGGGAAGTGCAGAGGTCCAAGGAGAACTTTTTATTATTTTTATGACTATATTTATATAGCAAAAATAAAATATATGTATATACCACCTTTCTTAGGAAAAAATGCAGCCCAAAGTGCTTTATATAGAGAGAAAGAGAAGAAAAAGCACACAATCATTGAAGACATGAAATAAACCCTAATAAACACTAATAAAATATAATACCCGAAAAGAAGTGAATGATAATTATGATACAATAAATATAATAGAATCTAACTAAAAGATAGAAAAATAAAAAATAAGATAAAAATAGGGTAGTAATAAAATCAGAACCAAATAATAAAACAGTTATAATAAATAAATAATAAGTACATTATTAAGTATCTAATTGAAAGCTAGAAAAATAAGCAAAATGTCCAATTAAAAGCTAGTATAAAAATATATGTTTTTAACTTGTTCTTAAAAATAGTAAAAGAATAACTATTAAGACTATAAATCCGTCCATTCATTTTCTGTGAATCTGCTGAACCAGATACCTTTTGCTTTTTCAAACCGTTTTGTTTGGATGCTCCTCCCTTATTGTGATGTCACAATAAAAAGCAACCTGGCCCAACCTATCACCTGTCAACCTCCACATTAGCCCCACCCACCAGATCAGTTAAAGAAACATTGGCCATTTCAGTCATTTTGGTTGAGAAGATCAGACAGTACACAGCAGGATTAGCCAGCAGACCTCGTCTGAGGGAGGAATCTGTACCTACTGTCGTGTTTTTTTTTTTAATCGCCATTTAACAACACAAGCTAACACAAATGTGGGGCGTGGCCAGCAACCACTTTTTTTATTTGCATAAAAGTGTCAGAGCCCTGAAACGGCTCATTCTGAAAGGGACTGAAACTGGTAATAATATAGTATAATAATAATAATAATAATAATAATAGAGCTGCTGAAATCTATTAATGCTAAAAGAGCTATTAATAATGCAGTAAACTGTATATATATTCCGCTTACACAGCCGTTGGCGTCTCACCGTGGCACTGTGTGCGGCTGAGGTTTGGGCACTGCCCCTGCCTCTTGGCCTTGGCTGGTTCAGTGTGTGGTATCTGCTGTCTGTGATTGGCTGGGGATTTGCCCGTTAGCCCGAGGCGCCGCAGCCAGTTGGCCGGGCTAATGGAAGAGAGAGGGCGGTCAGTGTGGGACCAGACACTTCCTGTTTGGAGATCAGTGCTACAGCCCTCAGGCACATCAACAAAGTAAACACCAGCAAATCCAAACATAATAAAGCCTGTCTTACTCTACTGCTCATATTTTACTATATCACATTTTTATAATCATATAATTAAATCTGAATCACAACTTCACTCCTTCATTTCTTTGGTTTTACTATGAGTGAATGGAGGAGCTACTGAGCACTGAGTTTCCTCTTCTGAAGTCTCCAGTGCTCCACCAGCCGCTCGCGTTCAGTAAAACTGAGCCGTATCCTCTTTTAGAGGCTGTACGTGTGACGTAAGTACGTGAAGACGTGTGACGTGGCCAGATAAACTAGTTTCAGCACACTGGTACCATTAAACACTATATTTTATCCATATTCGTCTCCACTCAGAAATGCTTCTGCTTTCAGTTTAGAGACAAAAATAATACGGACAACCACTTTAAAGTATTTTTTTTTCTTTATTTAGTTGAGTAGTTGTTGCGTCTCATAATCTGGATTAGAACATTACTCAAATATTCACTATTCACTGTATACCTGTAACTCTACCTCTTCACTACTTTACTTTAACTGATGCTCTCAAACACTTTATTAAGAGACAAGAAATTCAAGTAATTAACTCTTGATGAGTTCAGCACAGCTGTTAACTGAAAGCTATTCGCCATTCAGTCGCAGAATTCACCTCTGCTTGCAGGGCTGTTTCAAAGACATTTGGGGGCCCCAAGCAAAATGGACCCCTAACCCTACACTACTTCGACAGAACATAAATTTAGTTTATTACACTTTGCTATTTTTTTAACTGAAATTCACTCTTGCACCTCTCCTCCGGCTGTGCTGCTCACTAGTTCTTCAATGCAACTTCTGGTAAAACCAACGGTGAAATCTATAAAGATACATGTTAGCGTTCATTTCTCATCATCAGGTCACATTTTGAGAAAGTGAAATATATTAAATCATTACTACAATTTGTCCAGTGCTCTAATTGCACCTCTGTCTTGGTCAGAACATTTAATAAAGTTGTATTAAAATACAGGGGTTGGAGAATGAAACTGAAACACCTGGTTTTAGAGCACAATAATTTATTGTGGTGACGGACAGTTCTGGTGGAAACAGGAGAGTTGAGGTGTACATTGAATTCTGCGTGATTTGATCAGCCGTGGTTTTATGTTTTTTGGATAAAATCCGGGTTAGCACCCGAACATTCCTTTCAGACAGCTTCCTCTTACAGCATCCACAGTTAATCCTGTTGGATGTGGTTGGTCCTTCTTGGTGGTATGCTGACATTACCCTGGATACCGTGGCTCTTGATGCATCACAAAGACTTGCTGTCTTGGTCACAGATGCTCCAGCAAGATGTGCACCAACAATTTGTCCTCTTTTGAACTCTGGTATGTCTCCCATAATGTTGTGTGCATTGCAATATTTAGAGCAGAACTGTGCTCTTACCCTGCTAATTGAACCTTCACACTCTGCTCTTACTGGTGCAATGTGCAATTAATGAAGATTGAACACCAGGCTGCTCCAATTTAGCCATGATTAAACCTCCCACACTAAAATAACATGGCTACAAACATGACCATGTAAAACTCAGATCAGTCAAATAAACTTAAGTTGAGTAAAGACATGTAAAGTTAATCAAATATTATTAAATATAAAGGATAGGATAGGATGTCTAAACTAAGTATACATAAGTCCTGCTGAACATGTTCCAGTCTGATTGTATTCTACTGTCAGCAACTAGTGGGAGGGGCTCATTGAGGGGGGTTCTGATAACAGTGTTGTTGTAGTTTCATGCAATTGACCATCACAGAATTGTTTTTTTTTTCTGTCCTGTTGCAACAGGCCAGTGTTCTGCCCCATTCACAAGGTAAAACCTCACAACTCACACCGGTGTTGGACCCTCCAATCCATCCTCATACTCTTGTCCTATGATTTTTTTTTAAAATACAATCCATATTGGCTCCACCTTTTTGACCTATTGAGTTCACAGGATCTGCTGGTACTCTTTGTTACCATAGATACCACCTTCACAACTCTCGTAAATGCAGATGTAATGGTGGTAATATGCAGTTTTATTCGTGTTCAATGTTTTGGCTGATGAACGCGGCATCGCCTAGTTTCCCACATCAAAGGCAATCAAAGGGATTCCCTCGCTCTAATTGTTTTCCAGAGATAACATCATAGGCTCTAATTGCCTGTGCTTTATTAAGGGATGTTTAAGTGGAACGACTGAGCGTAATTCCCTTGACGGAGTTTACAGACTCAGGCCACGCCCCCCTTCATTAGCCTCTGGGACCCAATAAAGAGGGCTCTAAATTGTGTGGTGTGCCGGTGGCCCTGGCCGAGCCGTTTCCGTTATAATGGCCTCTGTGTGGCTATTTTCTCTCAGTGTTGTGAATTTTTCATGCGATCTTTAAACAGTCTCAGCTGGTCCGGGCTGGACGCTCGGGAGGCCTGAGGGATGGAGGGTGATAAAGCGATCCTAATGACGGACGAAAGAAGGACGAAATGATGTATGGGTCTAGGCTAGGTCTCTCTCTCTCTCCGTTTCTCTCTCTTTCTCTCTTTTTCTCTCACTGTTTCTCTCTCTTTCTCTCTGCTGTGTAGTGTTGTTTAGCAGTGTCTAGAATTCTTATTGTTTTGGCATCATGAGAGCTAAGGTAACATCATGGAAACAGAAACCGCAAATGGTTTTACCTACATACAGCAACAAAGACAAAGTGAGTTTAAGTGAGATAAGGTAAGGTATTGTGAAAGAAAGTGAGGAAAAGAGAGATAAAGTGAAGTGTAGTGAAAAAGTGAGGTAAAGAGAGGTGGTAGAGTGAGTTAGTGGAAGGTAAAGTGAGATAAAGTGAGTTAGAGTAAGATAAAGTAAAGCAGAATGAGGTAGAGTGAGGTAAAGCAAGGAAGTAGAGCGAGGTAAAGTGAGGCACGGTGAGGTAGAGTGAATCAGAGTAAGATAAAGCGAGGCAGAGTGAATCAGAGTAAGATAAAGCGAGGCAGAGTGAATCAGAGTAAGATAAAGCGAGGCAGAGTGAATCAGAGTAAGATAAAGCGAGGCAGTGAGGTAAAGTGAAGAAAAATGAGGTAGAGTGAGTTAAATCAAGATGGTACAGCAAGGTAAAGCGAGTTAGAGTGAGGTAAAGAATGAGGGTAAAGGTAGAGTGAGGTAAAGCAAGCCGGAAAAGCAAGGTAAGGTGAGGTAATGCGAGTTAGAGTAAGGTAAAGTAAGGCAGAATGAGGTAGAGTGAGGTAAAATGGGGTAAAGTGAGTTTAAGTAAGATTAAGCAAGGCAGAGTAAGGTAGATTGACATAAAATGAGGTAAAGTGAGGTAAAGCAAGATGGTAGAGGAAGGTAAAGCAAGTTAGAGTGAGGTAAAGTAAGGCAGAATGAGATAAAGTGATGTATATTGAAAAAGTGAGGTAAAGAGAGGTGGTAGAGCGAGTTAGAGGAAGGTAAAGTAAAGGGGAATGAGGTAAAGTGAGGCACAATGAGGTAAAGTGAGGTAGAGGGAATTAGAGTAAGATAAAGTGAGGCAGAGTGAGGTAGAGTGATGACAAATGAGGTAGAGTGAGGTGAATCAAGACGGTACAGCAAGGTAAAGCGAGTTAGAGTGAGGTAAAGAATGAGGTAAAGGTAGAGTGAGGTAAAGCAAGGCGGAAGTGCAAGGTAAGGTGAGGTAAAGCGAGTTAGAGTAAGATAAAGTAAGGCAGAATGAGGTAAAGTGAGGCACGATGAGGTAAAGTGAGGTAGAGGGAATTAGAGTAAGATAAAGTGAGGCAGAGTGAGGTAGAGTGATGACAAATGAGGTAGAGTGAGTTAAATCAAGATGGTACAGCAAGGTAAAGCGAGTTAGAGTGAGGTAAAGAATGAGGGTAAAGGTAGAGAGAGGTAAAGCAAGCCGGAAAAGCAAGGTAAGGTGAGGTAATGCGAGTTAGAGTAAGGTAAAGTAAGGCAGAATGAGGTAGAGTGAGGTAAAATGGGGTAAAGTGAGTTTAAGTAAGATTAAGCAAGGCAGAGTAAGGTAGATTGACATAAAATGAGGTAAAGTGAGGTAAAGCAAGATGGTAGAGGAAGGTAAAGCAAGTTAGAGTGAGGTAAAGTAAGGCAGAATGAGATAAAGTGATGTATATTGAAAAAGTGAGGTAAAGAGAGGTGGTAGAGCGAGTTAGAGGAAGGTAAAGTAAAGGTGAATGAGGTAAAGTGAGGCACAATGAGGTAAAGTGAGGTAGAGGGAATTAGAGTAAGATAAAGTGAGGCAGAGTGAGGTAGAGTGATGACAAATGAGGTAGAGTGAGGTGAATCAAGACGGTACAGCAAGGTAAAGCGAGTTAGAGTGAGGTAAAGAATGAGGTAAAGGTAGAGTGAGGTAAAGCAAGGCAGAAGTGCAAGGTAAGGTGAGGTAAAGCGAGTTAGAGTAAGATAAAGTAAGGCAGAATGAGGTAAAGTGAGGCACGATGAGGTAAAGTGAGGTAGAGGGAATTAGAGTAAGATAAAGTGAGGCAGAGTGAGGTAGAGTGATGACAAATGAGGTAGAGTGAGGTGAATCAAGACGGTACAGCAAGGTAAAGCGAGTTAGAGTGAGGTAAAGAATGAGGTAAAGGTAGAGTGAGGTAAAGCAAGGCGGAAGTGCAAGGTAAGGTGAGGTAAAGCGAGTTAGAGTAAGATAAAGTAAGGCAGAATGAGGTAGAGTGAGGTAAAATGAGGTGAATTGAGGTAAAGCAAGATGGTAGAGCAAGGTAAAGCGAGTTAGAGTGAGGCAGAATGAGGTAAAGTGAGGTAAAGTGAGTTTGAGTAAGATTAAGCAAGGCAGAGTGAGGTAGATAGAATTAGCCAATAGCATGGTCTTAGTACTGGTCTCATCATAACCATAGAAATGGCCTATAGCATGGTCTATGGTTATAGAATTACTTAATTACATTGTCACAGTCCTGTACACTAAACTGCCTAAAGTATTCACTTGTGTGCCGAGTGTAAAGTTTAGTGGAGGGGGGATAAAGATGATGGTGTGGGGTTGTTTTTTTCAGGAGTTCTGTTCAGTTCCTTAGTTCCAGTGAAATAAACTAAGCCCTATTAGTTAAGAATAGAGTGGAATAATGGAATAAGTATGGTCAACAGCATTGTCATGATCATAGTTTTAGACAGTGATATTGCCATGAATATGTAATTGGCACATTACATCTTCATGACCAAAGATTTAGCCAACAGCATTGTCATGAACATAGAAAATGCCATTGACATAGTGTATTGACCATATCATTTCTATTTCTATGGTGTTGCTTTCATAGACCAAATAATTGGCCTTTTGTGTTGTTATCATCACCGGTTTGGCCTGTGATGTTCTCCTGACTGTGGCATGTGTCGTGACCAAAGAATTGACCAATGATATTGTCATGACCACAGGCTTTGCCAGTAGTATGGTCATCAGTTGGCATGGTCATGGATATAGAATTGCCCAATGTCACTTTCATAACCAACAGTGTGGCCGATGGCCTTTACATGAATCTATGTATTATTGATGACCATAGAATTGGTTCATGGTCCTATTGTGTTACCATAATATTTCTAATCAATTGTACTGCCATAGCCTCTCTTTCTCTCTCTAGCACTTTCTCTTCTGGATGGCATGATCATGGATTTAGAATTGGACAATAGCATTGTCACAATCATCGATTAAATTTTCATAATCAACAGTGTAACCCTTGGAATTTTCATGCATTTATATATTTTTGGCCAATGGCATTGTTATGACCATAGAGTTGGTTCATGATGTTGACATGGTTCATGACCATAGAAGTGGTGGATAACATGGTCATGACCATAGAAATGGTGTATGGCTTTGTTATGACCATAGAAGTGGTGGGTGGCCTTGTCATTATTATGGAAATGTTGGATGGCTTTGTCATGACCATTGAAGTGGTGGATGGCATTGCCATGACCCTATAATTGCTGGATTGCATGGTCATGGATACAGAATTGACAGATGAGATTGTCATGACCAAAGAATTTGCCAGTAGTATGGTGATGACTATAGACATGATGGATGGCTTTGTCATGACCATAGAAGTGGTGGATGGCATGGTCATGACCATAGAAGTGGTGGATTGCATGACCATAACCATAAAAATGGTTGATGGCATGGTTATAACCAAAGAAGTGGTGGATGGCATGGTCATGACCAAAGAACTGGTGGATGGCATGGTCATGACCAAAGAAGTGGTGGATGGCATGGTCAGGACCATAGAAGTGGTGGATGGCATGGTCCTGACCATAGAAGGGGAAGATGTCATGGTCATGACCATAGAAGTGGTGGATGGCATGGTCCTGACCATAGAAGGGGAAGATGTCATGGTCAGGACCATAGAAGTGGTGGATTGCATAATTATGACCATAGAAATGGTGGATTACATGTCCATTATAATAGATAGATTTGGCTATTGACATTAACATTCTCATAACCATAGAATTAGCCAATGGCACCTTCATAACCATTGGCCGATGGGCTTTCCATGTATCTATTAGAATTGGTTCATGGTGTTCACAAGCCGATAGATTTGTCCTACTGTGTTATTACCATAGTATAACTAACCAATTATACTGCCACAATCTCAGATTTAGCCAATAGAACTGTTATGATGATATAATTGGCTCATGGTATAGTGTCATGACTATAAAATTAGCCTATTGTGTTGCCATGACCCTCAAATTTGTGAAGTGACATTGGCACAGTCATAGAATTGACCTCTTGTGTTGTCATGGTTATAAATCTTGGCATTGACCTTGTGTACCGACCCCGGATTTGGCCGGTTTAATAGTGTAATGAGCACAGAATTGGACAGACGTGGGACTGGCAGTGTGCGTGTGCACACTTGATCAAATATTTACTCACCATTCCCAAAACCCTGCACTTCAGAATCTGACGGTCTGCTGCTGGAAATCTGACCAGCTGTGCAATTAGAGTTTCAGTAGAGCTTCCAAACACACCAAGCCTGGGACATGTTTGTCTTGGCTTCTCTCTCTCTCTCTCTCTCTCTCTCTCTTTCTCTCTCTCTCTGTCTCTCTCTCTATCACTCACTAACTCACCAAACTACCCTTGGAATCATAATTTCCGCACAGTGAGCTTCTGGGATGCTGTAGTTGTAGTTGCTGTAGTGATTGATCACATTGTTCACTGTACAAAACCAACTATAGCATTATATGTATGTATTATATATATGTTTGGATAGGTTACCCTATATTTTGAATAGATGTTACCTAAGTATACCTAACATTTCTCAATAAATTATGCAGCAAATTAGCTTAAAAAGCGAGTAAAATGCACATTCTGTCAGTTCTAATAATTCTCTTAATGAAGCATGGGTTTGGTTAATTTTGGGCGTAACGTGAAATAAACCAATCAGTGTGCCACTTATCATTCCCTTTTAAGAACATGGTGAGCTCTGACTTTGGTGCGTTCGTATCTTAACAGCGCGGTGCTTATGTTCACACTGTGAAGAAACACCAGCTGCTCATTTAAGGGAACAGTAATGTTATTTTATTCTTTATTCTGTTTATTGTTAAGGTTTATTCTGTTAAATGTTGACTGTTGTCAGGGTTTTATTCAGTCAGTGGAGCTCCAGTGTTTTCCACCAACAAGATAGAAACACGACAGAAATTGACCTGAACACAGCTCACTTCCAGACCACCACACCTCATATCATCAGTGTAGATTTATTCTTAACTGTTGACTGTTTTAGAATTTAGTTTTCTTTTATCTTTTTTTTATTTATTTTATTTGTTTCATCCTTTTATTTATTTTATTGTGTGTTTGATCTTTTCGCCTTCTAGTATATATGTATAATATTTTAATTAGAATCTTGGTATTACTTTTAAACTACTTAATTTTGTTTTGTCTTCTATAATTTTTCTATTGTTTTTTATCTTTTTTATTTTAATTATTTATATGTTTATTTGACTGCTTTAGCATGTCCACTAATCCTTTTATACTGAATTGTTTTATGTCTTCTTAATTAAATCTTATAAAGCTCAGAAAGTTCCTTATTTTTAGATTAACCAGATTAACTAATTGATTGATTTTTTTTTTTCAGTGTACTCCCAAGTTAAAATTAAGGTGAATTAATTGATTGATTGATTGATTGACTATGATCCATTATATAAACTATAACTGAATACCTAAGAAAAGGCAGTCTGGGGGAAACGATTACACACAAACAGTGACCGAGGGAGGGTAACACACTCAGTATGCAAATAAATGATGCCAGGAGCCAATAGGAAAGCTGTAAATTTTACTCAGTATTAACAGGTCTTTTAGAGTGTTCTGCTGGGCATCAGGGTTCTGGGAGGCGCTGAGTCTTACAGAATGCGTTATTGCGGGTGGGTGGCTTTACTGTATGTAGGCCTTATTGGTGTGTGTGTGTGTTTGTGTTTGTGTGTTTGTGTGTGTGTGTGTGTGTGTGTGTGTGTGTGTGTGTGTGTGTGTGTGTGTGTGTGTGTGTTTAAGCTGACGTGTTTAAGATGATGATCCAGCAGCTTGTTAAGGTGGCCTGGAGAGGAAAGGTGATTTATTACTTGTGATCCTCTGCACTGCTGGCAGAATGAAGGATGTTACACACACACACACACACACACACACATACACACACACACACACACACACACACATACAGCAGGGTAGAGAAAGTTGTTTCCATAAATTCCCAGCTAGCTTGCCAATACGGCCCAATTGCTGACATAGAACTCTATAGGCTCTATCGTACACCCTGTGCACAAAGCGTGTCGCAATGCTCATTGCTATCTTACACCTTGTCAACAGTCTACACAGTTACAAATATATCTACACTGTGGTCTGGAAGTGAGGTGTGTTCAGGTAAATTTCTGCCATGTTTCTATCTTGGTGACGGAAAACACAGGTGCACCACTGACTGATTAAAACCCTGACAACAGTCAACAGTAAAAGGTCCGTTCCTATCTTAGCTGCGGTGCACAAACCCAACTTTTACATCAACAATAAACAGAATACTAAATAAAATAACACTACTGGTTCTGTAAATGCGAACAGGCAGCTCAGTTTCCTCTGCTGAGAAGCGTTTGTTGGACACGACCAGGTAGCTGCATCATTAAAATAGCAATCTGCCAAAGTCAGAGCGCACCTGGCTCTTAAAGGAATAATGAGCAAGTGACTAACTGATTGGTTTATTTCACGTCACGCCCAAAATGAACCACGCTCATGATAAATTAAGAGAATTAGTACATGCCTTTTCCGTGTTTCGAGCCGGGCAAGGTGTACTTTTCCCGTCGTTATGATAGCAAAGACACTCTGACATGCCCTGAATCCAGCTGCACAGTGCACAGTTGATGGCTCACATGTAGATCTCTTAAATAAGGCCCTAGGTCTTGGATGAGGAGTTGGGGATGAGGTGGAGTGACGATCAATCAAGCTTTTCCCCAGATAGTAGAGATAGTTATTCCAACAAAATCAGGATTAACTCATTTTTATTTTACCCTTGATTAAAAAAAAAAAAAAAATCAGATGTGATTAGAAGTACAGTCCTCATTAAACGTATTGGAACAGTGAGGCCAATCCCTTCATTTCTGCTGTAGAAAAACTGTAAAACATTCAGATTTGAGGTAAAGTGGAAGGTTTTAAACTGGCCAAGTCGATGTCCAGACCATATAAAGCCATATATAACACAAACTGACCTGCTAAAGAGGTGACTGAAGGGAGTAAACCCCCAAAACTAACACCAACTGTAAGATGCTGTGGTGAAATCCAAGAAAAACATACAAAACAACACAAAATGTAGTTATGTCAGTGGAAGTCTATTTTATCTGTTCCAATACTTTTGCTCACACAAGTCTACAGCAGAAATTTAAATAAGCGTGATTTTTTAGACTACCCTATTTGGTTTGGTTAAAACAGACTCTGGTTCGTTTGTACCCTTAAGGCCTCGGCATACTTCATGCGGAGACGACGTTCGCGTGGCTTTAGCGAACAATGTGACGCAATTGCGGAGAAAACGTACAGCCGCGGACGTCGCACAGGGGCTTCGTTCGCCGTGTCGTGCAAACGGAAGCTGGGCGAACTTCACGGCCGAACACACAACGCAACAACGCCTGTGATTGGTTGTTAAAAAAAGAGGCGTGCCAAGAAAACAAAAATGGACGATTTCAAAGAGAGGCTCGCTGAGCAGGTACAGCATTACCGACACCTTTATGATTCTTCATTAAGAGATACATCAATCAGAGGAGACGATGTGCTCGCGTGGTTTATTGGTGCGCATTTTGACGCGTATAGGTTTATGCCTGTGTGAAAATAAACCAAACAGAGGAAGAAAACGCTCCAAATAAATGAACTCATCAACTGATCCTGACCATAGAAACCAAGTACAGCTTTGAAAAAACCCTCAGTCAGTATAAGAACCTGGACCTGGTTCTCCTGAACTCGACAGCGCTGGGCGTTATCGCCCCCTCAGCAGAGTTACTTGGTATTTATTTGTGTCCTAGACCCACTTGTGGGGGCTGTGACCCCATACACCCCGCGGCGTTTAGTCCTGGTGATAAATCATATTCTATACTGAGCTCCTCCAGCGCTGGTGGTCAGCGAGCTCAGGGGTCAGGGCCGTGATTTCCCGCCTGCGTCTCGGAGCTCAGCGCCGGGCCGGCGGGGTGTGTGTTCCCTTAGCGCTGTAATTGTAACAGCATGGGGGGATCGAGGGGGCTCTTTTTTCTGGTAGGAAATAAGTGGTTGACACGGTTTGCTTCAGGTGCTTCTGCAGTGTTTACAGCTCCGCTCGCGGTTTAGCTTGTCTCGCTGCTGCTACTTGTTTTTGCAGTGGAATTGTTCACTAGAAGAGGGAGTGAAACTAGAAATTTTAGCATTTTTTACCTCCAGCTAAAATATGCTAATGCTAGATTTGATATGGAATATGATATGTGACATGGAAGCTAAAGAATGTGCATTGACTGTGGATGTTCAGTAGTTTCTATAAGACTTGCTTGTCTGTTTTCGTGGACAGTTCTAGCCAGATGCCACCGGTCACCATCATAATTCCCCACTGCACTGCGTTACTGTCCACTGTGGGTGGTAACGTTAGAGCTCTATGCTGTATTTCCAGTACACATGTGACGTGAAGTGAAAGCTTTTAGAATGGCCTAATCCATCTCCAAGACTTAAAAGGAGACTGAAGGGAGTAAACCCCCCAAAGTGAAGCACTTCATGACTTCAGTTTCCTTACTGCTGTCCCAGGACTTCTGTCTCATGTGTCATCACAAACTTAATAGTAACATGGAGTGACGGGGTGTAACAGAGTATAACAGGGTATAAATTGGGTGGAACGTGGTGTAACAGGGTTTAACAGGGTGTAATGTGTTGTAACAGAGTGAAACAGGGTGTAACGGGGTGTATTTTGGTGTAACAGAGTGTAAAGTGGTGTAACATGGTAAAACAGGGTGTATGGTGGTGTAACAGGGTGTAATGAGGTGTAACAGGGTGTAACGGGTGTAAAAGGGTATAACAAGGTGTAACGGGGTATAACGGGGTATAACAAGGTATAACAGGGTTTAATGGGGTATAACAGGGTGTAACGGGGTGTAACAGGGTGTAATGTGGTGTAACTTGGTATAACTTGGTGTAACAGAGTATAACAAGGTGTAACAGTGTGTAACAGGGTGTAATAGGGTGTGTAACAGGGTGTGACAGTATGTAACAAGGTATAACAGGGTGTAACGGGGTGTAACAGGGTGTAATGTGGTGTAGCTTGGTATAACATTGTGTAACGGAGTATAACAAGGTATAATAGGGTTTAATGGGGTATAACAGGGTGTAACGGGGTGTAACAGGGTGTAATGTGGTGTAACTTGGTATAACTTGGTGTAACAGAGTATAGCAAGGTGTAACAGTGTGTAACAGGGTGTAATAGGGTGTGTAACAGGGTGTGACAGTATGTAACAAGGTGTAAATGACTTCACTTGTAGTCCAGTGAGGGGGACCTTAAACTTAATTCTTAATATACAGTATCAGTCAAAAGTTTGGATGCACCTTAAATTCAGTGTTTTTTTCATTATTTTAAGTATTGTAGATTAATACTAAAATCATCCAAACTATTAAGAAAAACATATGGATTTTTTTAATAAACAAAAAAGAGTTTACCAAACCAGAATGTTTTATATTTTACATTCTTCAAAGTAGCACCTCTTGCTTAGATTAGACAGTTTTGCACATCTCTGCTGGATTTTCTCAGTCAGTTTTATGAGGTAGAGTCACCTGGAATTCAGGCTTTCAGTTAACAGCTGTGCTGAACTCATCAAGAGTTAATTACTTGTTAAATCTCTTGTCTCTTAATAAAGTGTTTGAGAGCATCAGTTAAAGTAAAGTAGTGAAGAGGTAGAGTTACAGGTATACAGTGAATAGTGAATATTTGAGTAATGTTCTAATCCAGGTTATGAGAAGCAAGAACTAATAAAGGAAATAAAGGTCAGTCAATCTGAAAAGAAGAATTTCAAGAAATTGGAAAGTATCAAGTGCAGTTCCGCCCAGGAAAGGAAGAGCGAGAGGAGTTCATCAGAGTTTCCAGCCTCAGACTCTTTAAAGTTACGACATGATTCCTTATGTGTTCCTTCATAGCCTGGATCACACATCTCTATATTCTTACAGTCTCTCAGGGTCATAAACGTACTATAAACTATTTCATTCCTGTGTTTAGATGAAGTTTGGGTTGTTTGCGCTATTCTGCCTGGAGATAATGATGTTTGCCTGCGCTTCAACGGATGATTTTTTTTTTCAGCAGCTTTTCCCCGGACTGTGTGAATCTTTCCTTGGGCGCTGGTTTGGTTTCAGCCGAGGAGCTGAATATTTATGCGGGCTGGGCATGTAAATTTAGCCAGCGCCTGTTCCTGAAGTGCCCTTTCGCTTCGGAGGAAGAGAAAAGCCAACAGAAAGCTCCTCATTATGAATGCTTGTGATTTTTTGTGCTATTTTTGTGGGGACGCTTAGGGAAAACGTGCTCTGTTATGATGATAGGAGTTATGATGAGGGCGAAGCAGCTGCAGGATGGACATCTTCGGAAACGTTAGAAAGATAAAGATATCCGCTAATTCCCGTTATGTCGCTAAAAAGTCGCTAATGTTGCTAATTCCACTGATTCCGCTAATTTAGCTTCTCGATGTCTTTGTATCTTTTTTACTGCCGCTTCTTCCTCTTCCTCCAGCTCTTCTTCAGTCTTCTTTTTTCTATCTCTTTTTTCCCAACACAGCTGCCTGCAATCAGAGCTTGCCCTCGCTCCACTCCTCCATTTATCTCTTTATCTCTCGCTTTCCTCGTCCAGCCGCGAGAGCTTTTAATGGGCGACGGGGCTGATAATCGTCTCAGAGCGCTCTCTCTCTTTCTCTCTCTCTCTCTCTCTTTCTCTTTCTCTCTCTCTCTCTCTCTCTTTCTCTCCTCCGCCTGCCCATTACGCTCCCAGTTCCCCGCGGTTTGGGATGTGTGTCGGTGACGTTGAGTGTTTTAAGGACGGCTCGGGCGACTCTGGCTATTGATTACGGTTGAGAGTGATAAGAACTCTGAGGAAACGGCTCGTCTACTGTAATTAGAAGCAGCGAGAGGATCTTTCGGAAAGCCAGCTGCTTTATGAACCCTGCAGAGACGCTCTAAAAGCAGCAATTTTTGACTCATTTCATTGGCAGTTATCTTGACTGTCTTCCATAGGGCACGCAGATGCTAAAAAAACCCAGACTCTTCTTCAGCCAAGCCATGCTATTGTGATCATGTGACCATTAAAAGTATTTGATGATGGAACTGGCACTCATTAAGACCACCCCAAGAAAAGGAAGACCAAGAGATTCTTCTATCTTATTCCTCATTATAAAATACAGCTGCCATATCACTGGTTGCACTGGTTGTACCAGAATAAACTTGCCTTTTTTGCCTTCAAAACTTGAAGACTTATTTTACCTTCACATATATTCTGGACTAGACTCTCCGGATAATACAGGAAACTCTGAGTGTGAGCTCTGAGGTGAAATTAGACGAGCCCGGTCCTTAAAGGCTCTTGTTTCTTCCGTCCTGCAGACCTTGTGGAGGGGTTAATAATGGCTGTTGAAGTGCTGTTCTCCTCTCAGAGGAAGGTGTCTTTTAATGTGTTGTTCTGATTTCCGATGCGTCTGTGTTGTGAAGGACGTTATTAGGCATAATTCACGCTGGAGAGTCCTCCAGCGCACAGATCATGCCCGGTATCAACCCGGGGAAATTGCTGCTCAGAGGCGGAGGTGAATTCAACAGCGTCTGAAGGCTGGAGGACGGAGAACAATAGGAAACAATGCGATGATGTTTTTTTATTTATTTTTCTGTTGTATATATAATTCACCCTGCATAATTTACAGGTGTGTTTTATTGTAGGAGAAACATCACACTGCTTTTACAAGCAATGTGGTCTTAGACCCCCTTCAGACTTCATATCATCAACTATAAGGTGCATTTAAAATCCTTTCATTTTCCCAAAAATCATCAGTGCTCCTTATAATCCTTATAATTCAGTGAAGTTTCTCCAGCACTAAGGATGGAGCAGCATTAGAATTAGCATTACTAAGTGCTAGGTACTAAGTGCTTTCACCGTTCAGAAGTGAGTATTATCAGTCTGTAGTCTGCTGTCAACCCTGGCTAGCACTAGCATTAGCATTAGCCGCTAACCACGCTAAGCGCTAGCTCTTTTTTGCCGTTCAGAGGCGAGTATATCAGACTGTAGTCTGCATGTTTACAGTGTTAAAACAAGCAACATGGGATGAACCGCTAGCTAATATCACCCTGGCTTACCGGAACACTCAAAGGTTCCTCAGTGTTGCATTGTCAGGCAGCTAGTGCTAGCGATTAGCCGCTAATTCTAAGGCTGCTGCATACAGCCTTAGTGGAAATCTAGAAATCTAAGTTTAGCTAATCTAAGCACCCAGTGGTGATATCTGCTGAATTAGAAGCAAAAACGTGGCGACACCCCCCCCCCCCTGTTCCTTACTAGTGTCGAATAAAATGTGCCTTACAATCCGGTGCACAAGAGGAAAATAGACCTTATAGTGCGAAAAATACAGTATTTCGAAAACATCAACTTTACCTGAGAGTGACAAAAAGCTAGTGCTAAATAATATGGGCAAAATCTATTCCCTGATATATTTCTTATTTCTTTTCATTTCAATACGGATATCGTCACTTTTCATTAAAAAAAGAAGTTTATCCATTTTTAGTTTATTAGTTTATAGTCTCCCACACTCAGCTCTACCTGCGATCTCCAGTCTCCGGACTACGATACCCAGAATATACCACACACTAACATCACTCCCTCTCGTAATCACATGACACTGCACACAACACTACCAGGAAGCTCATCACCAGAATATTGACTACACCTGTTCTTCTCACTCACCTTTACTTTTTCTTAAAGTCATTTTTCAGTCAATTTTTACTTAGTTGAGTAGTTTTAGCTTCTCATAATCTGGAGTAGAACATTACTCATTCACTGTATACCTGTAACTCTACCTCTTCACTACTTTACTTTAACTGATGCTCTCAAACACTTTATTAAGAGACAAGAAATTCAAGTAATTAACTCTTGATGAGTTCAGCACAGCTGTTAACTGAAATTAGCCTGAATTTCATGTGATTCTACCTCATAAAGATGACTGAGAAAATGCTAAAAAAAAAAAGCTTCTCGTGTTTGGTATGTGTAGGGGTGGTGGCTGGTAGAGGATCGGGTGGGTGGGTGAGGGGGGGGATGGGGTTGGGGGGGCTGCATGCTTCTCCAGGGAGCTCAGAGAGCATGCTGGGAACACAATACCTTTCCGATCGCTCGATATTGGGCCCGTTTATGTATTTATTTCATTATATATACGTATTTATTTGCGCTTATTCGAGCTTTTCCCCAGAGCCCGGGTGGCGTGCGGTCTCCGCCGCTGACGTGGCAATCATACTGATTTCTTTAAAAAAAATAATGATAAAAAATAAATTAAAGAAAACAAAGACAAATGGTGTACGAGGTCTGATTCATCAGCGGAGCAGATCTGATCTGAGCATGTGTTCGCCTCTCATGAAGAGGAAAAAAAGAAAAAACGTCTGCCATGTTTCTCTAATGGTTTTCTCTTTCTCTCTCTCGCTGTCACCGACAAGATCAGCACCGTTTAAACCTCCAAACGCTTCTTCTCAGAGATCGTAATGAAGTTGTGTCTGTTATATATAGGTGTGTGTGTGTGTAGAGGTGTGTGTTGGCGTTCTCTGAGGAATTTTCTCGTCTCTCCTGGGTTCTCCGCCTCACTCAGACATCTGGAGTCTCGCCGTTCTGCTGATTCCTCATAATCCCTTTTGCTCGTCTTGATTTATGACCGAGTCAGAAGAACCACCATCCATCTCCTCCTGCATTTAAACCACGCAGGATATGACTTCATAGCATCAGCATCTGAGCATCAGCAGTGTAAGGAAGTATGAAGCTTTATATACCGATCAAGCACAACATTATGACCACCTCCTTGTTTCTACACCTTGCCTGGAATGCGTTTCCCAAAAGCATGCTGGCTAACTATTTTGGCAACTTACATACAGGGGTTGGACAATGAAACTGAAACACCTGTCATCATTTTAGTGTGGGAGGTTTCACCATGGCTAAATTGGAGCAGCCTGGTGCCCAATCTTCATTAATTGCACATTATTGCACCAGTAAGAGCAGTAAGAGTGTGAATGTTCAATTAGCAGGGGAAGAGCACAGTTCTGCTCAAAAGAGGAGTTCAAAAGAGGACACATTGTTGGTGCACGTCTTGCTGGAGCATCTGTGACCAAAACAGCAAGTCTTTGTGATGCATCAAGAGCCACGGTATCCAGGGTAACGTCAGCATACCACCAAGAAGGACCAACCACATCCAACAGGATTAACTGTGGATGCAAGAGATGGTGTTTGGCTGACAAACGGCCTAAATGGTGAGCAGTTTAAAGCAAAATTAGCAAAAGTGTGAAAAGTATCTCCATCCATTACTCTGTAGGTAGTAGTTATAAAAAAGCATCAACTCAAGCTTTTAAACTGTTTAAGTGTTTAAAAAAAGTACTGCTTTCAAAACTACTTAAAGTATAAAAGTAAAAGTAATGTAAGGGGAAAAAATAAAGCCAATAAGAACAAAAGCTTAGGGCGTGTGCAGGTGTGATGGATCACAGTATAAACCAATAGAGAGTCAGAATGGTGTATGTTTATACTTCTCTACATCCAATCACAATCAGATTTATTCACTCTATCTGGATAAAGGAGATATTTATCTGGAAGGGAAAGTAGAGGAAAGTAGAGATAACCAACATTTCTACTTAAGTAACGTTTTCTTGCTGTTATGTTGGTAACTTGTGGCAGTGTGGTGTAAATGTTTTAAAGGACCCCTGAGATAAAGGTATTTAGGTATTCCGTATCTCCGCCAGTGCCGTCGTGCTTATCGTCTACATTTCTGCTCCCTGCAGATAAAGTGGACGGCGAGTTCACCCAGAAACTGAAAGCAGCATTTATTTAAGGTGCTTTCTTCTCTTCTCTTTAATTCCGTTTATTTTCCTCCAGACCCCTCGGGGAGCGGCGCTCGGCTGCCTTTCTAGAAAAGACGCGTTTCTCGGAATGAATTAAAACGAAACCCGAAGCGTCTGTAATGCAATACTCTGTCTTTTCTTCCTCTGAGGAGAAAGCCCATCAGCTCTCCTCCTTAACGAGACCGTCACTGAGCCGCCGGCGCCTCAGGCCCTTCCGTCAGCTTCCCGGCCCTCGCTCGGTCTTACAGCGGCCCCTCCGTCACGTCCCCTCGCCGTAATTCACTGTGAGGACTGAAGACGGCTCGTCCTGTCAGAGCTGGGAGCTTTCCCACGTTAGCTAGCGCTTCAGGACGGTGGTGAGGGCTTTTATACTTATCTACGATGAAATGAAAGCTAGCCAGAGCAGTCTGTGTATATCTATCAATGTGCAACATCTACTGAAGAACATTCAGGTTCTCTATGGTTCCTAAACTGAAGTCCAGTCCATTAAATTCACTCTAAAAAGTGATTTTGTGTTGTAGTCAGGTGGCTTAGTGGTTAGCACGTTCGCCTCCCAGCACTGGGGTCTTGGGTTCAAGTCCCTCTCTGGGTGGAGTTTCCTCTGGGGGCTCTGGTTTCCTCCCACAGTCCAAAAACATGGAGATCTGGTTAATTGGATACTTTAAATTGATCTGGTGTGTATGTGTAAAGTGTGTGGTTGATATCACAGGGGGCTGACATGGTATTTCCAAGTAATGTCTGTAATATCACAGGTAGTTGATAATGATATTTGTTTTTGAGAAGTTGTTTTTTGTGGTGTGCCAGGTGGTTGATACGGTATTGCCAAGTTGTTTTTGTTGTATACTATGTAGCTAATATGATACTGCCAAGTCATTTCTGTTGAATCACATGTGGTTGATATGGTATTGCCAAGTCATTTCTGTTGAATCACAGGTGGTTGATATGGTATTGCCAAGTCATTTCTGCCACTATGATTGCAAGATCACTTACTGGTTTGAATCCCAGTCATGCAGCTGTCCATCAGCTGCCGGAGCCCCGAGAGTGCACAATTGGTCTTGCTCTCTCTCTCTGGGTGGGTACAGTAGATGGTGCTCTTTCCCCTCATCACTCCAAAAGGGTGATGTGGATCAGCACGAGGCTGTGTCTGTGAGCTATAGTATCAGAACCAAATCGCTGCGCTTTCCTGTGATGCTACTCGGCAATGCTACATCAGCAGCAGTCTTTATAACTTCACATGTATCAGAGGAGGCATGTGCTAATCTTCACCCTCCTGGTGTTGTGGCATCGCTAGTGATAGGGGATATACAGATATAATAACTTTTTAATACAGCGCTGTATATGCAGACTCTTCTGAATTTTTTTAGAGCAGTTGCAAAAAACATGCATGAAGAGATTTGCTGTTGGCGTGTGTTTGTAATGGAGCGGAGTTGTTTTGTAGTAAATCATGTCGCGCTCGTGTGTGTGTATGAGTGTGTGTGCTGTCAGTGTGTGTGTGTGTGTGTGTGTGTATGGTGATTAATGATGAGCAGTGTTGGTGCTGTAACAGAAGAGCTAATTATATCAGTGTTATGCTGCAGGCGGGTGGCGGCGGCGTTGGGGGGCGGAGACAGAATGTTTGTGTCACTGAGAGAAATGAAAAATGAGAAATGATTAAATTCTGCTTTTTTTCTAGATTTCTCTCTCTCTCTCCACCTCTCCCCTCCTCATTTTCCCGCTCTTTTCTGTGTGTGATGATTTGCATGTGCACTGTACAGCCGCCGCCTCGCCGTCACATGACAGATCTGGATTAGCTGAGACACGTCTGATATCTGAAATTACAGCCTCCATTATATTTAACATGACCCACATATAAATTTAATATATACAACTCTGATAAAAAGAGAAAAAGAGATCACTTCAGTTTCTCAATCAGTTTCTCTGATTTTGCTATTTATAGGTTTATATTTGAGTAAAATGAACATTGTTGTTTTATTCTATAAACTACAGACAACATTTCTCCCAAATTCCTAATAAAAATACTGTCATTTAGAGCATTTATTTACAGAAAATAATGAGAAATGTCTGAAATAAATAAAAAAAAGATGCAGAGCTTTCAGACCTCAAATAATGCAAAGAAAACAAGTTCATATTCATAAAGAGTTTTAAGAGTTCAGAAATCAATATTTGGTGGAATAATTCTGATTTTTAATCACAGTTTTCATGCATCTTGTCATCATGTTCTCCTCCACCAGTCTTACACACTGCTTTTGGATAACCATTTTCCATTTCCTCTTGATTATATTCCAGAGATTTTACATTTTGGCAAAAAAAAACTCATCATTAAGAGGTATCTTATTTTTATATAGTATATCTAGTATCTCAGTATGGTACTGAGTAGTCACTGTCATATCCTATGATTTATATTGTATGTATATAATGTGCAATAGATACTGATGTAGCTAAGTGGTTGCTATGGTATCCCAGGTGGTTAGGCTGGTGTTGCTAAGTGATTGCTGTTATATTCTAGGTGGTTGCAATGCTTTTGCCAACTCATTTCTGTGGTATCATAGGTGTTTGCTATCGTATTGTCAAGTTATTTCTGTGGCATCCCAGGTGGTTGATATGGTATTGCCAAGTCTTTTGTGGTAACACAGGTGGTTGCTATGTCATTTGTGTGGTACCTCAGATGTTTTAAAATGCTATTGCCAAGTCGTTTTTGTGGTATCCCAGGTGGTTGATATGGTATTGCCAAGTCGTTTTTGTGGTATCCCAGGTGGTTGATATGGTATTGCCAAGTTGTTTTTTTTGTGGTATCCCAGGTGGTTGATATGGTATTGCCAAGTTGTTTTTTTTGTGCTATCACAGGTGGTTGATATGGTATTGCCAAGTATTTTTTTTGTGGCACCCCAATGGTTGAGATGTTAGTGCTTATTATTTTTTTTTGTATCCCAGGTGGTTGATATGGTATTGCCAAGTCTTTTTTTGTGGCACCCTAATGGTTGATATGTTAGTGCTTATTATTATTTTTTTGTTTCCCAGGTGGTTGATATGGTATTGCCAAGTCATTTTTGTGCTATCACAGGTGGTTGATATGGTATTGCCAAGTCATTTTTGTGGTAGCCCTAATGGTTGAGATGTTAGTGCTTATTATTTTTTTTGTATCCCAGGTGGTTGATATGGTATTGCTAAGTCGTAGATAGTGTTGGCAGTGATGCGTTGCTGTGCTAGTGACTAGACGATGTATTTTGGCAGTAGAATTGTATTTATTTAGCTGATGTTGAATTAACCATGTTCTTATCTATGGACTTCAGATTTAAACCACTATGTATTTCTTCTGTTTTTGTCCACAGATGATGAAGTTCGCCTGGGATAACTATAAGAGCTACGCCTGGGGGAAGAACGAGCTCCGGCCGCTGACCAGAAACGGACACATCGGTACCATGTTCGGTAAGTAGCCAAATGGACTCAACTGCATTGGACTGCTTTTGGTTTTTGATCAGCTTGGTTGGATGCTATTCTCTGGTAGAACAGTCGAAGAAGCTCTTTTATTGATTGGGACTTGGGGATTGGGTAGAACCATTAAAAAAGCCCAGTCTTGCATGTTAAAACATCATTCTAGACCTTCTAGAAGGCCCTCTGTCATTCTAAGCAATAATCAATCCAGTCTATGGTAGTCTAGGGTTCAATTGCCTCGCTGGACAAGCGTTTTTGTGCCTCCTAAACTCCTAACTCTTCATAGACTTCAATCATTGGTCATTTGTTTCCACTGACAGCACAGGTTGTGTAAAGTGTGTTAACTTTTACCCATTTAAGCTTGACTCAGTGTGAAAACAGCAGCGCAACAGAGGCTAAGGGCCATTTTAAAGGTTCTTCACACTACAACATCCCACTCATCTCCTTCACTAACCTTTAAAAGTGATTTTAAACAGTATCGCTCAAAGAACCCTTTGTGCCACCTTTATTTTTAAGCGTTCCATCTAACTGACCTTCTAAGAGTTGAGAAAATTGGATTTTCTCAGTCAACTTCATGAAGTAGAGTCACCTTAAGTCATTCAGGCTTTCAGTTAACAGCTGTGCTGATCCAAAAACATGAAGACGTTAAATTGATGAAAATGGCGCTCATCAGGGCTGCTATATATTCCAATCCATTACATGGCGGGCCATGAAGTCATTACATGAAGTCTAAGGGGATGGAGTGCTACAGACTAGTAGCTCTCCAGCCCAGAGGGTTGTTGAACCCAATTGCAGCAGAACAGTTGATCTCAAACCAGGTAAACCCAAGAAGAAAGGAAAAAATATAAATAAATAAACACACAAACCGCTCTTCATGCGGGATCGAACCTGTGTCATCAGGGTCGCAGCCCAATACACTACTGCTGCCCTGGCTAGTGAATTAGGACACAGCCAGGGAAAAACGCCCTAATAAGAAGATAGGGAGCCCGACAACGGGTGAAAAAACAAGAACGGGTGGGAACTAAAGCCACGCCGAGCACAACAGAGAGAAAGAAAGTGGAGGAATGTAAACAAAAGCTCACCAGAGAAGCATTTTATTTTTTTTACTATTTATTTTTTCATTATCAATCATTATAGTTCAAACAACCTTAAGGTTTTTTTCGTTTACCCCTTAGAATCCTACAGACGGATGTTTCGTCCAAAATCTCACCTTGTGTTCTCAGCTTAGTTACTCAGGAATCCCTTCACACATAAACATAATCCATATATGGTTAGAAAGGGCGGAGCTTACTCTTTCTAAAAATAGTGATCACATCCCAGTGCGGTAAAGCTAAATCTAGAAGAAACCCATTGAGAAAAAAACACCTAAAAAAGTGAAAAGATCTCCTTCCCCAACCAATATTATTTACCTTTAGTGCTTCAAACATATTTATATGATGTTTCAAACCAAATAATATCAGTAAATAAAGACTCAAAAGTGTCCACAGAAAAAGTATCAAACTACCTGCTTTACTCAAACTAAAGCTAAACATTTTTATTTATTTAGAGTAAAAAAGTTTACTCTGAGTGTCAGGTTTTTAGTATCTACATGTATCCTAGAGGTGTGATAACTCCGCCTGATGCTGTTTCTCCATGTATTTTATCAAAGTAATAATTAATAAACCATGTAATGAACTCAAATCATCAGCATTATTATGATTTTAACTCATAAACACTCTAGTCTAACCATTTTTGAAAAGATATCTTAGGTGTGAATATATTTAAAGTTTATTTAAACAATTCTGCTCCCTTGTACATTTTAAATGATTCTATTTTTGAGCAGCCGTATGTCTTCTGGAGTAAAAGAGATCAGGGCATGTGTCTGTCTGATATAATTACTGTGTTATAAGACCTGAAAGAGGATTGTATTGTATCGTTAAGTTCTTATAAACTTAAAGTGGTTTTATATCTATGGTTGAACAGCGGTAGAGTGTGTGTGTGAGTGTGTGTTTCAGCAGCAGGGCAGTGTGTTTAGTGTGATATGTGCAGGTTTAGAGTTGCGTCAGGGCTGGAACAGCTGTGAGACTGGGGCTGAGGGCCGGGAGCTTTTTGTCCGGATTAATGTCACTGGTTAGTGGGAAGCGGTTTGTTCAGACTGACAGTTTCTCCCTCTGCTTCTTATCGGTGTCAGGGACTGCCATTTACACGGCTCCGCGGTGTCACCGC